>NW_008481839.1:468695-486563 GCF_000524495.1 Plasmodium inui San Antonio 1
TTTTATCCCTTCGCGTAGATGTGTATGTAACGCCTATGCCACAAGTAGCCATGACGGATAAGGGAAATCCTAAAAGAATCCATCAGCGTGTGTAGACGAGGTGGCGAATCTGTACTGAGATAGCTAAAGTAGACGCGTCAACCCATCCCTCGTAGCCAAACGTAGCAAAGAAAAAAAAAGAGACAACCTTGAAATGAGGAGGCGTGTCCTGCCCCTCAACCCCTTTCGCTACAGTTGGAAGTAGACAACAAAAAATGACTATAAACTGGGTGAGCCTATTTCTCTCCATTTTGTGGCTTTATGTGCCAAGGTGGAGGAATGAGAAAAGGAAAGGGTTGAGAATTTTTGACGTGAATTCTGTTGAGGGTGAATGGAATAAGGAGCGGGCTGCGGAGAGGGAGCCGAGGAGACCGATCGGAGCGAGTCAAGTGAAAATCGGGGAGGATGGGTCAATGGGCCTAAACTGGGGTAGGCACGAGAGGTGGAGGCGAGGTGGAGATGCTTCCCAGATATGCGGCCAGATAAGCGGTGAGAGAAGCGGCCAAGTGAAGAGCCAAGTTCATAGGCAGCGTGAGAAGACAACGGAAGAGAGGAGGCAACCACTGGAATCCTTTGCACAAACTAGACTAAAATACCTTCACGTAAAGAGAGAACTGAACAGCGCCCTGCAGATCATGTTGAACCAGTACTGCCACCCGCACATATCAAGATGCTTAGAAATGACAAACCATTGCTATTGCTTCCATAAAGGAAAATTACATAGACATATGAATTACCCCCGATGCGTAGACAACTGCGGCAAAAGGATTAGATGTTTTGGATTCCCAGCAGGCGCTCCAGTTAAGGATATCCCAGGAGAAGTTCTAAATAGATTAAAGATGAAAACTTGTGTCATCTCGAGAAACCAAAGAAGATTGGACAACCTATGCGGTGAAAATAAAGTGTTTCGTTTTCATAGAAATAAACAATATTGCATTCCTCATGATCTGTTAGACATGGACAGAATTAGCATCAGCTGTTTTAACGAAATCAGTGCGATAAGGCCTTGTGCAGGTTTTTTGGAAGATACTCAAAAGGACCTTAAAAAATTCGAAGTGCATTATAACAAATTGGTGTGTTCCATTTTGTACGATGTGTGTAATGAAGAATTGGAAGGAAATGGGCAACTCTACAGTGGGTGCCAAGACAGGTCGATATCAGGTCAGAGGTGCCTACCCTGGAGTTCTTTAAACGTAAAGGAAATTTTAGGCTTAGAATACACACATAACTACTGTCGCAATCCAGAGAATTTAAGAACAATATATTGCTTCGTTAAGATGAATGGATTCATATTTCGAGAATTTTGTGATAACAAAAAAGACATAATAATGAATGACATTACTTACATTAATGAATCTCTATTCAATTTCGATGTGACGATGAAGAATGTGTCCGATTTTCGATTAGCACTCAGCAAACGAGATTGTTCCCACCAGCCTGTAGCATCCGATGACCCTCTTAAGAACAGGGTAATGGAACCTACTGATTATACATATCACAATGTAGATGACGAAATAGCGGTGACTATTTCGTTCAGAAATTTTCACATGCGCATTTATCAAAATGCTAATCTGTTTATATGTGCCTGTTATAGGGATTACTACGCTGATGAGGATTCCAAGATATGCTTGCTCAGAGACTATTCTACGAAGGTCGGGAACATCCTATCCAGCAACCACATTTTTGATACATCGATAAACGTGTTTAATGTTAATAAGGAGAAAAGTCTATCCTTAAATGTCAACAATGCCGTTATGGAGAATAGGGAGATCTACATAATGCAGGGGGAACATTCCTATGAATGTAGAAACTTACGGTTCTTGGAAAATACACCCCCAACCGGATTTCAGCAATTTCTTAATATAGATATTAGTAAATCCATTCAGAGGATAAGGCCCCGTTTGGACAGCTCCAAGCCCTACTCCACGGTTTATGCCTACGCGGATAAAATTTTTGACTTACAAACGATGCTCAATCGGAATGACGAATTTACCAAAGAGATCACTGGACGAATAGAAATGAGTCAACGAGGTGGTGGCAGTCAAGGGGGTCATAGCAATCAAGGAGGCCATACCAATCAACGAGTACACATCAGTGGGGCGAAAGACAAAGAAGGCATTACCCACGTCGCCTTTCACAAAATTTCCAATTTGAAAAATGGCTCCAATTTGATATGTATAAAAAATCCATCATACAGCAATGTCATCTTCACTTATGTAGGCCTAATTACTTATAATGACTACAGCACGTCGAATGTGAAGTACCTTTTAAAAAAAGAAACCACTGTTTTCGAGGATAGAGTCTTCCTAAATGACGTGGCAAATTTTAGTCTCACCGATCACTTATTTTCGTTCAGCACCATTTCATGCGCACTTACAGACACCACCTCTTTAAAAGAATTCTCGTCAAAAATTGTAGAAGAAACGCACATTAACAGGCTGAGGAAATATTCAGGTGCTTTCTACTATAAGCATTTTAAAAGCTCCTTTAGGAGGAGTCCCCAGAATGATATACCCGAGGGGGGGGAAAAAAGGAATCGCTTCTACACCTTTTCTTTACAAGAAATAAAGACAAGTGGCGTTTCCCTAAATTATCTCTGCGAAAGGAAGAGACAGCTTGATCCGCTTAGCTCCGTTTCACTCGTCAGCCTTTCCAACTTCCTTTTTTCTCCCTATGAAGATTTTGCTCATTATTTCCATGTGAGAAGCCTTCCAGACAGCACACATAATATGTATCTAACCAGAAAATTGTTCTGGGTTGTTAGAAACCACTTTAATATCGACGGGGGAGACACAGCCCCCTTCAAAATGAGCATTTTGTCCCTCTGGTCGCACGAAAGGGATAATTATGTTTCCCTCTGGTTTGTGACGTCTGAGCATTTGACTCCATTTTTTCTGATCAAGTACGACTTTTACGCGCCCACGTTCTCCTTCCTGGAGCTGGTGCCCCCGGAGGGTTCACCAATCGCTACATCTAACACGGCTGATACCGCTCACACTGCTAACCCCCCTAACACAGCTAACACCGCCACAACGGCAGTCCAAACTAGCGGCATCAACGCGATCCCCCCAGAGAGCTCCCCAAGCGCAGCCGGCTCGTCCAACAAGCCGCACGCCATTGCCTACATCTATACCTTCAGCACGAAGCAGCTAACAATGAAGAAGTACCGAACTAGCGATTTTTACGAACTCACTCTGGAGAACACTAGGTTTACACCAAAGATATCGAGAATAAGCAGTATAGATAAATTCACCTACCTAGGTGAGACCTTTTTTATACTCCTGAATCAAGTCAATTTAGTCTCCCTCCGGAATAGCCATTTTGAAGAAATACACCTGAAGCATTCGGATCTTTCTACTTTTATTATTTCCACTCCGATTAAGATTCAGTGTTTAGGAAATAGCACCATCACTTGTTTCGTCCTCTACGAGTCTCACCAGATTTTGTGGTTTGATCTTATGTTGGGTCCAACCATGGTGTTGGATTCGTTGAAGGGAGTGGCGCCCGTAAGTGGTGCACATCCGAAGAAGGGGATCCACGGATTGGAGGAAAAGATGAAGAAGCTATCCCCAAAGCAGTCATTCCTACTTCAAAACAGCGGGAATAAAAGTTTTGGGTTTGAAGAGAAGAACGTCCCATCAGGAGAGGTAAAAGAAGGATACATAAAACATATATATACATACAGAGAAAAAGACTTAGAGATAGCTTCCGAGATCGCCAAAGACATGACGGTGATAAGGAAGCTGGACGAATACATCATTTATGTCTCCAGCAGTGAGTCAAACAAATTGCACATATACTCAACGGACAAGTCAGAAACGAAAATAGAATATTACAAATATGTGAAGAATGAGCACATGTCCAGCTACAAGATAAGTTCCATTTTTACCTACTCTCATGAAGACACCAATTTTATTAACTCCTTCATAAGGAAGGAGAATGACATGCATCATGCTGTATCGTCTTTCATGCATGAGAGGTTGAGCACGACCAAATTTGAATACAAAAAAAATACATGGCATCTGTACAATCAGCAAATCGAAATTGTGCCTGTCATTAAGGGAGATAAGAGACAGATAAAATATTTCGCGATAACTGATATGAGCCCCTCTCTAAAGGGGCAGAATATAAGTATCCACAAAAAAACGGGAGTAATACTACTCAAGCTGAACAGAATTGAGACGCCACAAATCGAACTGCGTGTGACCATGCATGGATTATTTCATGTCTCCACTTCACATGTCCGCTTCAATGTCGTCTGCATGAATGGGCACTACTTTGAAAATAAAAAGTGTAAACCATGTCCGAAGGGCTCCTACAACAATCTTAAGGAGATCAAAAAGAATATGAAATGGTACACTTCGTGCATCCCGTGTAAGACAAATCAGACAACCTTTGAGCCGGTGCCCACCAGTGAGAAGCACTGCCTTTGTGACGTAGGGCATGAATATATAATAGACCCCAAAAATCGTCACCAGTTTATTTGCTCTCCCTGCAAATTTGGCGAATATAAGGATACCATATCGAATAGACTATGCAAAGGGAATGGGTGCATCGAAAATTCAACCTCGCACATATTGGGGGCGAAAACTGAGGCAGAAAGTTCGTGCAGCTGTAACGCTGGCTACTTCTTAACCTTCGATTTGTTTGGCTCCAGTATATGTGAAACCTGTCCGGCAGATCATTACTGTCCTAGTAACTTTGAGAAAATACAAAAGTGCCCCAAACATAACGAGACCTTGCGAGGTGAGCGACGAACCGATTTTACCACCATGGGTAGCTGCCTCTGCAAAAAGGGATATGAACCTATCAACATGAAAAAGGTACAGCAAAAGGGATCAAGAGAAGAGCATTATTATAACCTCTTCTTTAGTAGCTACTCTTATAAACCGAATGAGATTGACCCCAAACACATCTGCATGCAATGCAACATAGGTTATTACAAAGATACCGTATCATCAGAAGAGTGTAAAAAATGTCCAAACAAATCTATGAATAAAACGTTTGGAAGCACCACCATAGAAAGTTGCAACTCATGTTATAGTGGTTACTACAAAGATTCAGAGAAGGTCTGTTCTACATGCCTCCCTAACCACTTCTGTGTGGGTAACTTCCCACCAGACGGATTGACTCAATACACTGGAGATGCAGTCATATGTCCAAACAACTCTGTCACAAAGGAGCCCAACAAATCTAATAACTCCTTTAAGGATTGCTTATGTGTCGAAGGGTACGTAAAGCATCTGCAAGAATCGTACAATTTAAATGAGCACTGTAAATTGGCCCCACTCAACTTTTACAAAGACACTATATCGAACGACTTAGGCACCCCCTGTCCCTCCAACAGCGTGACCCTAGTGGAGGGGGCTAAATCTATTCACGAGTGCATATGCAGTAAGGGCTTCTTCTATAGCAGGAGAAGGGGAATGTGTATGGAATGCCCCATAGGATACTACTGTCCGGAGAAAAACAGCAAGAGCAAATTTAGGGGGCCTGTAAAATGCCCTGAAAACTCTAGGAATGTAAAAACGGGTTCTTACGAATTGGCTAACTGCCAGTGCAACTTTGGCTACACCCCCAATGGGGCGGCCAATAAGGTTATAAATGCGTACACGTCTGAGAGGCAGATTACCCGTCATACTATCCGCCATAGTATCCCCCATACTAGCGAACAACCCAGTCACTTCTCCCCCTTTTTGCACTTCGGGAAAGTCCTAACAAGGGAGAACCGCTTCATTCATATTATGCCAAACGAGGTTGATACCCAAGAACAGAGCAAGACACTTATGAAGAACCCCTCCTTGCTGCTATGCAGTAGGTGCCCCAATTCGACCTACAAATCTACCATAGCGAACGAAGCCTGTCACGAGTGTCCCCCTAATAGTGTTACTCTTACGAATATGAGCAACTCAGATTTCTACTTCTGCCTCTGCCGCGAGGGGTACTATTTGGAAGAACAAAAGTGCAAACCTTGCTCCTTCACGAAACTGTACTGCCAAGGTGAGAGCATATTCGAAGTGCCCCCGGACATGTACAATCAGATGATCGAAATGATTAGGAGACACATCGGATCGTTTGGCCCATCCCACGGGCGACGCTTCGTTAACTCGATGATCCGCGAATATAGTGTGCGCTGGGGCAAGGGAGCGCACAGGGGCGGTAGTGGGGGTGGAGGTGGCAGTGTGGATGTGCACGGGGGGAAGAAGGAGGAAAGTCAGATGGGGGGTCAATCGACCAGTCAGGGTGGAAACGCGGATGGATCTCAGTGGGGGGGTCAGCATATGGCTAAGGACGCATCTCACAGCGGAGCTGCTGTTCGACCCGACGAAGACGCCCCTCCGGGTAAGTCGCGCACGCAACGCAAACGGCACAGGAGACTCCCCATCAGTAGCTACTTCGGTAATCCCCTCCCCGTCATGCTGCTCAGCCGCCTAAGCAGAATGTCGGATGCGTCCACAAGTCTCTCCCTGAAGAGGCATCAGCTAGCAGGTCCTCCAAATGGGCACATAAACCAGAAAAGAAAAGAAGACGATTTAGTGAACCTTCTTCTGAAGACCTTCTTCTACAGAGACAATACCAACGTGATGTACGCAAAGTATCAGCGGCTTGTGAAATGCCCAGATAACACGGCAATCCCGCTGGGAGTAGATTCTGCCCACAACTACGATGACTGTAAATGTGCCAAGGGGTACTACCTACAATGGAAGGATATCAGCAGATCGGTTAAGCTATGCAAACCGTGTAAAGAAGGGACATTCAAAAATTTCGTTGGAGATGAAACGTCGTGCGTGTCTTGTCCCCCTAAGTCGACAAGTCTGGAAGGATCTATCTACCCAACGCACTGCTTCTGTAAGGAGGGTTTTTTTTACAGTAAACAAAACTGTTTGGCTTGCTTAGAAGGGGCGACATGCAAAGGGGGATTATACCAAAATGCCTTGAGTAGGATCCAGTTAGGGTTAGAAAATATTCACATAACTTCGGAAGATCATGTAAAGCCAGAATCAAAAAGAGGATACTACTTAGATGAGGTGATGACAAAGAATGTCGATGTAAGTCAGTGGAAGTTTATAAAGTGTCCAATACAAGGTGCGTGTCTTGAACGAAATAAATGTCATCACAGTATGAATAATTACTTATGTGTGGAATGTGCAAAGGGGTATACGAACACGTTTATGCGATCTGTGTGTGTTAAGTGTCCAAATAACATCGTCAACATGGTTATCCTATTCTCCATCTACATTACATTCTGCTTTATCATCATTCTGATATCCTACTTGAATGTGTCTTCTGGATTTTACCGAAAGTCCATCCATTCCATTGTTATAAAAATTGCCGTCAATTACATTTCCAGCATGCTGCTGATTAACATTCTGGAAGATAAGAATCTGCTTCTACCAGAATTTGTGCACCAGTTGTATAGGGAAGTTACGAAGCTCATAAATATAGGAGAGAGCAGACGAATCATCAGCATCGATTGTTTATTGAGACATTATTTTGACGTAACCTATGCCGACTCTTTCTTCTACTCCAGTTTGTTATTTTTTTTTATCCCGGTACTGCTCATGGGGACGTTAACCTTGATCCTGTTTGTTATCCTGAAAATATACACCTTATCGCGGAAGAGGGCAATTGAGAACAAACTGGACTTACTTAGTATAGCCAAAAGGGAGAGAATTCACTTCTTGGCTAACTGCCTGGAGAAATCCTATTCCAAAGAAAGGTTTATCATGATATTGAGGTATATAAAATTAGAACAGTACACTTGGATGGATAGAGCATTTATCTTTTTCGAAGATATGATTCCAGTGTATGTTACCTTTCTATTTATGATCCATGCGAAGACGTCTATGAGAATGTTTCAGCTATTTGACTGCTCCTACATTATGTATACAAAACATCTGGGTAGATATATCCTAAGTAGGGTCAGCAGTATCCAGTGTGATTTGAAGACGGATTATTTGAAGTTTTTCATTCTCGGTTTATCCGGAACGGTTATATGGTCCCTGGGCATCCCTTTCTTATCCTTCTTCGTCCTGTACACAAATAGGCACAATTTGTTTCAAGAAAATGTTCGCATAAAATACGGCTTTCTACACAATGGATATTTGCCAAACAGGTGGTACTGGGAAATTATCGTCTTTGCGAGGAAAATATTTTTTCTTTTCATCACCACAGTTGTCTTATTCCCATCGGACGAAACGAACACTTCCAAGTTGCTGCTAATTACCTTCATCGCCATTTTCTCCCTGTGTGTGCATTTCATCTTTCAGCCATTTGACAAGAGAAATTTTTTTACCCTAAACAAGTTGGAAAATACAAGTCTGTTCATATGGACATCAACCATCGTTGTGACATCCCTTTTGCTTTCTATCAATCTGAATGAATTCCTCAATTTTGTCATTTTATTTTCCCTAATTTTGCTGCATGTCATCTTCACTGTGAAATTGCTGATTTGCTTGTTCTACGAGTGCATCGATAACCTCAGGAGGAAGAAGGCCCTCTACCACGTGCCCATTCTTGGCACCTTTGCCAAAACGCTCGTCGACGTTGTGCAAAAGAGAAAGGAACAGGAGCCCCTAATTTACTACGACAAGAATGCAAGACAAATTTCGATTATTTTACCTGACCGCGTTAGGGAGAAAAAAAAAAAAGTAAGACTTTTTGCTGACTCGTTTAGGCGAGTTTTCAAAAATGTCCGCGGCTTTTGGAAAAAGGGGATGAAGCTGAAGCGGCGGTGGGAGGATCGCGGCGTGGGGGGAAACCACGCCAATGATAATGACAGTTTTGGCAGTTTTGGTAGCTATGGCAGCTATGGCAACTTTGGCAACTGTGGCAGCTGTGACAACTGTGGAAGCACCCACAAGGGGAATCACTGCGCCAGTCGCGGAGGGGATACGCAGCTCAAGCAAAGCGCAGGAGATCTCCCAAACGACGAATCCCTTGAAGACATCAACGGGAGGCCATCAAAAAAGGGGGCGAAAGGAAGACCAACATGTGCAGGCAAGAATGACGCACAAAATGGAAGCCTGAACGTGCAGGGAAAAGAAGGAAACCAAAATGATCACCACCTTTTCGCACAAAATTTATCGGGAAATGAAAAAATGCGTTTCTGCCTTTTTCCCAAAAATGATAGCAACTCCGTCTGTGCAAATATCAACAAGGAGCAGCGAATGTTCGCAATTGAAATTTACAAAGAATTGCTAGACATATTCATGAAGAACGTCACGTTAACGTACATTTCGGAAATCTTTTTCGAGTTCATATTTAAAATTACCATCAACATAGGAAACTTGATTGACAACCTGGACCAGAAGGATAAAATATTTGTGTCCATGGATCAGGAGCAGAACTTTAAGAACATCATTCAGTGGTCTCTCGAACGGATGGAAAAATGTAGCGAAAATAAAAAGTTGGAAGAGAGCAAAATAATTAATTTGAAAAATTGCAAATATGATTTTGGTCTGCTTAATGTCGATACGCTGCAAGTTCCTTCTTCGCTCTTTGAAGAGGAACGAATGGAGTCCTATCGAAACATTGACAGGACCGCACCAGGGAAGTCGTCTAGAGAAACTTCTGGAAAGTCCAGCCTAGGCGGAAAGGGCCCCGAAATTCAAGGTAACACGCTCGGGGCGCCAGCACTTGGCTCGCCGTTACGTGGAACCATCGATGGGTTGCACGACCGATAGGTTACACGATCGATAGGTTACACCTTCCATTTGGTACATCCTCGAATTATTTCATCACCACACCACCGTCTCCCCCCCCGCACAGTGTCCGATGAAGAGAAAGAGAAACTCTTCTCATTCTTCAGCGACGATCTCCTGGACAAGAAAATCCCCCTCTCGGAATTTTATCTAATCCTCACAGAACTGAAGATCAAATACTGCGGAAACCTCACTGCATACTTTTACATGTTCAGGCTATACAAAAAATTGGAAAAGCTCCAGGAAAGGAAGAAACTTAGAAGGCTAAACAAGAAGCTGCGGAAGTGCCAACGAATTAGTGACACGAGGAAGAAAAAGTCCCGCGAACAGACGTTCGAGAAGGACAAAATAAAAGAAAAAACAGCTCTACTGTACAAGGAACATAAACACCTGACTAAAATGTTGGAGCAGCTGAAAGGGCAATACATTAATATAAGTAGGAACGACTCGGAAATTTTTTCATCCGACGAATTTGGAATGCCCGATGTGGATGGCGACATTTCCCTTTCCAGTGGGGGCTCCATGGAGGGCGTACTTCTTTCGATGGGTTCCAATCAGAAGGAAGCTGGAAGCGAGCGGAACTTCAAATGAGGAGCGCACGGAGCGGGTACCCCCCGCCAGTTGGATAATCAGCCGTTTGGCGCAATTTTTTAACCACCGTCTTTGTTCCTTTTCTCCCCATTTTGATGTCAATTTTTTTTTTTTTTTTAAGTCCACCGTCGCGTATCACCCCTTTAGCGTGTCCACGTTTGGGTTGTTTTTATTTTTTTCACTTCTAGCGCACGTCGCCGAGGTGACCAAAGTGTGATTTGTTTTTGTCTACATCGTGTTTACACGGTTAGAGCACCGCCTCATTTACGTTGCTGCCTATTCCCCCCGTTGCCATGACGTAGGCTAACTTCCGTCAATACCAGAACTCACCCCCCGCGGCTAACCTTCTTTGCGTTATAATTTTTTGGTACCTCCCCATTTCAAGGCATCAACCTTGTTCACATATTTTTTTTAAAATATACGAAAATGGACAAACGTTACCCTGCTCAGGGAAATTGCACACACACACGGAAAAAAAAAATGGCTAGCTGAATAGCTAGCTAGCTGACTATCTGGCAGATATATGCCTAAGAACGGTGCGGCAATTTTCTGCGGATTTTTTTTTTTTTCTTTTTTGTCCTCTGCTTCCCCCTTCATTTTATGTTTTTTTCTTCTTCCTTTCCTGCACACTTAAAAAATAGGAGTGCCCATTAACCACCTCACAATACGGGTTCAAAAAGATGGAAGAATTTTCAACGCAGAAGGGGGGAAATTTCTTATAAGACTTTATCAAATTTTGTTCGTACGAATTTAGGAAAATGCGAACGAAGCCAATGTTGTCGTATTTGCAGCTTGAGGCATCTTTTATAAGTTTCTGAATCTCGCTTACACACCCTTTGAAATAGGAACAAATGTCCACGTCGGAGGAGGTTTTCTCGAAAAAGCGAAAATTATGACTGAAGTAATTTTTAATATCTAACAAGCTTGAGTATTGGTCAATCCGTTTCTTCGAATTGCGGTAGCTCTCTTTCACTTGGGCTAAATTTTTAATTTTTTTTTTCACCCCTATGTTGATTTCGTCATTTTGTAAAAGGGTGATTTTTAAATTCTTCGTGAGGACGGCGTTAATAAGAGCAGCTTTATTTTTCTGGAAATTGTAAAAATTAATTTTTGAAATATCTGGGTAACAGAAATTCCACGCTTTGTATTTCATGTTGTACGAGTCCTCCTCGACGGGTTCCGAATCCACATTGGTGTAGGAAAAATAAACAAAATAAATCATCAGAAAATCTGAGTAAAGATACAGAATGTAATAAATTAAGGAATAAATTAATTTGCTCCTATTTTCAGCACAATTTAATTTGAATCCTTTTTGCACTGTGCCCGCCAATTCTTTATAGGATAATGACATGACGTAATAGGTAAAGGCATATTCCTGGTCGGATGGTATGTTTATATAAAGGCTTAAACAGCTGTAATCAATTAACACAGTGTGGAAAATGCAGTGAAGATAATTTTCCACGCTGTCCATTTCGCTGTTCATATTGTACAATTTGAAATAGTACGCCAGAATTTTCATGAGGGTGTACAATACGCACATGTCCGTGTGAAATCCGGTCAGTTTGGAGTGCTCCCTAGGGGCCAGCAAAAAGGAAAAGTTTAGGACTTTTTTTAAAACTATCTCGAGATACTGCATGAACAGGTGAAATATCTTGCACAGGACTGTCAATTTGAAGCGCTTGCTGGTTATGATCGCTGGGCTGGTGGTGCGTTCGTGGATGCGTCCGTCGGTGCGGGTGCCATTACCGCGTTTGGCGCGTTTGTCCTGTTCGGCGCATTCCCCCTTGGGTTGGTTTTCCCCCACGGTGCTGCTCCCCTGGTAGGCGCCCCCACATTCCGAAACGCAGTTACTTCCACGTTCCTCTTCGGACTTGCATTGGTCCACTCCCCACGGCGCGCTTCCTACCCCTGCACACTCGTCGATAAATTCCTCCAACTCCGTGAACAACTCTAGAAGGGAGCTCTCCTTTTGCATATAATTTATCAGATAAGGGAAATGCAAGCGCAAATCTCGCTCCAGTTTTTTAACAGCACAGGGAGGGAAAAACATCCCGCAAAATGTTTTATATTCCTCCTCATTTGTATAAGTCAACCCTTTGTCCACTTGGTACACATGCTCCATAGCAAAAAAAAACGTATCAGGGGAGTAGAAAAAGTATGACAGTAACACTAGCAGAGGGGGGGAGAAGCCAAAGTAACACAGATCATTAAAAATTACAGATTTGACAAAAAAATTCGGATCCTCTTTGGACACCTCTTCTAGTATTACATACGATTCGTTGAAAAATAAGTGGAGGAAGAAACTGACAAATATATTTTGCTTCACATTTTGGGAGAACTTCTCATTTAGGCGTCTTGTGGAGGGAACATCATCCGTCTCTTCCTTTCTGTACGTGTTTAGAAAGAGGGAGTAGTAATGACCTACATCTCGGTTCTCATCGTAATCGTCCCATTGATGGTTCTGTTCGGCGATAAGTGCACCTGGGGGGGCCGGATCCAACGTTATAGACTCCGCTTGGTCGTCTTCTCGCTTTTCAAGGGGGTCCTCTTTTGGTATTTGTTGCATCTTTTCCACTTCTTGCAGCTGTTGCCGTGTTGCCTCCTTTTCGGGACGTTCCACTTTTCCATCTGGGGGTGCCCCTTCCAAACTGTGAAAAAAACGCTTAGCCTTTATCTCTTCCTTAAGTAGTAGGTCCCTCTCAAAGGGAAGGAAGTCCCCCCTTGCGTTATTCAGCACTTGTTGGATGTACCCCCTCGAAATGCACTTCACCAAAACGTTGCCACTGGCGGAGTAAAATTTTACATAGTGCACTAGATTCTTAACGTCGAAGAAGCTTGACTTGGCGTTTATGCGCTGGAAATATTCCACAATGTAGTCTATATCCAGAGTGACCTTCTCAAAAAAGGAGTAACCCTCATGCACACTCATTTTGGTCACGTGCTTTGACACACTATTCAGTTTATACATTAAAAAATATTTATTAAAATATTTCTTTCGGATCTGTTTGTCTTGTTGCTGACATTTGGAACCTACTTCTTCGTTGATCGTACGTATGCATTTTAGGAGCTCCTTACAATTTTCTTTAATAGAGTCTGTGTTCATCTCCCTGGATTCGAAGATGACCTGATTTAGCATCGTGTTTAGGTGAATGCAAAACTGGATTCTTCGAAGGAGGGGCAGGACGTGGCCCGGAGGTGGGTCTGCTAAGTGGGATTCCCCTTTGTCTCTCTCGTGACACCCACTTTGGCCTACATCTTTGCGTCCATCTTTGTCTCCATTCTTGCCTTCATTTTTGCCTTCATTTTTGCCTCCCTCTTTCACTCCACCTTTATGCGCACTTCCCTTCGTACCTCGCTTCCTCCGCGCCGACTCGTACTGCGCCAAGAACTTGGGGAAGCACCTTTTCACGAGAAAGAGGTTCTTCATCACGTACCGCCTCCTCCGCCTGCAGTGGTAAATTAACGAGTCCGTTATTTTTAGCAATCCACCCTTGTAGTCATCCCTGTGCAGCCAGCTATTCTTTGTCACGACGTGGTCTATAATTTCGGCTGTTGATGCGTAGAGGATTAAGAACAGCTGGAAGAAAGTAAACGGGTTATATCTGAGGTAGCCTTCTTCGCACATGGAGCGGTGCGCGTCCGATTTGTTTGGGGGGTTGTCCTTCTGGGTTGGCCCCATCTCCTTGGAATATCCTTCCGTGGGGGGGTGCTCATCCTTTGCCCCACTTGCACTCTTGCCCTGTGCCACGACCTGCTCTCCTACCCCCCTCTGCATAAGCTGAAGGAACTCCCGATTGTCATTCTGGAAGATGTTCATATATATGCTATCCGCAGAAAGGGATTTTATACATTTGTAGAAGATTTTTTCGAAGAAGAAGGAATCGCCATTACAATTAATAACACTTGAGTGGTGAACGAAGTAGCAACTTAGGACAGTTAAAAAGGGGTGATTCCCCAATAGGACCTTTACTTGCTGGAGGAGAAGATTGTCCATAATTAGAACCATGTCTTCTAAACTGATACCTTCTGATAGGTATCCCTTATCTTCACATTCTTTTATTGTAATTCTTTTTTCTGGCTTGATCCCTACGTCCAATTTGTTGTCTCCCATCTCGAGGGAGCAAACGTACTTCCCATAGGAGAAGTCGGACACTCTGATTTCGTCTTCATCGTTCAGGTCTGACAAGGGTGTGTAATGTGCAGCGTGCAAAAGAGAACATATGTGTTAGGGGGAAGCCGCATATAAGCGGGGGGAAGGTCTAATCCCTAAGTATGGCACACTATATGCCAAACGTTTCGAACGCTGTGAAGACTTCGGGCTACCTTCCACATTCCGGCGGAGCAAGTCCGATATATCGAGGTACTCCTTCTCCGCCTCCATGTCGGAAGGAGAGCGCTATGATCATCCGACAGATGGGCCGCTGCCACAGGGGATCACATGGGACATACAAATATACGTATATATGCCTACGACTTTTCGCTTGTACAACCCGTAGGCGAATCCAAATGCAGTGCCGGGGAAGGGCCTCCCACTTCTTTCAGTGAGTGGTGTACCTAACCCTAAATTTGTATCTCAAAATAGGGTTATGAGGGGGAGCACCACTCTTCTCTGCGGGGAAAGATGAGAACCACATCGCGTGAGTGAGGGGAAACGAATCCTTACAATTTTTGATGTTGCCGCAACCGTCACATTTAGATGTACATGCAGTATGCATATGGGCTGAACTTCACCCTTCGAACAAAATGGGTAAGCAAAGCGGCGTTAAAAAAAAAAAAAAATCCTCCTTCTCTGGGGTAGACGTTGCTACAGTTTGGGTATCTTGAGCGATTTGTAGAGAGCACCTAAAGGTACCCAGGTTTTTTTTTCTCACATTTTATTTTAATCAGATTGGAGGGGATGCTCTCCTCGCGCCACCCCCCCTTCATGTGAATATTTCTTTGCATCCTACCGTAATCTATTTCTCGCTTTGGCCTACTCCTATTTTTCCCTACTTCCGCTTCCTTCCAATTTGTATACGCCACTTTTACATGCCCTGCCCGATTCGCTTCGCGAGTGGAAGTGAGAACCCCCATTTTGGCGAGCTCATCCTGCTGGAGGGTCGGACATGTAGAGGGAGAATTTTTGAATCCAATTTGAAATGGAACTCGTGATGATAGTTTCGATGACGCAGCACGGGCGCGGAGGTTAACGCGGCTTCAGAGACCAGCGGTGTAGGGGCTAAACGACCAGATCCAGCACCCGTTCACACACCACATGGTGAATGATTAACGACGGAAAAACAAGTCAAAAAAAAAAATAAAACAAGTTTAAAAGGATCTATTTTAAAAACAGCTATTTTAAAGACAACTTTGTCAAAGACGACTCCTTTAAAAGGAGCCACGTCGCCACTTTTACAGCGATGTGGGAGCTGCGAAATTTTTCAGCACCTCCGCTAGCCCGAGCTAAACAGACGAGTATGCACATGTTCACATATATGCACACGCAGAAGTATCCCCAGGAAGGCGCAGACATACCCATGCACAATGAGGAAAAAAATGCAAGTGGACCCTGGGCGTGGCTTTTTACACGTCCTTTCTCCAATTTGTATGTTACAACGCTTCGCTATCTGTTTTTTTCATTTCTTTCTTTTTTCGGACTCCTCTACGTGACCAGTTATCCCTCTTCCCATGTTGGCTTTCCCAGAAGGGGGGAAATACCCAAGGGGAAGTTCGGGGCCCGCCTGTGCCCACAACCTCAACCCGGGAGAGTGGCTCGTCCCACCTAAATGCACGATCCTTTTAGCAGACGGTTTGCCTAAAAAAGAAAGTATGTCTTTACATTAAGCATATTTCTATGAACAATGTTTTGATAGTCGTGAATTTACGTGGTTGTCACTTTTTTCTTTTTTTCTTTTTTTTGGTACTTCGCTCTTGGGTGTATCTCCTGAACCTCTGTGCGGCGAGGTAGTACTCTCTTTCCCCGATTCTTCGGTCACCCCTTTTGTGTTTTCCTTCCCCACTTTGACTGCTTGCCCAGTTAACCTATTCTCTCTGTTCGTTGAGACCTCTGCTCCGTTGCCCTGCTTTTGCTTTGCTAGTTGAGAAAGGTTGTCATCAAGGAGGTTCATCTGCTTTAGAGATCTGCTGCATTTCTTGGGGGGCCAACAGGTTGGGAGGTATGTAACAGCAGTTGCCCATGCGCGGGTGCACAACAGAGAGGGAAAGCAGGAGCAAAAAAGCGAGAGAAAGCGGGGCTGAAAGCGAAGACAGTCATACACACGTATTCGCGCACATGTACAGGGCTCACGGCTCCTGTCTTACGTTCTTCATTTCGTCGATATCTTTTTTTATCTCGATTTTTCTTCGGGAAAAAAGAAAAAAAAAAAATACAACTAGTCAGTCGTTGAAGGTTTGAACTAGCGGCATGCATTCATATGTGAATGGGCACCTCATACGCAGACGTGCTTGCGATGGATTGAGATAATTTTTTAAATACTTCTTCTCCTCCATGTTTATGTGAAGCTTCATCTTCCGTATGTTCACCGACGTGTTAACAATTTCGTTGTTAATGGACTCGTCAATCTTTTTGTAATACTTAAGCTGTCCATCCATATTTTCGTTTTCTTTTTTGATCGATTCGAGGTCTGTTGGAGAGGGGGATGGGTGGGTGCGAAGTGTATAGCGGCACACTATCCGCCGCAAATTGTCTGCCATTTTTGCATGTGCAAACATACGGAGTATGCACGAATGATGAGCACGGTTCATTCGTGCCTCCTGCTCGTGTGGCGCACCCAGCTTGAGCGCCATGAGATCATCCTGGTGCTTTTGCAGCTGGTCCTTTTTCGTGCTGCTGAGCTTTTCTTTATAAATTAAAATTTCGTGAATTTTTATCAAGTCTTTCAACTCGTAGACCATCCCCGCGATATTGCTAGAGAATGTGGTCAAATATTCGAATCGCTTTTCCATGTTCAAGTTGGACGACAGTGCGTTCTGCATTTTGATATTCTCGGGGGAGGTCTCCTTTTTGTATCACTATGTGTTTGTTCCTTTGGTAAGTTTGGCCTCTCCAGTTGTTCCTCCTTTTTTTTTTTTTTTCTTAATATCACTAATGAGATAACTAGTAAGATAACCAGTTTGAGTGAACGGTGTGGCGTAGCATATGCACATGTGATGTCGCACCGCGGTTGGGAATATAAACCGAGGGGAAGTTTAACCCAGGAAAGTTCAACTCAGGGAAATTGAACTGAGAAAAGTTGAACTGAGGGAAGATGAACTCAGAAAGGTTCCCTCGCGGATTTATCTTTTTATGACCCACTTGTGTGTTGCATATGCAGAGAAGCAGCGTTAACAAAAATTCCCGCTTAACCTATTTCCTGTCCGTGAAATAGTCCCCCTTTCTGGTGAACATTTGATCGGCTGATGGGTGAGCATATGACGTTGCAGTTGTGTCTTAATTGCATCTTTCGATGTTGCAATTTATTCGCAAATTTGCTCGTCCTTGTCGCTGGTTTGTCGTGTGACGCTTTAATTTCTTTTTTTTTTTTTTTTTTTTTCA
>NW_008481839.1:486726-510257 GCF_000524495.1 Plasmodium inui San Antonio 1
AACATAAAGGGGAAAAAACTGTGTGTAATAGGTATCCCCCTCTTCATACACTTTAACGAGTTTCAAATGCAAATGGAAATAGCGGCAAGTTTGTCTCGCATCCTGCTCAGCTTATCCCTGTTTACACACAACTGGGCTGTGGACGGACTGCCAATCATGTGCACACATTGAGGGGAAAGAAATGTGTCTGCGGGGGATACATAACATAGTTCTTTGGTAATCCCACCCTGGGGGAATACATAGAGAGTACAAAGCAGACGTTACAGAGGGACCTACGTGCAATACTACAAGAGAATTGCCCTTGAAATGGTAATTTTTCCAACCTGTGTGACCTTTGCGAGATGTAGGAAGTATCAAAATGTTCGAAGGTGTTACACCCCATTGTGACTAGCGAAAAAAGTTGTCGCTTTAACTGAGTAAAGAGAGAAAAAAAAAAAAAAAGAAAAGAAAAAGGGGGACCAAAGAAAAAGAGTCAAAAAGAAGAAAAAATTGCACAATTATAATAACGCCGCACCCTTTCTGCAAAACCACAAAATGTGAGCAAAAATTTGGGCAAAGATATATGGTGATAAGAGGAGAAAAAATCTCCGAAAAGGGGAGGGACCCCTCAGAACGACTCGAGATGGCGAACAAATGTACAGGTCCCTTTCGTCATAGAGTTCCAAATATCACATTTGAACGAAGCTTACACTACACGGGAGCTTACACAGATAAAGCACCTGTATTTGATCGTAAGGAGCGGCCCGTGCATAAGTGACAGAGGATGCGTTCCTCCTTCCTTCATGCCTATCTCATTTTGTGCTAATTGAGAGAAAAAAAAAAACCATTTAAAGTAAGTCGAATCAAAGGGGGTATATCCAGGTGAGCCCCAAATTGCAATTCCGCATTTGGTGCCAAACTGATGATGAAGTAAATTTCTTTTTTTTTTCTCTCTCCTCGTGGGTCACCATCTGGAAACACAGTAAAAATAAGTAACCGATTTGATGGCTCAGTTACGTATGTACGTACATATATGTAGCCTTTCTTTTTCCTTTTTTTTCTTTTTCTTATGGGAACAGATTGCTCAATTCTGTGCACGCGCTGACTAATAGAGAAGTGTTAAGTGGGCCAAATTTTTACACCCCTGGGGGGAGGTACCAACTGCTTGTGTAATTGAGTGTGCTGCTGGTTGGGAAACCTTCCTTCCAGGACACACACGTGCACATACATAAGCATCTGTGTACGCTCACGTACTGATCCATTTGGAAAAAGAGAAACTCACGAGTAGGGAGGCGCATTATTGCAACGGCAGAGATTTTCACCTCACCTTGGGCACACACCCATAGGGACTAACAGACGGGATTAGTAGAAACGGATCAGTACCTCTGCCTCTACGAATGTGCGTAATAGATGGATACATATATATATGTGCACATATGAAAGATTAGTTCTAGCGCAGCGATCACAATAGGACAGCTTGTGGGGTAGCGGCGTGTAACTCATTTGTGCGGAACACAAACGAGGGAGTGCATGATATGGGCATAAGGTTGGCAGCTACCATACGATGGCATAACCCTTGTCGAGGTATCGTGCGCGCCGAGAGTTGCATCTTTTCCGCCCCGTCGCTCACCAGCTTAATCGCTCACCAGCTTAACCGCTAAGGAGCTTAATGGCTAATTAGCTTAATGGCTAAGTAGCTTAACGGCTAACCACCTTAACGAAACTTCCTCACCGTGATGCAGCTCGGCCGCGCGCCCCTTCTGCTTTCTCTCCCCCTGTTCCGCACATGCACATGAAAGGAAACGGCAAAATCGCATTCTGTGCTCTGTTACTATTTACCATCTTTAACATCCAAGCAAGAAGAAGCAGCCGACTTTTGGAGGGCACCACCTTAAGGAGCGCGGAAAACAACTGGAATAGAAGAGACATGAATCCCAATCATCCCTGTGCATGCAACTGTAAATTGAAAGCACGGAATGGATCTTTTAAGTTCATTAATTTCGGGGAAAGTAGGAAGACAAATTATATGAAGAATGTGGGGCACCCATCCACAATGCATCTTCCTGCGCGTTTTTCAAGACACATGCCGAATAAAGATTCTCACAAAAGTGGATTCCCCTCGTTACAAAAGAGAAGCGGACTTACACTCAGTCTATCCATGCGGGGTGCTATGAGGTGTTCCTTTCTTTTTAACAGACCTGATGTGTTCCGCTGGAATTATGAGCGAAGGCTGAACAGTGCCCAGAAGAATTGCACATCGGAAGGTGGAAACTTTGTGGCACCCCAAAAGGTGGAGTCATTGCCGCCCCATCCTGTCAGGTACAAATATGCCCCCCCTTGGGGCCAAGCGAGCACAGGAACGGAGTACACCGGATGGGGGAATATTACAACACGTGACTTCTCTCTGTCTGCACTGCCACGGGGCGGCGCCGCGCTTGTATCTTCCCCGACAGTGGACCCCACCTCTACAATTGCTTCCATCTCGGAAGTTCCCCACGTGGGAGGAAATTTATACACACCCAGCGTGGTGGACCAGCGGGGCACAGACGATACAAGTGACCCCCCCCGCAGTGCAACCTACGGGTCACCCCTCAGAACAACTGAGGGTTGTAGTTGGGTTGAGGCTCCAGCGGATGTTTGCAACAGAAGTGGAGCCAAAATTGGAAAGAGAAGCGGTGCCCAATCTGTTACCGAATCTGCTACCCAGCCCTCCGAAGGAGGAAGAAAGAGAAAACCGGTTCTGTCCGAGGAGGCCAAACGAAACATGCGAGAAAAACTTGCAGCCATTATGCGGAGCAAATGGAGGGACCCAGAATTCCGCAAAAAGATGATGAGGTCTTTTAAGAAGAGGGGCCTTGAACACAACAAGAAAATATCGGAGGCTGTCAAAAACAAATGGAAAAATGACATGAATTATAAACAGAAAACGCTGGATGGCCAACGGAGGTACTTCATCAGACGATATAAAAATAAGGAGATACTTCCCATTTCAGATAAAACGAGGGAGAAAATATCGAAAGCTATGAAGCAATACTGGGCGAACAGAAATAAATTCGCAAAAACGAAAATTAACAATTTGCAGCACGTCCAGAAGCGGAAGAAAAAGCACAAGAAGGTTTGGGAAGATATTTACTCTCTTATATTAAATCAGAAGGTTGGAGACTTCGGCGGATATCAGTCGTCTCTGCACCACAACTTGTCGATTAATTTGCAGGCCGCGCTTAGCTGACCCTACTTAAGGGGTGGCTAACAAAATGGCGTCATATAAAATCGGTGAGGTATAACAAAAGTTCCACAGCCCCTCTTCTATTTCATGAGTCCCGACTTGTATACCACTGTGCCTGCCTGACGCCCCTTTTTTTCCCTATTCTTTGGCCTTCTTTTTTTTAGCCTCTTATTTTAGCCTCTTTTTGAGACTTTCTTTTGACTCTTCTTTTGACACTATCTTTTGACACTTTTTTTTGACACTTTTTTGTGACACTTTTTTTTCGCCCTTTTCAACAAGTGACTCCCTTGTCCTAACCTCTTCGCACATCCCTAATTTAGAAAAATTGTACCCCTCACCTGACAGAAGGGAAAAAAAAAAAAAAAAAAATCACACAACGCAGTAAAGCTCAGCACGGAGCTACACCAATGCGCGCGCAAAAGCGGAGACCCATAGAAGGCCCCAACAATATGACTCATTTTTCCACCCCCTCTGTGTAAATGCGAAAATGGTTCGGCTTCATAATGGGGTTGCTTCCTCGTAGCACCATCTCTAGTTTAGTATCCTCCTCGGCTGCTCCGTGAAAATTTGACATACTGCCACGATCACAGCGTTATCTCTATTCTTACCCGTGTAAAGGTCATCTTTGCGCCCTTTTGGAGTGACTCCCTCGAGGGTTTCAAACCACGCACACATTTGTGCATTTCCGCATAGGGGCGTATTGGCCCGCCACTCCTGAGAGAGAACCGAAAGAGATAGCGCTCTCCCATTGATATGCAACCAGACGAACTGCTCATGCCACTGATTCTAACTGCAATTTAATGATTCATGCCTGGGCAATCAGAAGGGCGCTGTGCATTTTTATCCTCATCAATTGTGTCCTAAAATTAGAACATTCGCATAAAATTAGGTGGAAATCGAAAAAGGCAGTTCACCTCCCAGTAGACGGCGCAAATGGCTACAAACGGGAGTGGAGACGCAAAGGGGTGTTCTTTAATATTCATAGGGATAACAGAGGGAAAGACGCCAGGGGGAGGAATGGCACAAGGGGAACGAACGACACCAGGGGAAACGGGGGCCCGAACGGATTGGCCACTGGTGGGAGACCGCTCTTTCGCTGCGATAAATTTATTCCACTGTTTCTGTTGCGGGATTGTCAGGGAAGAAGTTTAAACAGAAAGAAATATAACTCAACACTCAGGCGATGTAACAGCCGTTTAGAAGTTTTTCCCAGGAGAGAGAATAGCTTACCGCCCGAGCGGTGGAATGGTGAGGCGATCGGTACAGCAGGGCAGTCGGAGGATGATGGCCTTGATGGAGGGCCCTCCCCTGGGGGGGAAGCGAACAAGACTAAGAGGAGGACCATCAGTAGCGATCGCAGCGGATGTAGCGGTGTGGGAGGAGCCCCAGAATACCCCCAAGAGAACGTACGCAATTTTTGCATCCTGGCGCACATCGACAGCGGGAAATCAACTCTGGCTGACCGATTCCTAGAGTTAACAAAAACGATAAAAAAGAAAAAGATGCAGGATCAGTTTCTCGACATGATGTCGTTGGAGAGAGAGAAGGGAATCACCATTAAGTTGAAGGCAGTGCGAATGAATTACCAGAATTACATTTTCAATTTAATCGATACACCAGGACACTTTGATTTTTATCATGAAGTAAAAAGATCGCTAAGTGTATGCGAAGGAGCCATACTACTGATTGATGGGAGCAAAGGGATTCAATCCCAGACACTTAATATCTTTCTAGAGTTGCAAAAACATAATTTAAAAATAATTCCAGTGATAAATAAAATCGACCTGAACACATGCAGGTTGGACAAGATAGAAAGTGATCTGTTAAACAAGTTTCGTTTTGTGAAGGAAGACATTTTACACATCTCTGCGAAATATGCACATGGAATAGGATCTCTGTTTCAGAGAATTGTGTCGGACATCCCTTGTCCTGCCATAAAATCGAATGCCTTCTTTAGGGCCATCGTTTTTGACTCCTTCTATGACCAGTACAAGGGGGTAATATTAATCATTAAAGTGCTAAATGGGGTCCTGACAAAAAAAACAGAAGTCTTCTTCATTCAGAGCGAAAAGACATCCATCATTCAGGAGGTTGGATACCTCACCCCGGAGATGAAACCCACCGACAGTATACAGCAGGGGGACATTGCCTACGTGTCATGTAACATGAGAAAGTGCGACGAGGTGCAGATCAGTGAGACGATAGTCAGCAGAGATATCGTCCATCTGAATGCGGAGCGGCGGCTCGTGGTGGATCCGGACCGACTCGGCGAGGAGCGCAGCGGTGAAGACCATACCCGTAGGGTAAATCATTGCGGTGTGGATTCCTTCCGAGGTGTCGCCCCACCGAGGGAGGCGCGCACCGAGAGAGAAATCAACCTGGAGCAGATCGCCGCGTCTAAGGTGGACGTCTCGTACCCCGTTGTGTTCTGCAACATTTACAGCGTGAATGATAAACAGGCCAACGGACTGGAGGTGGCACTGAACAAATTGAAGCTAAACGATGCATCTTTTTCCTTCAAGCCTGACGTTTGTGAGACCTTGGGGAAAGGGTTCAAGTGCGGGTTCAACGGATTGTTGCACCTTAATATAATCCAGGAGCGGATAAGACGGGAGTATGGCGTGGAGACGATTGTGACTGCCCCGTCGGTGAATTATCTCGTGAGGGTCAAGGAGAAAGGCATTGACAAGCAGCTGAAGGAGAAGCTGATTGATGCTAGTTTCGACATAGCGAATGTTAACGTGGAGGTGCAGGGGGGAGATAGCGGTGATGGTAGTGCCGATGGCAGTGGTGATGGCAGTGATGATCGCAGCGATGATGGAAGCGATGATGGAAGCGATGATCGAAGCAGAAAGACCCACCCCGACGGACTCTTCTACATGACGAGCAACGTGAACGAGATCCCCCAGAAAAATTACCTCCACGGAATTTACGAGCCGTACGTGCGAACGAGCATAATGACGCCGGAGGAGTACCAGAAATATATCATGGCGGAGTGTTTCCAAAGGAGAGGGATTTTTATTAAAAAGGAAAACATGGACAGTTATGTCATCTTCTATTTTGATATGCCATTGTCCGAAATATTGATTAATTTCTTGGACGAAATTAAATCCTGCACAAAGGGCTATGGATCCATGAGCTACGAAAAATATGTCACTTATAGGGAAAGCGATTTGCACAAAATAAGTATATATGTGAATAATAGGAGCATCGATTCTTTGTCCTTCCTGGCACACAAATTAAATTATCACGAGAAGGGGAAACGTATAGTCTTAAAATTGAAAGAAATGATAAAGCCTCATCAGTTCCTTGTCGTCATTCAGGCAGGTGTGGGGACCAGAATCTTCGCTTCGGAAAGGATCAACCCGCTGAGGAAAAATGTCACTGCCAAATGCTACGGGGGGGATATCACACGGCGAAGGAAGTTACTCGAGAAGCAAAGCGCAGGGAAGAAAAAGATGTTTAGCATCGGCAAGGTGAAGCTGCCGCCGAATATGTTCACCAAGCTCTTCAACTTGAAGGCCCAGTGAGAAGAAGGGGGCTGCACAGCGATGAGAACTGGAGATAGTTGACGAAACCACGCGGAAGCGTCGTAGCCCTTCCCCTCCCGCGTTGCGCCTGGATTTGCCATTTTCGTATTTGTCTTCTTCGTATTTGCCTTCTTCCGATTTGTTTTCTTCCGATTTGCCTTGTTCGAATTTGCTTTCTTCACTGATTAGATTCTCCTATTTGCACCTCTCCCCCCATTTTTTTCGCTTCACCCCTTTGTTATCCACTTTTTTTTTGTGCCAATATTGTCCTTCTAACAAATCGAATTCTCCTCTTCAAAAAAAAAGACAAAAATAGGAAGAGGCTACAGGAGAACATATACCCTGGGAATAAATTATTTATGTCATAGGCGTTTATCCTTTTTTTGGCGAACTGGGAGGGTTTTGAGCGTCCATTTGACTTCCCCTCATCGTCCGTCGCTGCATCGGAGGGGGACGCTACCGTGGCGGAAGTTTTGCTTCCCTCCATCTTAGCCGTTTCGCTAGTGGGGGAAGGGGCGGAAGAATCACCCAAGCCTTCCGCGCTGTTGTCTTTTCTCTCGACTGCTTCCCCCAAGCGAAGTAACTTCGCGGCACCCGTCTTTATGCGAACAAGCTTATTCTTCACCCTATTGGCCAACCTCTCCCGTGCGATGATGTCATTTTCGAAAATGTAGATCAGCGGCTCGGACTGCTCTGCATCCTTGGGGTCGTAACATATTTTTATATTTCTCTCTTTACTAACTTGGTCGAAAATATTTCGTGTGTATTCATTTGTCTGCACTTGTTCCCCCTGCTGGCTGCCGACGAGATGAACGCAAATCTTGTACTCCTTATGGTCTTCAATTTTTTTTTTATTTATATAAAAAAAATATTTTACGTTAAGGTGGAATGTCCCTTGGAAGATGTTCTTCGAATATTTTAGGGTGACGTTATCGATATAGCCATCGGTTTGTTTCCAGCTTTCTTTTTTTTTGTTTTGGTAAAACAGGTACGAACTGAGAGTCAGTCCATAAGAGCCGACTACGAGCGGTACGAATGTTTTAATCGCCTCCATTTGTTCTCCAGGGGGATGGCAGTACCCCTTCTTTTTGGGGGAGGTTTCATAAAAGAGGAGGACTCCTCTGTGCCTCTGCCCTTTCCCCGTGCAGGTACAAATGCATATGCCTTTTATGCATGCCCATGGCTCTCCTCCTGGTGATCGCTTTAACGTCACTTCTGATTACTCCGCTGCCTGGCAACATGGTCATCGTTGTCGTTTTTCCCCTTAGCAAGTTAGCTCAACGTTTGGATCAGCGAAGGTGTACGCGGGAGAAGCTTCCCCTTCTTTGCATATCGGAACATTCGAATATTGGGATGTGTTTCCCCCGTTGTTATATTCTCCTCTTTTTTTGATCAGCCGGGTACACCCCCGCTGGATTTTTTTTTTTTTTCTTTTGGGCCATCACTGCGAAGCAGTGCGACCTTATGAACAGGAATTTTAAAATTCATTTTCGCTTATTTACTTTGTCCTTTCTCTGTTTTTCGTGAGGAAGACAATCCACCGAAAAATGTGGATAAAAAAAAAAAAAATGCGCCCTTACGGGTACAAAGACTGTGAGACCCACTTTGCATCATCCGGTGAAGCACCACTAATGGGGGCACGGTATGTATCATTAAAAAGGAACCTTTTCTTTTCCTTCTTTCAACTCTATGTGGACAGCATGGTAACCCCTAATGAGCGCTGCGACATGACGCTTCATCCGCTATCTACGGGCAGTGGAGGGACACGCCATACGGGGAGCCATCACACACTCGAGGGGGGAAAAAACCAAACAAGGGAAGCAAACCGTCGAGAAAGAACATACCTTACGTAAGTTACAGCTTTCGCCAAAGTTGTGTTAATCTCTCTCTTTGCGTATGACTAAACAGAAAAAAGAGTAAACAATCCATAAAAATTGGGGAAAAAAAAAAAAAAAAATACGCAGCGAAACTCAACGAAGCGGGACAATGCCAAACGGAAGGCACACTTGCCTATGTCTCCATTTCGATAAGGTGAAGAAGCCCTGTTTTGTGTTAATCATCTGGGCATTACCCTATTTTGCACTACGTCCGTGGTGCGGTATTAAGTTTGCGCGTTGTTTTTTTTTCTTACTTTTCTTTTCTGCATCCTTTTTTCAGTGCTCCATTTTGGCTACCACACGGATGATACATTTAAATGGGGCCAAGCAGAGCAGCGCAGGGGCGCCATAACATAGCAACGGGAGGGGCGTTACAAAGGGATAACGTGATTACGTGACAACGTAGCAGAAACGCCGCAATGCGTAGGAAGATCCTTCGGGTCGGCACATGCACCCCGCGCACTCCCTTACGACACAGTCAACTGCAATATCTTCGTGTTCGCATTGGCAGTGGGGTCAAAGGGTCTATAATAAGAATAAACGATGAAAAAAGTTCCTGCCTTGTGTGCCTTCACCATGCTCTGTAACGTGGATCTGCCTCCAACGAATCCTCCCAAGCGTTCACTCTCATGAGGCTTCCCATACCCTCCTGAATTGGAAGAATGTTCACCTCCGTTGTTTAACTTGTTCTTTGGTATTGCTTTGGGCTGCGTGACGGAAATTTCGTTTGTGAAAAAGGACTTTGTAATTTTTTTTCTTGGGAATTCCTCTGGGTTTATTTGGGGCTTCTCTTTATGCACTCCTAACAAGGCCCACAGATAGCCATTTCCACCAATGGCTTCTAAATGCACACATAGTACTTTGTTTTTTTGTAAACTAAATTCGATCGTTCTTTCATTTGTCCCGTTTATTATTTCGCCTAATTTGAGGTAAGTATCACATGGCTCATCACCGTTTAGGGAGTAGGAGCGATCCTCTTCTACTGCTCCGATTAACACTTCTGAAATGTTTTGGGGCATGTATTCTTCCGGCATCTGCAAGGTAATTTCCTCCTCATGATTTATACCCCCCACTTTGTCGTCTTCCATTTTTGTGTTCGCTTCCGAGGCGGATTCCTCACGTAGGGATTTATCGATAAGGGAAAGATTGTTCTTTAACTTTTCGTAGTCGTCCCCTTCGAAATTGGTACTGAAATTGAGTTTTGACTCCTTTGCGGGGCTTTCCTTCCCACTAGCGGAGGTGCTACTGCTATCTGTAATGATCCCTTCGCCGGTACCCTCCTCAACGCTCTCGCTAGTATCCTTTAGCTTCTTTCTTATCAACAAAACGGAGTCTTCTGAGCTTCCAACCGCAGCTGAATTATTCACATAACTCGACGGGATAACCGTAAAGTTGCACGGCGTCGTGGCTTCGAAAATCTCCTTGGCGACGCTGTACCAGGTATTCTTGTTGATGATATCGAAGGAGTACGTGTTTTGGTCTGCGGGGAGTGGCCGGTGAAGCGATTGATGAAGCGATTTGATGTGCAATGGAGAACATACAGGGGACTCAACGGGGTTTCCTAATTGCAACTACTTCCTGCTACACAGTGAGACAGACGCTCGACGCCCCCACACGTGCTTCACAATGGTGAATCGCAAAAGGGGTGCGGCTTAGCGCAGGACTACTCAAAAAAACAAATTTTACGTAAATTAAAAAAAAAAAAAGAAAGAAAAAAACATTTTTGTCATCAAAAGGGTGTCTCCCCCTTTTGGAACCACCCTTTTGGGGGTGCCCTCCAATAAGCTGTGGTAAAATGGATATACATTTTTTTCTTTTTCTCAGCTAAGGAAGCAGATTGTACCAGGGTTATTCAGCATAAGGGGGACATGCATTGTGCGTAGATGCGTGTGGGGGGACTAAGGGTGTACACAGCCCGAGGGAGTTTCCCCAAAGAGCTGCAGCTTGAGAAATACATATGCAACGCTGTGTATGCGTCCAGATAAAGAAGTATAAATACCATGGGTAAACCGAAGAAGAGGCAAAGGCAGCGCGTGGATATATACGTTCGGTGATGTATAGGCATATAGGTGCGATGTGCTCACGTGAATATGCCTACAATGCATATCCTATACTTGCCCGCGATGGGACAGTCTTCTTCAGTGAACTGTGCGTTTGAAAAGTCACTCTGGCAATCCTACCTGAACAGAATGACACGTGGGCAACGGAGGAACATACGATGAGGCAAAAGAGGCTGGAAAGTTTCATGCTGCGGAACTGGGGGTGTTTTATTTATAATTGTTTTTAATTCGCAGGGGGGGAGGGCCTTGCTGCGGAACTCGAGTGAATGCCCAATCAGGGGAACGTAAAATAAGGCGTCAGGAAAAAAAAAATCAAATAAAATAAGAAGAAAATAAGGCAAATAAATCAAATAAACAAATAAGAATAAATAAAAATAAATAAATATAAATAGATATTTGTACAAATTCATAAACGCGTGAACGTTCGTTGTGAAGGGGAGAGGCTTCGGCTTGAATGACTCTGCAAATTTTTTCTCTTTCCCCTTTTATTTCTCACGGTTTTTGTATTGCGTTCTTTTTTTTTTATTTTTTCTTTTTTTTTTTGGTGATTTAGGGGAAGGGATTAAAACATAGTCCACGTGGGGAAAGTCGTAACAGAAGAAAAAAAAGAACGTGTTACAAAAGGGATGCCTTGCGTAAAATTAATCGCAATGATAAATAATGTATATAAAGAAATGCACAGAACATATTTTATTTATATGTTCGTTCATCCATAAACTTTGCATGTGAAAATATATGCGACTTTTTCTTTTTTTCCTTTTTTTTCTTTTCAAATTGCTTGCATGCATTTAAGGGAACTTAAATGGTGAAGAAAAAACTGCCGGTAGCCTGCCTTCTTAAAAAGCGCGCAACAACTCCTCGTGCATAGAAGTCGAAACTGGCCGGCGCAGTGGAAAGAAAATAAGTGTCGTCCGCAAAGTGCACATTCGTACAGACGTGGGCTTATAAAGGAAAGCGGCCTCAACATGCACATAAATATGATACGGCATGTAAAATTATATCCTTATAGTCATGTGCATGAGCCTATTGTACATATATATAATCATACATACAGCAGCGATGGGATGTTTGCAGCTAAGAAAAGGCAGACCTCAACCCATAGGGACAGTCTGATTCGACGTAAATATGCATGCATTAAAAAAAAAAAGAATTTTAAATGACCCATGGCAGGACACAACCTTTTTGGTTTTTTTTTCCTCGCCAGAAAGGAAAAAAATCCAGTGCCATGCTTCAGCTGGGAATGGGTGAACATTTTTTTAAACTATAAAGAAAAATGGTGTCATTTTATAATGCCTCATTTTGTGCCACTTGTTCAATGGAACGAGTTTAATCCATGTGGGGGTAGATGAGTTCTTCACCACTGTGAGTCTATGTGACTCTATGTTGTCACGCTTGGGGGAGCGTCCCTCTCTCCACGATCGGAAAAATAAGCAAATATACAATCCGATAAACAGTCGGGTAATCACAATCCATAGCGCCCATTTCGCGAAATGGAACCTCCCCACACGCCCCACATTCCTTTGTACTTCCGTCTTCTACACGTTTCTCCCCAGCGTCTATGTGTGTATATGCATTTCCAGCACACCCCGACCTTTCGGCGGAAAATTAAGTGGTCCAAAAATTAGTCCATGCGTTAGGCGAAGCCCCTAAAGGTGTCAACTCGCGGCTGGGTTGCGTATGGGAAGGGAGTCTCACCCAAATCGAGACATCGAAAAGGGAAACAAAAAAGGGCATCAAAAAAGGGCAATAAAAAGGGGCATCAGGAAGACCATCAGGAAGGCCATCAAAAAGGGCAATAAAAAAGTCCTATAAAATGCAGTAATTTTTTTTAAATTGGCGCAACGGCCGTCAGGCGGTGTACCCCCGCCCAAATATCAACCTCCGTATGTTGATGCTCCCCAACATGTCCAGTATATAATTTTTGTATTTTTGGTCGGCTTCCCCGTTTACGTGTGCCATGGGGGGTTTGGCAATCTCCTCATCGCTATTCGGTTGGGCCCCCTCCGCCAAATCATGGAGTGGTTTACCCCGCGACGTGCTCAAGACGTTCGCGCCCTTCTGACGACGTTGTCCGTTTGGTGAGTCTCCATCTGCATTCGCACGAATCATGTGGTTCTCTTTGTCTCTGCTAGTTGAGGCCCAATCTTTGCAACTGAATGATGGAGACACCTGTGCTTCTTCTTTTCCCTTCACAAAGGTGGATGGGATGTGGATGATTTTCAAATAATAAAAAAGGGACATTGTCGCAATGACGAAATTGTAGAACAATTCTTGGAAGGATTCGCAGTGGAGGGTGGTCACATCCGGCGCAGGTGTTCTGCCCCGACGGGGACTGCCTTGAAGGGTACTACTCCGGTGACGATTGCTTCTGCTGCTGCGGATGGTAGCGCCGCCGTCCCCACCATCCCCACCCTCTCCGATCCAGCTCAGCTTCACATTCACATACTCAACAAACATGCTGCACACATTGAGATGTCTCGCGTTCCACTTCTGCACAATGTGAAACATAATCACCATGTCTTCCATTTGGCTCCCGTTTTGCAACACATCGCAGGGGAGGAGGATGTTCCCTTCCCCTTTTCTCTTGGCTAGCTGGTCTCCCAAATCTTGGGGGTCCCCACCTCGGTCACTTTTTTCAAGTACGCAATTGTTTGCCTCATTATAGGGGCTGAACTTTGACCATCCAGTGCAGCTGGGGTTGTTCAGATCTTTTAATTCTAACTTGTTGTGGTAAAGAACGTGCAGAATCTTCATTCGCAAATTTCTGTTTAGTAAATCCTGTGCGTCAGGGGAATGGTCGTGTGCGATACATGTGTTTACCAAGGGGAGGAGAAATACACATGGCATCAGGAGGAAGTAGAAAAATTCGCCAAAAAAGATGAAGACAAATTCGAGCAGAGTCAGGTCCATATCCGACTCGCTCATTTTGCTCAATAGGTTGGCCACTTTATTATTTTCAAGCTCGCTCTGGGAGAAGCTATCCAGATGGATCTTCTTCGTTCCAAAGCAATCGCTAACGTTCTGTGTGTTACCATTTTGGCTTCCATCCCCTACCGTGGTGATGCCCCTGTGTTGGTGGCCTTTCTCTCCCATTTCATACGTCCCGTCACACCTCAGGGGAGTCCCCATTTTCTTTACTTCTCCACAATACGTGCTGATTGGCGAGTAGGAATTATTTTCCCCCAATGGTGACCCCCTGTCTGGATTGGAATTGCCCCTTCGGTATTCGTGTGGGGTGATTTTATCTTGGCATTTTTTTTTCTTCAAATTGATAAAAAAATCGAAGAAGACGATTAAAACGTTCATTTTTTTTACGAACATTTCTAAATTCAATCCGGAGAAGTCCTTCTCCGTTATGTACTCTTCCAATTTAATAACATACTTGACGCTTTCCAAAAAGGACGAAATATCATTTAGGATTTTTTTTAACACATTAATTTTTCCCATGTACAGATTTAATAAAATATCACAAATGGTATTTAGCATTTGTTTAAATTCTTTTTCAATTTCGTCATTTGCCTTGGTGAGATCATTCACGTTGTAAATGAAAAATTTGTTCTCGTACTTTTTAAATAAGTCTTTCAGAATGTGGACTCTTTTTCTCATGGAGGAGTACGCGGGGATGTTTTTTAAAATCGTGTTGATGATGGAAAGACACATGTTGTATTTTTTTTTTTTATACAAAAGTGCGATCATTCTTTTGCTGATCGATTTTGCAAGGCATTTGTGCAGGTAGAGGAGGGCCACTTGGGGGTCGACCTGTCCATTTCGGTTTCTCCCCAGGTTGTCTCTTTGGCCGCCTCTCCCCAGGGGCGCCGTTTTTTTACTCCCTTTCCCTTTTCCATTCTGAATTTTCCCTTCCATCCGCGCCAACACACTTTCGTACTGCTGAATTTTCCAGTACTCATTATTTTTCCACTCCTTCTTTAGCACCTCAAGGCCGTCGAAGTTGTGCTCCCCTTTCATATGCTCCGTGAGGTTATTTACGACATACACTTTTACGACGTTACAGTCGTCCATGAAATCTCGGTTCACTATTCTGTTCATGGGGGACAGACATTCGGCCAAGTTATTACGCGAAACGTAATTTTGAAAGTAACAGCTTCGGAAATGGTCGCTCGATTTGAGTGTCCTCCTTATGGAATCCCTCTGCATCAGTTGGATTATCTCGTGCATGGAAATTTTTTCATCCTTTGGATGGTCTCGATGATAGGAGCTTTCATTAACCCCTCTGTTTGGAAAATCACTTTTGCCCTTTGGATGCTTCCACATAGGGGACACGCCATTCTGCACAGTGCCTTCCTTTTCTGCACTTCCTCCCATGGTACGCCCCCCCCCATTGGTTTCCTCTCCTTGGTAGTTCCCTCCCCGATCACTTTTCGAAAAATTGAGATGCCTTATGCAGTTGTAGAAGAAGTCATTTTTTATTTTCCTCTTTTTGGAAAGTTTTTTGCTGGTCGGAAGAGGCTTATCTCGGATGTGGTTATTCTTCTCCTCTGTTAGCAGCTCTCTCTTGTTTTTCCCCTTCCCTGTGGTTGGTTTCTCTTCGATCTGCCTCTTCTTCATGGGAGGGGGACCATTCTGCTCATTTGGTAGGGTTTTTTGCCCCTCGGCCGGGTCTTCACAGATGGGGATAATCGGCCCAGTATGGCTCTTCTCCCCAACATTTGGGCTTCCCTCCCCCCCCGCGCACACCTCACTCATGAGGTAGATGGTATGGTGCTTGCCCTTCCACTTCAAATGGTTAAGGTGCGCCTCATAAAAATTACTCGCGTAGAGAAGCAAGACAAACTTCTGCTGAAGGTCCCCCACGTGAAGTTGATTCAAATAGTTGGATATCTCTTCCTTCAAGGTGCTAAACTTTTTGGTGTATTTTTCTCCGCCCTCTGGACAGGGATCGTGTAGGTTGTTTCTCCCTTTTCGAAGTTTGGAAAAATAAATCAGAGGGGCATTAAGAAAAGACAGAATTTTTTTGTCAAAGAAATCTCGTACAAACATGTAAAAGAAATATTTTACTTGCATAAAACTCATGTCATGATTTAAGAAGTAAAGATGATCGATAATTGGATAATATTCTTTTAGCTTAAATAGGACGTTATTAAAAAATGGATGGAACATGATATTCTCTATCAAGTGGTAATAATTTAAGTACAAATTGCAGATATTTACGTGGACATTTTTTTTTACGAAATAATCCAAGTTGCTTAATGCGGAGAGTACACAATTATTTGTAATGATAACACTTATGTCTATTGAATTGATTTCCTTCAAATGTAGAAGGTAAAGGAGGAGGCCACTAAAAGTGGAAGACTTCAATTTGATATAATTTTTTAAAAATATGATCAGTACTGTTTTCTTCTTTTTCACCATTTTTAGAAATAATTCCTTCATGTTATTTTTGTCAATCTTCATGAAACATTTGCGGTTTATTTTTTTTATAATCCTTATGATTATGCTTTCCACGCTGTCATGTGTGTAGAGGTTGACGATGCAAGACGTGACATGCCTCTGCTTCCGCAGCAGCGTGTACGTCAGCACTCGGTTGTCAATCGTTTTGTATGTGAACGTGTTTGTGTTGTCTGGCGGGGAGGTAGCCGCTTCGTCCGCATCTACGGGTGCCTCTTTTTCGGCTTCATCCCCCACATGGGCGCCCTTTTCGCGATCTCTTCGCCCATCCGCCGCCGCCCTTCCGCGATCTCTTCGCCCATTCGGTGCCACCCCTTCCACGCACCCATTCACCTCCTTCAGCTTCTGAGAGAGCGCCCGGTACTGTAGCAGATTCACGAAGGGGCAAGTCTGCGTCCTCACGATGAGCAGGGACACCTTATCATCCCGGAGGCACAAATTTTTGTTCAGAAAGTTTATTTCCCTATCGACCATCTCGTTAACGTAGTTGTAGACAAAGCAGTTCATGTAGTTGTTCATAACTCTCCACGTCTCGTTGAATGCCTTGCTCCGAAGTAGCATGGAGCAGACTTCATCATCATTGGTGGGGCCTCCCTGGCGTGTGTGGCAGTTTTCCAACGTTCCGCACATCTCCTGTGTTGCCTCCCCCCTCCTGTCAGAAGAGCCATTCGCGCGCCCCTTCTGGCCTCCTCTGTTCTCCCTCAACCGTTTTATCTGCTTATTTTCGCTGATACGCTCCAAGTCATTCTTTAACTTTATAATTGGAAAACTTAGGGACGTCAAACATATGTTAAAATTAGGGACTCTTATTTTGATCCCCCCAGCGGAACCGTCCTCCTTTCCTTTATGCTTGTTCCTGTTCAGGCTGCTTATCTTTCTTTTGCTTAACCAGCAGGAGGAGGTCACTCGGACGGTTTCCTTCTCTTCGTTCGGGTTCTCTGCCATTTTGTGTGAATCCAGCAGGGGGAAGTACAAATGTGCAAAAGGCTTCCAACCTAGGGAAGAGGAGACCTCCTCTCTTTGCGGCGCGCTCCCGTCGGGGTAGTCACTAGTCTGCGTTACTACCCAGGCAGGGATTCCCTCGAATGGTTAGCAGAATATAGCCGGATCGAGCTGATATAAATGGCACATGCACAGCCAAGTTAAGATTAAAAGAAGCGACATAGCAACCGTTGTAATACCACCATGGGGTGGTGTCAATAAAGGGGTCGAATGGGCATACAGAAACAGCCAAGGGGGACATATTTCCAAATTGGGCAGATAAGCAGTTTACCCATTTTTCAAGCCCCCCATCCTTCCTCGAGGTCACATTAGATGAGGGGATCTTTTGTGTATATTTCCTCAGGGGTATCCTCCCCCATGTGTGCTTAAAAAGTTACGGTGGTTAAATGCCCTGTTTTGTGCTATTAGGTCTCTTTATGGTTACACAATTCTGTTGTCCTCTGCGGTTTAGCAGGTACATATCATGTATACATTCCATTCAAGGGAAGGAAGAAAAAAAAAAAAAAAATCGAAAGGGTTCCTTTTTCTTTTTTTTTTTACGCCCTTTCTGTGAGCACCTGTGTGAGGTTCCATCTTCGCGCATGCGACTTAACCTGTGCACATTTTCCCCGTTCGAGGGTGTCGCGCGCGTTACCGATTCGAAGGGAAGGGGGGGTTCTCATTTTCGCCATTTCGCCCTTATAATGCAATTCGCCTTTATCAAACGGTTAACCTTTATCGTACGGTTCACCTTTTTCGTGCGTTTCCTTTTCTCCCCTCCCGATATGCATGCGGTGCCTTCTCTGATTCCCCTCAAGGGAGAACGCAACTCAGGGAGGGATCCAAACCTGGAGGAGTTCCCTCCCCGCGTAGGTTTTTATATGCCTGTGTTCCCCGTAGGGGCCAAATAGGAAGAGGCAAACGGGAGAGGCGGTTACAAGTCGTATGGGCCAACAGGTCGGAAGGGCCAACAAGTCCGATAGGAAAACATGCCAGATTGGTCAAGACAAAAAAAAGCGCTCAAAGGAGCCCCCAAACGAAAGGACCACCAAAACGTTTCGCACAAAAAACTATTTTGAGTAGGCCCAACGTGGGAAATACAAAAGAAAAAAATAATCTGCAGCGACGGTTGGTTAACGCCACTGCGATGATGACACATCTGCTGGGCAGCAGTTTAACCATGGGGAGTACGTTCCCCACAGACACGCACACGTACACACGCAGGCTTCTCTTTTTCCCCTGTTCCTTTTTCTTTTCCCACCTGCGGGAAGACAAACTGCGCCCTTTTCCTTTAGGGTGTCTCCTTGGAGAGTACAATTTCTCGTTTCTCATTAGATGGAAGAGACATCCCCCTGCTCTGCTCACTGTAGAATCGGTCAAGTTGCTTCGTCACGGAGTCAAACATATCATAATGGTAATTGGCGTAGCTACAAAGGAAGGTGATTTTCTTGTTCACATATTTAAAATGTTTTTCTTCCTGTAAAAGTGCAGCCAGTTTTTTAACGCCACTGAGACTGTTACTACTAGTAGTAGCTATTTTCTCCTTTCTACAATTCATCTTCTTGATTTGCTTTTTAAAAAACTTCTTCGTCTCATACAGACACCTAAGTAACAGATCCTTTAGCTTTAAGATAATGGTAACATCCGTCACGACATTGTACAGGATACCTTTCTCTCGAGCGATCTCATCATTTTCGAGGATCCTCTCAAATAAATTATTCACTGTGCTGTATACGTTGCTTTCGGGCAGATTAAACCTGTTCAGAGAGTTAGCCATGTAAAGAAAACAGTAACATACTTCTTTACCGTCAAGGCTTTCATTAAAAATTCGTAGCAAATAGCAGTAGGAGTAGACAATTTCGATTACCATAAACTTCACTTCCTCACTCACACGTTTATTGCAGCATATGTGTTGAGGTGTGGGGACCTTCTTGATTACACAGTTTAGCCACCAGGGTTGGAATTTTGCCAAATATGCATTCATGTCGTTACTCTTTAGGAATGAGAAGAACTGCTTCTGCTCCGTTTGCGTGAGGTGATCCAACTTGAGCTGGTCCGTCTTGGCCAGCTCCGTCAGCACCTTGTACCGTTTGTTGCTAATGCACCATTTTTTCAGGTGCCCTTCCTGATGAGCGGCGAGAGGAGTGTTTAGCGGCGTTTCGTTCGGTTCTACCTCCCCCTCCTGATGAGCGGCTTCCTTTCCTTCCTCATAAGCGACTTCCTCTTCTTCCTCATCAGCGGCTCCCTCCTCTTCCTCATCAGTAATTCCTGCTTCCTCCCCATCCTGCTTGTCTTCCTCTTCTGCGTCCCCCCAGCCTTGGTCGTAAAACTTCTTCAGCTTGAATTTGAACTCTCGTTTCTCCAAATCGGTCAGCTGATTATTTTTTATATTCTCTTTCACTTGGTTCTCCAGAAAATTGTGCACGCACTCGTCATTGTGCTTTTTGTAGCATTCGAGACTGCAATACACGATTTCGCAGGAGGGACACACATACTGATACAGCTTCTGTTTGCACACCTGACACGTCTTCCTCATTTTATCACGCCGATTTGGTGAAGTACGCCCCTTTTTTTGGGTCACTTATTTGGCTGTTAATCGGTTTCGCATGCGCGGTTAGGCATACACAGTTTAACATTCACGGTTTAGCACGGGGGCGCTGCCACACTGCTGCTCTTAAAATGGAGGCGGGTGCAGAGACGCGCGGTCATACCTGCCTGAACGTATGTACTACCCTTTTGTTCCTATCGTCCATTCACGCATACCGCCTGTGCATTCGTCCTCTTCGTGATGGTTCCTCCGGCGCAGCCTCTACGCAAATTGTTGCCAATCACAGGAGCTGCAAGCCAAAATGCGAAAAATGTCACCCACTTTGCTATTCCACGCGGCGTACTGCAGACGTTATCCAGGATTTCCCCTTCATTTATGTCGTTTTGGCAACTTTAGGGGGGTTGATCAGAAGAGGTCAAATAGAATGCATAGCTTCATGTATAGTCTTCTCCCCGTAGGGGGTCCGTGTCAGTACAACTAGGCAGCACCTGGTTTGGGGGGAGGGGACCTTCCCCATACAAGTGCTCATTTTACAAATTTGTAAAGATGCGGATGGGAGGAAAAACATCCACCTCTCTATGCTGTGCATACGGAGAGGAACGAAGAATTGGTTTTCTCCTTGTTACTCTTCTTTTCCTGCCCAAGGGACCCACGGAAGTTCCGCGTTTAGCAGTTTAACATTTGAAGTGCCCATCGAAAAGAAACACGTTCATGGGGTGTCATACCAAATGGCGGAACATAAAAATATATATATATATATTCAAATTGGTATGTCACTGGAAAGCAAATCTCTGGAAAAAAAAAGGCTAACATTTTAGCTAACCCGCAAAGGTTAACAACAAACTTTTTAACCAAACGACGTTGCATTTTTAAAAAAAAAAAAAAAAAAAAAAAAAAAAACAAAAATTCTATCCTCTCGTGCGATTTGGTATTCCATTTTTGTAAAAGGAAAATCGCCAAGCTGTGCGAATTTGCCCTTGCGGTTTTACGCCTTAAAAAGGGGCCAAAAAAGGGGCAAGGTATATGAACGATCAGGCGGGGGCACAGGACGCCACAAAATTGTTCTTCCCTTCCGCAGAGCGCTGCAAATGGGTAGTCCATGCGGAGAGAATTAGATTTGCACGACACCATGGGTGTCAACTGAGAGGAACTGTCTCCGCGGAAAGGCTACAAAGTGGCACACGTTAAGAATGGAGCAGGGGGGAAGAGTTGTATCTTTTGTGAATGCTCCATATGGAGAGAGTCTGTCCTTTGTCGGGCACCAGTTCTCCATGGCGTGATGTTCTCTGAATATTCGTTCTTCCCATGCTGCCATTATTCCATTCACATTTGCAGCGCCGTTCACACTGGTCAAGCAAAGCAGTTCATAATAACGTCGTACGTAGTGCGCGCTCCTGAGGAGTCCCCTTTTTTCCGTTTCCCCCCCTGGGAAGAGAACCCCCCCCGGATGATCTTCAGTATCCTGCCCAGCGACATAGACAAGGCGGTGATCACAAACGTAACAACCATCGCACTTACATTCTGAGCATTAAAAACAAATTTAGGAGAGTATGAAAAAAACATCATTGGTTCGATCTGAAATATGCTCGTATTCTTCCACACCGTTAGAGAAAACACATTGTAAAAGTATGTACAGCAAGATACAATTAAATAAGATGACGTGAAGGAAAATACAAAATTCTGTGCCTTCTTTGCTGATACAAGGTTACTTATCATTAGTAAAAATATCATGTATCCGATGATTAAAAGAAAAAGGAGACAAACCATCTTTAGCAGAACTTCATTTGGTACATAGCTGGACAGAATGATTAACACTCGGGGGGTACATACAGCATGGTATAAAATATTTCCAATGATTATAGATTGTGCAAATACGATTAGAATCCATCCTATGGGTTGTTTTTTAATGCTCGATTTTTTTAAAAAGTGTATCTTTTCGCAAGGGTTCATCGATACGGAGTAGAAATAAAATGTCATGATGAGACAGACGGTTGAAGATAACATGGCTGGGAAATAAGTTAACAAATTTTTTAATACTAAGAAGAAGAAAAATAATGTCGATACTTTCGCTATGTATTTCTTCGCAACGTTCTTCCCCCGCATGTATCCCTCACAGATTATTTTAATACAAAAACAGTACATAAGGGAGATTGCGATGATTATGTACCAATCTGTGTAAATCTCCGGGGGGTATGTTCCTCTGTATATTAGATCCTCTTGGTGAGTCCTACCCCCTTGGTTGAAATAAAAATTGATCTCTCGAACCGCATCTGCAATGTTGTTTATGTGGTAGGGCATGGGCATACCTTTCATGAGATCTTCCGTCTGTTCTTGCCTTTTAAAGAAGTCTTCTCTCGATATACGGCTCCACGGGTTTGTTCCCCCTCCATAGGGAGAGGCGATCCCTGTTGTGGAAATGTCCTCCCATTCTCTTCCACCACGGCTACCCCTCTCGCCGATAGCTTGTATCCCCTTTAAGGCCGATAACGCCAAGTCCAAATCGATTCGGGGAGATGGATCAAACAGGTAGGCAGCATTTATCTTTAATTCGCTTATCTTCACATGATTGTCCGTAAACAAATTGGACAAGTTGACTCCGAAGCTGAAGTTCCCATTGAAGAGCCCCTCCTCCAGGTTCAGCACTGAGCTTATCTTAGCAAGCAGAAGGGTGACACAGGTCAGAACGACCATTTGGGCCCAACTCAATCTAGCCATTTGATCCGTCACGTTGTGGAAAAGTTGTACCTCCGAAGAAGGAAATATTTTTTTTAAAAAATTGTGAATTGTGAGTAAAGAGGTCAAGCGGACAATGGACAAAAGACAAATGTGCAATTTAGCAAAACATACAAAAGAGGGGAACATTTTCAAAATGTTCATTGCGTAAATTAACGGAAAAATGGGGAAAAAAAAAAATCCACACAGTGCACCTATGACACATGCTGAATTTTTTTTTCTTTTACGCATTGCACATTTCCTGAGGAGGGGGCTCAAAATTGTAAAACAGAGAAATCGCAGCCGTGGAATTAGACCCTCTTTGCAGTGCTCTACTGATCCATACGTTTATGTACACATATGTGGATTCTTTAGTTACCCATTTTGAAGGGGGAAACAAGAAAAAAAAAATCACGTTGTCGTGCTCCCGAATAGACAACTTTTTCCTGCCTGATTTTTCCCGCCCTTTGTTCCCTTCCCCTGTACAGGTGGACTCTGTACACTTCCAGATAAACGGGAAATAAAAAACATGGCCCTACTAATTCAAGACGATAAGACTGTAGCGGTTATTTCTCGTCCATTCCGTAAATGACTTTTTTTTTCCCACCTTCTTAAGGGAGCATCTCGTCAGAGTTACCGCTTCATTTGAGGTGGGATATCCTTGCGCAGCTTCTCCAGCTGGCACGAAATAACTTTCCATGCATTTCTCACTTAAACTGATATTAAACATACCACATGATTGGGATCCTTTCATGTGTGGCGAATGAAAGGGGTAGACAAATGCCTTCGCGAATCAAGGTAGTGAAGACTTCAGAACGGAGTGCAATTATTTACCTGCACCTCACCACGCCGTCTCAGCCAATTCAAAGATGGACAGACAACGCTTCACATGGCATCGTACGCCATGTTATCACTGTCCAATTATGATACGAGGTGGATGTGTCATTTCTTAGGGCGCAGAGATCATTAATGATCATTAAAAAAAGTAAGTTTTAGGGATGATGCTCAAAGGGGGCAATTAAAATGGGCCACATAACGGTGAATAGAGGTGGACTACATAGCGGTATATTAACTTCCACCACACAGCGATATATTAACTTGTTCGCCGAAAGGTGCAACGAACGTGGGAACGGATAAACTGCCGCAGGCAAAAAAAATTAAAAAAGTATGCCCCCCCCAAATTGCAGCGGCACACGTGGGGGGGGGAAAATA
>NW_008481839.1:511037-515252 GCF_000524495.1 Plasmodium inui San Antonio 1
CAATCTCTCTATGTTTTTATCTCTCCATCTGTCTATCCATTTATCCGTCCCTCTGGCCCCTTTACCTGCGTGGACGAAATGACAATGTGCGCGCGCGCCTTCGAGTTGGTGAGCTCCCTCTCCAGCCACGTCCACTGCTCATTGCCCAAAATGTCATTGTTGCTGTTGCAGTGTAGACCGAACAGAGCCGCGTGAAAGCGAACAACGAACGAGAGGAATATATGCATCAAAGTGTCATGGTATGAGTCAGGCGCATAGAAGGGGTACGGGTCTTTGTTATATCTGGTGTCTAAAATGATAATTTTCACTTGATTTTTTTCATTCTCCGGGTCTATATACAATTTCGAAATGTATGCTCCATTCCGTTTGTACCTCACGTCATTTTTGGGCACATTCAGATAGTTTAAGTACTGCGTTTTGCTTTCCTTCTTATGCTCATACAGTCGATCTCCATTATTTTTATTATAATCATGATCATCATATATGCCGTCAATTACAAACTTTTTTTTTAACCCTATGTAGAAGGGATCTTTCTTAATATAATCATACACTTCGTTAAGGCATTTCAACTCTTTACATTCTGAGTAAAAATAATCTCCAATCCAGAGCATAAGTTGTGGCTTCCTTTTCTCCACCGATTTTATTAGCGTCTCATTTTTCTTCCCCTTTTGGTAATTACAACTCAAAAAAACCAGGTTGGTCAATTTTTCGTTAATTATTTGATCCGCATGGCAACTCACATACTTGATACATGCGCAAAACAGGAAAAGTAAAATTACACAATTTTTCATTCTTCAAGCGGGAAATCGAACTGGCGAGTCCAAAGCGGATCGGCGGGAGGCAGTCGAGAGGTGATAGTTGCGCGGCTCTCGAAATGTGAGAAGCGCCACAAGTGGAAAAAAAAAAGAAAAAAAATATAAACCAAAAACACAAGCAAAAACACAGACACAAACAAGGTGAGGTTAAGTCAGGCAAAGTCACGCAGAACTATAACGGCTAAGAACGAAATCGCCATGGAAGTAACACATCAGAAATGAGGTAATCAAAGGGGGTGGGGCTACTCCTTGCACGGTTTTGAAGCGATATTATCCACACTCATTTGTCTTGTGATGGGCGCGAAATGCTACAGACTAGATACAATTGCAAGTGCGGATTCGCAAGCGTGCCAGAATACACATTCAAGGAAGGGGTACGCATGCAATGAAACGGAAATGCGGTGAAAGGGGTGTTCAACAATCATTTAAAGCAAGAGCCAAAGGACAATCGTCAAAAAAAAAAAAAAAAATCACCTCAGATGGCCTTTTCCTACGTGCATGCTTCTTAACGCGAAATGTACAAACAGGAGTAGTTTACATAGCAGGGACATGCACATTTGGTACTCTAGCTGCATATGCGTAATTCTAGGTATAAATGAAAATGCAATGAGTTTGGGAATTAGCGCTGTGTATATGGGGTTACGGCTTAGGTGAAGTGTGTGCTGTTCGTGAAACCTCCAAAAAAAAAAAAGAAAGAGCGCACGAAGGAAATAACGAAATGATGTAATAAGGAAAGCAACTTGGCGTTAAGCTCGTCAGTGGTGTGGAATTCAAAAGGGCACTTCCAGGTACGTGCCTAACTTCGGAATACATATACATGTACAAATGTAAGGCTCGTGTGACGCATTTATTCGCGCATCGTGTATGTTTCTTAAAATGAGTGGTCACAAAATGGAAGCGCGTAAAGGGACGCTAGGAAGGGGAACGCGCGCAAGTGTAAGCTGTGAAAGGGTGAAGAGTGAAGCCTGTAAGAGTAAACGTGTAAGCGCTTATCCCAATCTTCTAGATGCCAAAAATGAGAGGAAGGCAAAAGGCTACGGGGGTAGGTGAAGAAAAAAGGTTAGGAAAATGCCCAAAATTTGCCCAAAAATCGCCCAAGAATTGCCAAAAATTGACCAAAAGTCGCCCCAAAATTGCCAAAAATTGCTGCAAAAATTACCCCCAAAATTGCCTAAAAGTAGCTGAACATACTGCATAAAAATTTTGTACAGTGTTGAGCGTTACATTTGTCACAAAACTGCACACGAAAACAGAAATAAATAAATAAGAAAACTTAATTCAGCGAGCCCCTCGTAGGAGTGAGGTGTGACTAGACATTGGGGAAGGGACGAAAACATTGGAAGAGTTTCATCAGGTTTGCAAATTGGTGTGAGGACTTACCGCAATAAACGGGTGGTGAAAAAATAAAGCAGTGCGTGTAAAAAAGGTACTCTCAAGATGTTGCTTTGAAGGTTGCTTTATATGTTGCTGTGAAGATTTCACCGTTAAAATGATACAGGCAAAATGCTGCCGACAAAATCACCTGTGCAAGACATATGAAGGGCTAAGCGATCTTTAAAACTGATGAAGCCAAAGGTCGCGGCACCCTCCTTTAAACTCTGTGGCGGGGGGGGAGGCATCCCTTTCTTTCCTACCTTTGTTTGTTACCCGCAGGAGATATGTTTAACCGAGCCTCGTTCGCACGATGAAACATACACAATAAAAACTCTCGTCCCGGACCCCTGTCACTTTCGAAAAAAACAAAAGTGTGCAGCATTAATGATCCCTTTAAACGCGGCGCGAATTTGTATTGTTACATTGGTGCGGTTTTAATTCAATTTGTTGTCGCAAAGTCGAAGTGGTATATAAAATAAAAAACAAAAATTAAGCAGAGGGAAGAGGGCTGCTGTGTACATATTCTGTTCGTGCCTATGTTGGGTGACCTCTTGTGGAGTGGCTTCATAGGACCTCCACTTCGTAAGGGTCTCTCCTGTGCGAAGTCTTGCAAAAATGTTTCCTCTTCCAATTTCCACGTCGCTAACAGTTTATATGCATATCAATACATGTTTGTGTGTACTTAAGAGGCCCTTTTTTCCTTTGGTAAGCGAAGTGGAATGCTGTCCCATTTTGCCACCTCGGAAAGGAGCGTCTTGTCTTCCAGAAGGATTCCACGTCTGGACCCTTCACATATTTTAGGAGATCAACGCAGATAGTCGGCAAGCAAAGTTACGACTGTAGGGTGTATCTGGCTCAGCGTAAAAGGAACGTTTTTTTCCTTTTTCCTTTTTTCTTTTTTTTTTTTCTCTTTTTTTTCAACTTGCTGCGCCGTAAGTGTGCAGCCCGTAAAGGCCGTTCATTTAACTCTCTCAGTAAGAATCATACGTTCGTTCGACTTAGGGTGACGTTATCATTCCTCAGTGAGGTAAAGAGGCGTACACGACAGGTGTCAGGTCGTACGCACGAACACACCACTGTGCTATCACCAATAAAGGATCCACTCTGTCCGCTTTTCCCTATATGCATCGGCGCTAAAAGCACGTGGGCAAATTCCGTTTTTCCGGCATATACTCTTGCGTGACCCTTTTTAAAAAAAAACGCGCGCTTATTTATGACCACACGGAAGGTACCTTTCATATTTAACTGACTGCGTAGCGTCATACTTCCTCCTTCCATGTGCGCCCCATGCATTTATCACTTCCGAAATGGATTGCAATTAATTGCTGAAAAGGCACCCCCCCCTAAGCAGGTAGGCAAGTCGCATATTTTTTTATGAGCCAATTAGTTATTCGACATGCAGCCGTATGTGGCAGCTTAAAAAAAAAAAAAAAGAAAGAAAGTATCCCCAAAAAGGCGCGGCAAAAAAATGACCCAAAAGAGCGCCCCATAAAAGGACAGCAAAAATGTGGCAAAAAAATGCCCAAAAAAAACGCTCCCAACCAGTGCACGCGACATGTACCCGCGCAACCCTTCTTAATGCATTTATTCACAGGCCCATTTCTTTCCTTTTCTTTTCCTTTTTTAATTTTCCCCCTCGGCCCAACACCCGCATTTGTATGAATCCACCACGAGCGCCAACAAGTGTTTAAAAAATATACACCTTCTCCTTCTGTATGCACATCGGTATGCCTGTACAGCTTAAACACATGATTTAACCTATCCCGCGTTTTATGATTATCGTTACTTATGTGCAAAGTAGGGACGGTCAACCTGCAGGGCAAACTTTGGGCAGTATCACGCACGAATTTGCAGCCCCAGTTGACATCCCCACGTAACAAACTGGCACTATTATTTCTCCTTCGCCCCCTCCCCCTACCAATCTCCTTTGTGTCCAGCCTCTTCGCCCCAGAACAAAACCAATCATCACGTCTGTTTTGAAGTTCGAGGAAGGAAGAGAAACCGATCCAGGGAAGAAACAAAAAGA
>NW_008481839.1:515331-578575 GCF_000524495.1 Plasmodium inui San Antonio 1
GAGAAAAAACTGTCGCAAAATGAACTATCAGAATCTGAAGTGTTCGGAGTTAAAGGACCTGTTAGCCAAAAGGGGACTTCCGTCCCATGGAAAGAAGGTACAACAACCCTTACATAATACAACGTCGTAAAGTTGCGAGCACGCGGTGGTGACACAGATACTTTTTATGACCCTGCGCCTTGACAACAAAAGGAAAAAATCGAGGCTGCAGAATGCGGTTGCCACGTTGTCAATGTTGCGTTAGTGAACCTGTAGGTGCGTATTTAGATACAGGTATATGTCTCTACATGTTTGTACCGTTTCTATTTTTTCTTATCTGTTCCTTCATTTATCTCCTGACCCATCTGCCCGCTCACTTGCCCACGTACTACGGCCCATTCCGACCTCCACAGTTATGCAGAAAAAAATATATTTCGAAAGGCGCGCGCCGGATTACGTTGTCGTTTTTCGGGTCCGTCGCACGTGCGCCTACGTCGCTCATAGCCGCTTTGCCATTGCGGGCGCATGAAGATATATATATGTATATATATACCTATAAATATATACGTGCATAATACCATACCATACATCGATACATGCATGTTAAATACATTTGTATATTATTCCCATGGAATGTCTGCCCCCGCCGCCGTAACCGCTACGCAATGGGAGCGAAATTAAGAAAAAAAAAAAAAAAATTGCCTATGCCGTTTTACCGCTCATTCAATTCACTTACGCTTATTTTTGCCCCCCACCCTTTTTTTATCATCCGAATGAACGAAAAAAATCGAGCAGAACGAGCTTCTAGAACGCCTGTTAAATTATGAAAAAGAAAATCCCCATCTGGTGAGTAGTCCATACATATTGAATAGTGGGAGCACTAAAGGGAACTCCGAGCAGGGGACAAATCTCGAAGCGTCATCGTCCACCGATGCACAAGGAGGAAATGCGAACAACGCAGAGGCAAATGTGGACAAATCCGAAAAGGATAATAATCACATAGAAGGAGGAAGCCACGTAGGAAGCGAAGAAGAAGAAAATATCAATTACAAGTCGTCGTCATCACCATATATTGGGTCTCAAAAAAAAAAAAAAGTTTTATCAGTTAATAACAGAGAGGAAGATTTTAAGAGAGCTGACATAGGAAAAATGAAAAATTATTTTAAAAACATTTTAACTTCGAATGCCAACGATGAAGGATCCAAGTATCACAAAAATGATGAGAAAGCGGATGCAAATGAAAACTTAAGTCAGAATAATGATCAGGACAAGAAAACCAAAATGGTCATTCCTAAAATTACCTTTTCGGAGACTTCCTTGTCCACGAAGAACACCCTGCAGAAGAATATTCTTTCCGCCCCAGGTTCGCAATACAGGCTAGCCCGCAGGGGTGACAGCACCAAAACGTCCAAGCGTAAACACGCCAAAATGCATGTGCATCTGTCTACATCTACGCACCGAGGTTGCCGTGGTTGCGCGACTCATCACCGGCAGCCACCATTCAGGTCGCCTTAACTGCCTAGTCATTTCTGTTGTCATTTTTTTTTTTTTTTTCCAGAAGATAATCTCTACCTGACGGAGGAGAAAAAGAGGGAGCTGCGAAAGAAGCGATTCGGTAAAAGTGCATCAACAGGATGGACACACAACATTGCGTCGTTCGTGCAGTGCAGACATTTCTCCTCAATTTTCCTCCTAATTTGATACCCAATTTTTTCCTGACTCGTTTTCTACCCATTTCCCAATGCAGGCTTCGTCTCCAAGGATGAGGTCCTGGAGTCCAGAGCCAAGAGGTAATAGAGAAGCACCCAAATGGACAAAAGAAAAAAAAAAAAAAAAAAAAAAGGATGAATGTGCATTTTTCTTACTGGGTTGTACCCTCACTAAGGGGTATACCTCCACATTAGCTCACTTGACATGATCGCACCCTACCCCATTTTTACAGATTCTGCATTGTGACTAAAAAAATGGAAGAGGAGAACAAAAGGAAGCGAGCGGAACGCTTCGGCCTGAAGAATGTAACAAAGCCAACTGTGCTAAAATTGACATGACCACCCCCCCCCCGCAATTTCCATTTCGTTAAATTTGCATTTTCTACTTTCTTTTTTTTTTTTCTTCGTCATTCTTACCTAATCACGTTCGTTGCGCTATTTCTTCCCGTTTCGCAGGATACTCTGAACGACTCCCAAATGAAGAGGAAACGCGCCGAGAGGTTCGGCCTGGTCCAAGACGTAAGCCCCACGCCCAACTGCCGCGCGTGATTATATATATATATATATATGTATTCCCCCTTTGCTGCTATCCTTTGAGCGCACCGGCAGGGGAGGTGACACCACATCTTACGCGTGACTGGGCGATGCAACACCTCAATGTGGTTATTACCAAAGCAAACCTCCCATGAAAAAGACCTCATACGTGGAGGTGTGTCTTCTCCTTTAGCATCGTACTGCTATGGCAACCCATGAAAACCCTTCTTCCCCCATACAGAGTGATAAAATGAAAGCCAGGGCCCTCAGATTTGGCATAAAATAATCATGTCTTTTTTTATCATCGGAAAAAATACCCATTAAGATCCTACAGCCTCTTTTCGATGTTAATTTTTTTCCCCTCATTGGGAGGATTAGACGAAGTAACACAGTCGACCGAGTTAATCAATCCAGTTGGTGTCTTTCCCCTCTTCACGCGAGAAGTAGCCAATGTGGGAGCGCTTTCGTAATGGGAATGGACCTTTTAAAATGAAGTGGTAAAGCAGGCAGTAAAACGAAGATGCAGTTCGAAGTCTTAACCAAATTGCACCAATTCGTTGCAGACCACATCGAATTAAAAACGTGGTGCGGATGATGCTTCATCTGTGCAAGCGATTTGTGGGCGCAGAGTTTTGCACCTTCTGGGGGCCGTCCTTTGTGCTGTTTGTTGCCTCATTGGGGGCAAACCCTTCTACGCAGTTTTTATTACCCCAATTATTAGGCCAATTATTACCCCAATTTTTACCCCAATTTTTACCTCTATTTTTACCTCTATTTTTACCCCTATTTTCACCCCTATTTTTACCCCTATTTTTACCCCTATTCTTACCCCTATTCTTACCCCTATTTTTACCCCTATTTTCACCCCTCTTTTTTGTGTAAAAATGGCACTCCTTTGTTCACTCCCCTTTTTTCATGGACGAGTTAGGGTAACGGCTGTGCTCACCTCGCACGTCATCTCTTCATCGCCCTTTTTGTTAGCCCCTCCCCCCCTTGTAATTTATCTCCCTTCCAGGAGCATATGTGCAGCCTTTTTGAGAAATCATTCCTCCAGGGGGATTTCTTTTTATGTCCTCTTCCCGTGAACATATTACACGAAAGATATCTTTTCTTACTTGTCCATGTTGTGCCATTAATTATCCCATTTTTTTTCTTTTTTTTTTAAACAAAAAATTATGTTTGTTTTAAAAACGAATGAAGCCTTTTATCTTTGCTTTAAAAAGACACACCATTTGGAGTGCAAGCGGATTGACAAAGGGAGAAAAAAAAAAAAAAAAACCCAGCGGAGCGAAATGGAGGCAAGTGAATCGGAATGAAGTGCACTGCGAGGTGGAAGAACGTATTGTGAACCCCCTACACAGGATGATACCAGTCCGATAGCGCAGTCCCACCACTCTCCGATTGTAGAAACGTTGCGTTTTTGGTCCTGTTTCTATTTGGAACCCCTAATAAGCGAGGCGAGGGAAGGTCCTACGCAACCGCATCATTTGTAGAGCGTCTACACGGATACACATGGACGGATTCGGCAAATAGGTACATGGAAGCTTCTTCTCCACTTCGCAGTTTGTCCAGTCGCTTGGCCGATTCTCCCCCGCTTCAGCCTTCGCGATGACTACCATCAGATGGATGCACAGGAAGGGGCAGAACTGCGAAAAGCGAGTCATCTCCCTGAACGAAATCAAGGAAAGGTACCTAAACGACGCCGCAAATCAGAGGAAGGACAAACGGAATGAGAACAGTTGTCCCAATGAGATAAACCCAGGCACAGAGAAAAAAAAGGGGAAAAAAAAACTAATCACATTTTACCAAAAGAAGGAAGAAAAAAATATCAAACAGCGAAAGGGATTAAGCGAAAAGAATGCCAATATCCATTTTGGGAAAAAAAAATATTGTTGTTCAGGTGAAAAAGGAGAAACAAAAAATGGCTGTTCCGAATGCAGCGGCAAAGTGGGCCCCCTTCTTGGTCAATATGGGATGTCTTCTAGCGATAGCGATCTGGAAAAAGGGACAAAAGACAGACCCCTGGAGGGGGAAAACAACCTGTGTCCTCCTCACCATGCGAAGCAACAAGTCAACATAAACCTAGACGTCAACATTCAATGGAACAAACAAAACGGGAAATTTCAAGGGGGTAACTGCAATGTGGGGGATATGAGAACCTTTCACGGAGATGAGCAAACATGGCAAACCATACAAGATAAAACCAAAGGGAAGAAACAAATACACGTATCCATTAGGGATAACTACGCTGGAGAGAATGGTAACGGCAGTGAATTCCCGATACCATATGAACAGGGAAGAAGTCGAAAGGGGGAGGTATCACACCCAAGGGGGAGAAAGCAATATAAAGAGCACTTCCCTTATGGTAACCTAAGGGAACGGCACTATCATCAGCATAGCGACGGTGAGTATTCCCAGCGAAGCCGTGATAGGGGCAACCACAACCACGGAGGGATTCCTAACCCTCTCCACAAAAACAGGCACATAAACTGTTTTGAAGAAGAGTGTACCACGTATGATGGAACAAGACCCGCCCCGTATGTCCCCCTCGAAGAAAGTTCCGGTAATCACCCATGGGGTAACTTCCACTACGAGACAGAGAAGGAGCAGAGTCAGTTTCGATATGACAGTGGGGTGAAACTTCATCCAGTGCAGAAGATACAGCGGCATGGAGTTGAAGCGTATGAAGGGGGGGTTGAGGAGAGCGTGCATCTCTATGTGAAGCAGCCTCACCCGAGCGTTAAGCAAACCCATCTGTCTGTTCAGCAACTCCAACAGAATGGTAAGAACCCTCTCGCAGATCCACTCAAAACGCACCCACCGAAAGGGAAGAAGAAATATGCTTACCTGGTGGACCCAAAACGAATTTGTAGCGATGGAGAAGGGAAGAGAATAAACTCTTTCCAAAAAAGGACAGGCTTCTTCCAAGCGAGTGGCAAACATACAGATACTGATCTCCTCGAGAGTAATCACTTCAGTGAACTTAGCTGGATAGGCGAAGGTAAAACAAAAAAAGGCGGCAGTCAGGCCCACCCCCCGGAGTGTCTTCCCCCCCCAAATGAGTATCACAAAACAGCCTATCTTGTCAATAGTGAGGAGGTTCTCCTGATAGAAGCGAAGAAACAGAAGCTATATGAACAAGATAAGAAGAAAAAAAAAATCATTTTATCAATAAACACAATTAGTAACATTTTAAAAAAGAAAATCTTTAATTACGTAACAAGATGGAAGAAACATTCCTTGGTAAGAGGCCTCCGTCCTGTCTACAAAACATATTCCAAGATTGTTTCCTCAGGGGAGAACCATCCTGGAGATAAGAAGCAGGGCTCCCTTTCCGCAGTGTCGGAACGAGCCATACAGTACGCATTCCCTCGGAGGGGAGATATTCCCTTGCGTTCTTTTCAAAAAGTGCCAAACGAGGGAAATTGTTCCGAAAAGGGAATTCCCAGACCCATGGGGGAAGGACTACCACAGGATGGAGATAAAGAAGAAACGCCGCTAAGGGAGGAGAAGAAGAACAACAACAGGAAGAAGAACAGCAACAGGAACAACCACAACAACGGGAAGGAAGTGAGCATGGAGGAGGCCTTCCAAAAGAGGGAAGTCGCACACTACAATGTATCGGGGGTATCTCCATATGCAAAAAAAAACAGCAGAGAGAATTTAAAACTGTATAGACAGCTTTCCCAGAGGAAGGTACTGACAAACACGCTGATTGACAGCTTCATCGATGTGGACATCCACGATCAGCGGAAGAAGAAAAAGTACCTGAAATTTTTCTCCATTTTGTTGTGCCTCTTCCTGAGGAGGCACATGCACAGGCAGTTGTCTTCTTTCTTTTCCGTGATCGGGTCGTGTCACCGGCGGCAGGTGAGTTCGTCGGGGAGGCGAGCACCTCTAGGTGTAGCTACGCCGAGGGGGCGAATAATACACTCGGGGAAAGGCGCAAAATGGAGGGAGCGACAAAATGGACGGAGCCGCGAAACGAGCCACCCCAATGTTGTCTTTAGAACAACACAACCATTCGCTGTTCCTTTTTTCCCGCCCCCACCGACGCAGGAAGAGAAGAGGAGCATACGCAAGTTCATCAATAGTAGACTATATGCTGTGTCCATCCTGGAGGGGGCACTAAAACGGAGCGAGAAGAAAGAAGCTCTCAGGAAGTTGGCACTGTTGGAGGAGAAGCGGGACGGCAACGAGGCTAAGCAGACGCACAAGCATTACAGGGATCACCCCATAGAGAGTAACAGCACAGAAGAAAGGAGCGTTATGAAGAGCCCACCACACCATGTTGGATCTTCACACAGAGATAAGACCCCGCATGATCACCGCGTGAGTGAAGGTACGCAGAAGAACAAACCAAAGCTTACCTCCAGTAGAAGCCATGAGAAACCCTGCTTTGGTAAGCCCAAAATTTTCAGGACTGACGACTTTGCGATTTTTTTCAACAAAAAAATATTAAAAGAAAAAGACGACATCCTGCAGAAGTGTCTCCTACGATCCAAGTCTGATGCACTGTTGGATTTCTTAAAAATGACAAAAATGGAGAATTTTTCAAAAAAAGCTACCTGCAGTTCAGCCGTTTTAAATTTTCCCGACGGTGTTTATTACAATGACGATATGAGGAGTTCCACTTTACTGGATCGATTCTTCACCGCTACGTACAGCCCGGATGTGAGAAGTGGGCAGGGAAGTGTTCATCGAAATGTGCATAAAAAAACACACAGAGATAGAATCCACCTGTCCTTCTACGAACATATGACTGACAACTCCACACTGAAACGCAGCTCAGTAAATTACCAACAAGATCTGAACAAACGGGAAACCCATATGCACTTTAAAAGGGAATGTTTCGCAACGGGGGGACTTAACTGTGTAGATTCAACTAGCCAAAGTAGTACCAGAGGTAAAGAACGTCGTACTACAAATATAGCAGATGCGGTTGATGCGAAAATGGGATCCATATCGGAAGTCATGAATAAATTGGGTTACCTCATCGGAGACTCTAACTTCTTCAGCGGTGTAACTCCCGGGAGGGGAGGAGACCATATGGACGACTCCAGCGAGGAGGACGTGAATGACAAAAGGTGTAGGATGTTCTTTAAGCATTTTAAGAAGCAGCTCACCATGAAGTGCAAGGGGGCAGCAGCAGGTGAGGAACACTGCGGGGAAGAGCATCACAGCGGGGAGGAGCATCTCTGCGATGCAGGCGTGGCGCAAAACGGGCTGAGCCTCAGCGACCTGAACAGCACCGTGGGCATCTCAAAAGGGGGGCAAACGTATACGCATCGAGGTGGATGTCGAAATGGAAATCGTGGCATTGCGTTTATACATCCATGAAATTGTGGCGGAGTTTTTTTTTTTTTTTTTTTTAACCCAGTGGTGTTTAAGTCAAAGCAGCAGAGGTTACCCAATTGGTAGAAGGGACAGGTGGCGGCTCTCCCTCAAGCGAGTATACATCTTCAGTCGCTTCTCCACAGAAGTAATTTCTTCAGGTCAGGACTTCCTCACATTTTGCTGATTACATTTCTGTGGTGAAAAGGATCAGGCAAGGCGGCTACGTCCCATTTTGTGCGAAAAGGCCTGCGGGGAACTTTTTTTTTTTCCTTCACCCTTCATGTATCGCGTCATTCTGAGATTATATATTCTTTCTTACCTCTTTGGTGGAATTTTTCTGCGCCTTCCCTTTGCACCCCTGGGAACACAACAGTTTTTCTTACCCTTTACGTCGAGTTGCGCTGCTTACATGCACAAGGAGATAGCTGGCACTTCAGTCTGATAATCCACGCGCAATGAACACCCTGTTTCATGTGGAAGTCACTTCGTTGAACTGTTCGGCAGAGTATCTTCCCTGAGGGGGGCAACCATTACTGATGAAAAGCGCGACGGGGGAGAAAGCCAGACAGGCGAAGAGGAGACACAAACGGAGGCTACTTTAGGGAGGGATGCACAAACTTGGGGACCTCTTTTTTTCACCTTTTTTTTTTTGCCGGAAGTGACGGAATACACCTCAAAGGGTCACCTGACAGAAAGACGAGAAACTACTAACCGTCGTGTTCCCCCCTCCAAATGGCACTCAGCGGCTTCCTTCCCAAGTCACTGCTCAGATGCTCAGCTGCCAACTACGCCGTTAAAGTGACTCCGCCAAACGCAATAAAACACCTCAGCACAGCGAAAATCCCAGAAAGCTTAAAAGCGTTGTACGAGAAAAAAGTCGAACAAATGGAATTGCGAAGGAAGAAGTTGGAGGAGAAGAAAAAAAAAATGGATAAGGTTCAAATTTCGAAGGAACGAAAAAATAAATTCAAGTCTTCCAAGGGGCAGCACAACGTATTTTAACCATGTCTCCAGAAATTAGGCTGTCTATTCAAACGGGGAACAGCAAAAGATAGGCGTTGCTCACCGGCGGGGGTTCCTAATCCCCTGCGTTGATAAGTCGTGATAGTCGTGTGTCCCCCTTCGCATGCACAGAAATGCGCATCAAGTACACACGCAGACAGGCACATATGTACGTACTTCTACATACTTATACCTACTTCTGCTCATTTTGTGCCCATTTTGTGGCCTGCGAGGTGAACCAATCTACGCGGCTCCCTCCACCTTGAGCGCAGTTAAGAGAAACCCATCGGCCAGTTTGGCATTTTTTATCACTGGATGCGTTCGCCGCTTCAAAACTTGCTGCTCTCGTAACACAAATTCATTCAGCTTTATGTTTATGAAGGAACTCGTACCCATTAGGCCCTTCAAAAATAGGCTGCACAGATTTAAGTCGTCCGTATGAATAATCAGCTTGCTGTCATTTTTGAGAAATTTCAAAGACACCTTGATGAGTGTATCGATGAGGAGAGACACATCTGTGTTTGTGTTGTAAAGGAAGTCACTCGATATGATTACGACGAATGCTTCCGCTCCGCTGTTGTTCATGTGGTTTATCAGCATATGTTGTAGCTGCAAGGGGGGGGGTGACCCGATTGGGTTGTCCGCCTCTCCGTGGGCCTTCTTTGCACGTTTGTTTGGAGGGGGAGCGACAGAGGGGTGCTCCCGACTTTGCTTCTCTGTTTCATTCGTCGGGTCCGTCTTGCCGTCGGGGGGAGTCCCAACATGGTCGCCCCCTCCATGATCGGGGTGGTCAATGTAGTCTACCTGGTCGACATGGTCTACTCTCCTCTTGCGACATTCCACGTTTGACAAGTCTGCCATTTCGGCCACTTGGACGACCTCCGCCGCTTCTTCCGCCTCTACCACTTCGTCCGCTTCTCCCACATCCATCACTTGGACCTCTTCCGATGCCGCCTTCCCAACGAGCTGGCATCTCCCGTCGATGGCGAGCCACTCCCCGGTGTTCAGTCGTGGCGCGTGTGACGCCTGCAGGATGCTGATCTTAGCCACGTTGGTGCTTTTAGGAATGCCAAAGGTAGGGACGATCGAATTGGAGGCATTTTTATGAATTAGAGAAAAAATATTAACATGGTCAGAATAAATGATGTTCAGCATGCTGGTTAGTAAACCGAAGGAATCGTCATAAATGATTACATTAGGTTTGTGAGTGGAGAAGCTGTGGAGAGCTTCATGGCCTAATTGATCTGAGGCGCCATTCGCATGGGATTTCTCCGTCTCCTCATGGACCTTTTGCGTCTCTTCCTTTTCTTCGCTGCTCTGTTCAGTGTGTTGGGAGTCCTCCCTGATGACGAGAACATCTCGATTTAAATGGAACAACAAATTGGACAAATAATCGACCCTAACGGAGGAGACTTTCTCGGGAAAATACTTGTAATAAAAATTGATCAGATTCACAATACTACATTCGTACACAGTAAACTGACACAGGTGTCTCTTTAATTTCTTCTCGACATATTTAAATTTGGATATGACCGTTTTGTCTTTGTATGTGGAAGAATTGGTGACCAATTTTTGTATAACTTCGTATGGATTTTCTGAGACATTATCTTTCAACTCAGCAATGTTCTCCTCAGTTAATCTCTGCGAATTGCTATTCTGAAAAATGTCTTTATTTGTTCCATGAATATCTCCATAAAAATCAATGTCGAGCTTATTTTTCTTCTTTTTACTCCTAACCCATTTGTTATTTATGTGAGTGTATGTCGATCCGTACTTTTTATTCACAAGGAACATTAAATTGAGATAGTTTTTTTTTATTTTAATCTTCATGTCCACCACTTTGTGCAGCCTGCACTTGAGTTCATCGTCGATGAGGACGAAGTCGTGCTTCCGGATTTTCATCCTAACGTTTGGGGAAAGTGTCCCACTCGGCTAAGCGGAAGCCAAGGGGTGGCAAGTGGTCCCCTCCAGGTTTTATTTGTAGGATGGAGGGAACGAGGAGGTCACAATCTGGGAAACCGCCTACGATGGTTTCACACAAAATTTGTGCCTTCCCCTTATTCGCAGCGCAGATCTCTTTTTTTCTTATTGCTCCTTTCTCGTAACCATGTGGGTGGGGTCTACGGTGACCCCGTGAGACATCCGAAAATGGGCGGCCTACTGTGAGACCCTGCAGGTACAATTGTGCAAATTGCGTCGATGGACGTGCGTAGGGGGATGTCCCAATGGGGGGGTCACTAGGCGTGATATAACCAGCGTGTCACTGACCGTGAGCCGCCCCACCCCCGATGTCAATATGCGCCAAAAGGGTGCCACTTACGGGAAAGAGAAATCTGTTGCCACGTAACAGATGTCAAGTTGGTAATGTTCTCCTTCGCCGTGACGTCCTGGTTGCTTAACATGTATGTATATATATGTATTATATACCTATTATATATCTATTATATATGTATGCATTTTTTTTATTTGCTTTGTGACGACATGCTGGTCAAGCGCAGCCCGGGTGCAGTTGTGAGCGTAACCGAGATTGGTACAATTCGTAGCCCTTGTAGCCTTAGTATCCCTGGCAGCCTAGGATCCTTGGGAGGCAACCCCCCAAATGGCTTCTTTTTTTTCTCTCTGTGACGGGCAACGGAGTTGCTAGGGGCGGCAATGCCAAACTGGGGTAACGCACGAAGAGGGACATAGCCCACCACTGCGCATTTGTGAAGAAGAAAAAAAAGGGACCTAAGTTGTAATGGAAGGAGCTCCTTTCTAGGGAGGCTTTCTTGAAGTAGCATTTCTCTTTTTCTCCTTTCCTCCTCTTTTTTTTCCCATTTTTGCATTTCTCAGGGGAAAAAAAAACGCCTGACCTTTTTTTCTTCACCGGCCGAGTCCCCCCAGGGATATATGTCCCCCTGCGCCCATTTGCTAATTCGCTCATTCGTTTGTTCTTTATGCACATTTTTGTTCATTTTTTTTTCTTTCCTTTTCTCTTTTTCTTTTTTTTGTGCTTGAATATCTGCGTCATTTCGTCTGTGCCCCCAGCGGTGACTTCACGTGAGAGGCATGTAATGAGGAGCTTTTCTCCCCTCCAGCGTTTAACACGCGTGGCAGTGTACACCTGTGTGTATACAACTGGGATTTAGTTGGCATCGCGGCATCAATCGTGGGGGAGGTCTCTCCATCGGGACGGCTTCTCCAGCAGGACGGTCTCTCCATCGGGGACGGCTTCTCCAGCAGGGCGGTCTCTCCATCGGGACGGCTTCTCGAGCAGGACGGCTTCTCCATCGGGACTGCTCCCCCCCCGTAGCGCCTATCCCTTACGTACCCTCCGCACGTGGAGGATTACGCCGACGCTGAGTAACGCCCACACGATAAGGCAAAGCAAAATGGAAAATGACATCTTCGAGAAGAGTAAAAATGAGTTGGAGAGAATCTACTTAAGTAAACATGTCGTGGTGCACCCGATAGTCCTCCTCTCAGTGGTGGACCATTATAACCGCATAGCAAGTAACACAAAAAAGAGAGTCCTCGGTACAATCCTTGGAGAAAAAATAGACGGCGTTGTACATCTAACAAATAGTTTCGCCCTCCCATTTGAAGAAGACATCAAAGATATCAACATCTTCTTTGTCGATGATAATTACAATGAGAATCTCTTCAATATGATACGAAAGATTAATACTCGAGAGAAGATTGTCGGCTGGTATACTACGGGGTCTAACATTAAACCGAATGACATTTTTATTAATGAGATTTTTTACAAATATCACCACGCTCCGATCTTCCTTTTGGTCAATGTGCACACGGATCAGAGCATCTTTCCTGTTAATGCTTATGTGGCCATTGAGAAGGCCATCTCTGACAACAAGTTCAGGAAGACCTTCATCCACATCCCCGTCACGATAGGTAAGTGAGGATGCAGCCCTGACAGCGGTGGTGTAAATGTATCTGTTGAGTGGTATTTTGTCTACCGCCTACTTCCTACTGCTTATTCCCCCCATCGCTCCCCCCCCCCGCAGGCGCGTTCGAAGCCGAAGACGTTGGAGTAGAATTCCTTCTGAAAGAGCTGAAGAGCGTGTCAACGTCCACCCTGGCGACCAAAGTCGGGGACAAGCTCTCTTCCCTAAAAAGCCTCATCTCGAAGCTCCACGAAATCTCTGCCTACCTAAATGACATTCTCAGTGGAAACATTGAAATGAACATTAAAATTTTGTACAATCTCCAAAACGTATTTAGTCTCCTCCCGGACACGGAAAACCCAGAGCTATTAGAAGCCTTTATGGTGAAAAATAACGACATCATGCTGAATGTCTTCATTGGAAGCATTACCAGGTCGGTTATTGCTCTACACAATCTGATTAATAACAAAATTGAAAATAAAATAAACGCCGAGAAGAAGAAGCAGCTCGACGTATCCAAGGACGCGGAGGAGGACAAGGAGAAGGAGAAAGAGAAGGACAAAGAAAAGGACAAAGATATGGACAAAGAGAGGGAAAAATTGAAGAAGAAAAACTAGCGCGCGGAGAGATCGCGCTGAAGTGAAGATACCTTGACAGATTGCCCCATCGGTGCGTAAACCGTCCAATGCAGAAAAGGTAAAACAATGTAGAGGGATAAAATCACCAAATCGAGCACCCTCTGCGATGAAAAAATAAGTCCCGTTCGAATAAACTCCATTGCAGTCTTGTTTGCACAGCGAGTGCCAAAATGGGACAGCGTCCTCTCCATTTGGCATGCAGACACATCAAAAAGGAAAAGAAGAAGTGTCCACGTGTGCGAAGGGCACCCGCGATATGATACCTTCCCTGTGGTACCCTGTCTGTGATACCCGCATTGTCTGTTTCTTCATTTTAACTTAACAGTCCCAATAAACCCTTCTTTCTTTTACCCCCTTTTTTAATTTTACCAAAAAAATTTGCGTCAAAAAAAAAAAATAAAATAAAAATAAACCATCAATTGATGTAAGGCCCAAATGCCATTACAGAGTAGTGTGCGTATATCTCCTCATGGGGTGTTTGGGAGAGGGTCCAATGGAGAGGATGCCGTGGTGGAAAATATAAGGACGCGCATACGTCTAAGCATTTACTCGGCCGATCAGCTCATCCCTGCACATCGTTACCCTTCGAAAGGGTACTCATCACCTCCACTGATCGCTTGTGCATATCGTCGATCATCTTGTTTAGCTCCATGTTGTCAAAAAAACCGGGTGTGTTCCCGAAATGATTTTTTATTTCGATTTTTTCGCTCAAGTTGTACTTGCGCCTGTTTCCCACGTTTGCGAATCCTGCATGGTGAAATGGGATGATATGGATGGAGGTGTTTTGTATGGCAACTGCGATTGAGATTGTGATTACCAGGGGCTACACTACGTCATGTCCACAAGATACTTCCCCCCCCTTTGAGGGCTACACATCTAGAGAGACAGAAAGGAATGGATCTCTTGCATCACATTTATCATTCCATGTGGGGGAAAAAGAAAAATGGTAAAATTCCCCCCGCATGGGGCTGACTTCGAATGGGAAAACTTACCTGACAGGGGTAGGGCTTCGGACCTGAAGTCGATGACCTTTGGGCTTTTGTGCTGTGGTATCACCGCTCGTTCGTCATCTAAGGGGGGGGAAGTGGACACACATCGGGTGAGTAACTCATGGGGGGAGTAACTCACGGGGTGGCGCTCTCCTTACAACGCGAACAATTTTTCATTGGCCGCACTTGGAACTCAAGCGTGAGCAACCATTCACACTGCACGGAAGAACCAAAATGGATTTCCTTACCTGGATAGAGAAACTTATTGGGTGGTCTAATCAAATCTTCCTGTGTATTTTCTAAAAAGGAGGAAAGAAGAAAGGTTAATAAAAAGGTGGATGGTACAACTAGGTAAGCTTCCTCCCCGATGGAGTGCTCCCAATCTGCTTGTTCTTTTTTTTTTCTTCTTTTTTTTCTTCTTTTTCTTTTTCTTCTTTTTTTTCTTCCTTTTCCATCCTTACTTTTCTTATTCAATCGCTTTATCTGGTTGTGCAATTTGACTACATTGGGCTTTTCTATAATTTCTGCGTTGTTAAGTGGGTTGGAAAAAAAAGTGAAAAAAGAAAATGACACAAGGGGTGATCGTAATCGTCATCGTGATTGTGATCGCGACCCTGATCATGATAACGGTATTGATCAGCCAGGAGGATGCAGAAGGAGCTAAACCGGAAGCCAAAGCAACGTCCGTCCGCCACCCCCCCATCGAGCGCTTACCATTCACGTGGATTCGCTTGATCGTCCTGAACCTACGCTTAACCTTTGACCGTAGTCCCTTGGCCATGTTTTGTCCTTTCCGCTCGTCTTAAAGGGGAAGCACCATGCAAGAAGGGAGAAGCGGACTACTTCTATGCTTAAGCCTCAACGTAGCTACGGGAAGGATCCCTCGAAGTTGGAAAATTTTTCTGGGGAAAGTGCTAGTTGGGGGCCGTCCAAAGCCGAGTATGTTTTCTATTGGGCGAGATTGGCAAATGGAAAGAAGAAACGGTATTATCCCAGTAAGTTGCGCGGGGAAATTAAAAGAAATTAAACTCAAAATTGAGGATAAAAAATGCGAAACGGGAAATAAAAAAAGGGAAGCAAAAAAAACGAGCAAAACGTGGTATGAGGAAAATGCGAACCCGCTCAACGTCCATGATAACGCAGCTGCGAATTTGTTTCCAACTCAACGGATCGCTTTTTTCGGCCACGGATGCGCTGCCAAAAAGGGGCGGCAAAAAATGACGACCAAAAAATACGAGGAAAAAATGACCGCAAAAAATACGGGCAAAAAGTGGCGACACAAAATGGCCGCATAAAATGGCGAGCAAAAGAAACCGCTAAACTGAACGCATTGCGCGCCAAATCGGAGCACCCCGCTTCTTCCCTGCTGGCCTACCACACCCACTTCTTCCTGCGCACGTGGAGATCCTTGGGGGCCCTGTAGTAATGGTTGCTGTACGTGCCGAAGTCGAAGGTGACGTTGGGCACGAGCATTCGGATGTGCGTCTCCAACCGATCAAATGGTACGTGTAGCCTCTTCACACTTTTGAGCATCTTAAACAGCTCAAAAATCTCGATATTAACAAAATTGCTCCTATGGATAATTTCGACAATTCTGGAAATCATCTTATCGTTCTTATAGGACAATTTCGCACACGAATTTAAATATTTTATGGCCTCCTCGGGGGACAAATAATTTGCGTTGTTGTCAAGCCTTGCACACAAAATATTATCCACCGCAGAAAACACCTTGCCGTTCAGGTAATAAATTTTGCTATACGCATGAACGATATTGATCAGATCACTTCCTTCCAGCGAGTTGATCTTCCTTTCGCGAAGGAGGAGATCCCCAATGATGTCATAAACGTCCCGTTCGAAATATAGATTCTTACTGTAACTTAGGAGATAATTCATTAAGTCGATTGGAGTACAGTTGACAAAAAAATTTCGGTAAGATTTCACCTGCACATTAAATCTCTCCATGTGTATTTTGGACAACAGGATCCTCACATTGCAGTGCACCTTTGTTAATGATATTAAGCATTGGGACAATTCTGAACAACCCATATGTCGGTACACGTGCTGCAGGAGGAGCAAAATTTCGTTGTACAGCTCGTCTATATACATGCTGAATTTGCTGTATGCGTATAGTACATCCGTCAGGTTTTGCGATGCTTCGCTGATCAGTTGAGGAGTCTCCTTCGATTCTTCTTCTGACCCTGCACACGCTGCTCGGGAGCCGCTTTCCCCACGATTATAGTCGCTGCTGCATTGGTGTGCCACTCGGAGATCCTCATTGTACCCCTTTATTCTCTTCAACGTAGGGGGGTATAAATGCAGGAGCAGTTTCTCATGGTACGTCTTATTCTTGGCATATGAATACAGTATCATCCTGATCTGCTTAAAGGGGGTACTCTTGGCGATGTTTTCTCCTACTAAGTAGTTCCCCACTTTGTGTAGCAATTTGGTTAATTTTGTATGAACATGTTGGGAAGCCTTATCTGCCTGATTGACTCTCCCATTTTGTGACTTCTCTTTCCTGATTGCAAAATGGGGAGACGCCTCGATAACTTCGAAAAGCTCTGCATGGGAAAAGGAGCTGCTATAATTCCCGATTATTTGAATTATCTCTCCGATGGGAATATCTTCCAAGTGTATTAAATTTTCTCTGTACAAATGAGCAAAGCTGTAAAAGGAGTTACTTATGGCTAGCGTTGTACATGTCCCTAATTTGATATGCTCCTTCAGCTTAGTCATCAGGGTGAGTAATAGTGCTCCATCTTTATAATGGCAATTTACTACTATGCGGAGAATGATGGAGAGCAATTCGCTATCCTTTACTTTGACTATCTCTGAGGATAACTTCGCGACCAATTCGTGGATACACACGAGCTTACTCATGGTGTGTAGGAGAAGAAACAGAATTTTTAAGTCTTTTTCCATCTTGATGATTTCGTTCATTTGTTCAATTAAGTCATTTGCTGTCTCCTCGGAGATGTCCTTTTTCTCTCCGATCAGTCCATATAAGGTTTTTAAAAACTCGTATGATGTGCTCTCTTTGTTGGTACCCTGGGCGAACGAGTTGGTGGATTCTCCCGCATCTTTGTTTCCATCCCGGTGAGTAACTCCCTCTTGGGTGGACACAAATGGGTTAGCCCCTTTACCTGCTTCGCCACTATCAGGGCAAATTTCCTCTCCGTTTTGATGCCCCTCAGAGAACGTATCAGCTAGGTAATCCGTCCTGATGCCCCCTTCGACGGCGTCCCCATTTTGTGCATCCCTATGGAGGGGTGTCCCTCTCCCATGTGCGACTATTTTGAACTTCCTTAACTTTTTGTTTCCCCTTCGTAAAGTGGTGGCATCACCTTGTGGACACACTTGAGGGAACTCTCTATCGTGCGATGAGTGGTGTTTCCATTCTTCTGTCCCGATGTTGTTTGGAGCCAACGGAAAGGACATTTCATAAGCATTAATTTGAATTTTTTCTTTTCCCGGCTCATGGGCGTACTTTTCGGGGCCGTCCTCCCTCCACTTCTTACCCCCGCAATGAGCATTTTCCTCTGCTAGGGGAATTTCACTGCTATTCCCTAACGGGGGCAGTCTGTCCTTTCTCCTAACGCTTCGAACATACTTCACGTGGATAGAGCGAAACGTTCGCGATTTGGCAAGGAGATTTGAGAACATAATTCCGCTGTTGTGCTTATCTTTTGCATATCCCTTGAATTTCCTTTTTTCTTCCTTTTCTGCTGTTCCTTCACCAATGACAGGACGATTGAAACAGAAAAAAACGTACCACCTGGTTAGTCCATCGCTCGAACATTAAGGTATCGCATCAAAATGTTTCTTCTTCCCGCTCGCGTTGTAGAAGTAGAGTCAGTACAAACGTTTCTTTGCAAAAATGGAGACGCGAAAAGAGTGTTAAAAAAGAAAAGAAAAAAAATGAATCCATCTGCACGAACATTGCTCAGGTGTGCCACGTGAGATAACTATATGGCGAAAATACTACTTTACAGGTTTTCCATTTTTTTCATTCACATTGTTGACATTATCTTTCATTTTATCCACAATCGGGTTGAATATGTAGTACCCGCTGAAAACGCCGATGATGGTTGCCACACATATGCTTTTAAAGTCCGTTCTCCGCTTCATTTTTTTGTAGCTTCCCCGACGGTGTCAGAATCTAGCTGCCGTCTTGGCCGTGCGCAGTAGTGCAGTGCTATATAGTCGTGTTGTATATAATGGGTCAAATCGCGCGGTTCGCTCCTTTTTTATTTTTCTTTTTTGTGAATTTTCCCAAGTGCTGTTACAGTTATGGGTGAGAAGTTACACAATCGAATTAGCGGGGTGGGAGAGAAAAAAAAAGGGCAACTATATTCTACACGGTAAGCGTATGTGCAAAAGTATGCCTTCCACGCCTGTGCATTCCCCCAACGCAGTAACGTACCGGTGGACAAGCTCCCCTCCAGGAGCGGCACGAGAATCTATTTCACCTTCGCCGCTTCCCGTGTTTATGGAGGGGATAGCGCAACGAGTAATATGCAGCTTCTGTGCCTTTTTCCTAATCAAGCAAAATTTACACGCCCCTTTTTTTCCACTCCCTTCTGTGTGAAGTGAAAAACACCATTGGGGGAGTGTCTCATCAACCATGAGATGTGTAGATAAGTCTATTCCATGCGCGTAAGCTCATTAGGCCAATTTGACCGATTAGGCCTCCCTGCATACGTATCTTTCGCTTAGATGTTGTCCTACACAAAATGACCCCCACGAAAACGCCCTCTTAGAGAGGCGATTTGAATAGGAAATTTCCAAAATTGGTAAATCTTCTATCCGTTTTAAGGATTACGTTTCAGGCTGATCCTTTCCACATTAGCAAAAGAGCACCCCCCGAAAAAAAAAAAAGTAATTTTCAATATCCTGGCCATGTAGATAATGTTGCAAAAATGAAATGGTGACAAAATTAATAAAAAAATGTGGTATTCCTTTCTGTAACCATTCTCCCTCTTAACTTCCTTTCCTTTGCGCGTGATAGGGGCAAATAAAATGTGAGATCATCAGTATAGAGAAGATAAAAATGGCACTCACGCGACGAGAAAAGTGCCTGCGCTGGCACCATGCACAATGGGGAAAAATATGAACAGGTAACATGCGCGAAGTATGTATGCTCATAATATACTTATACATCCATCGAGGCATACCCCATCGTGCAATGCTGTGGCCTGCTAACATGCGACTATGCATGGCATCGGTGGATCGTCCCTATTCTGGGGGAACCCGAAAAAGGGGCATTGTTTACCCCTTCGCATGAGTCAATGGTGCCCCCCTTTATCTTTTTCTTCCTCTTGGCCCAGCGCTAACATCAAGTGGAAAAAGAAAAAAGAGAGAACAAAAAAAAAAATGCTTAAATCGCCTGAACAGTTCATAAAAGTGAATATTTTACCCCTTGCCGTTCATGCGAATTTAAAAAAAAAAAAAAACAATTATCATTTAGCTATTTTAGCGAAAAGTACCCAATAATTCTTCCTCCATTCGGTCAGTCGTACGTGGCACCCGTTGTTAAGAAGCGTATTTTTACCATATTGACCATATTCACCGCATTTATCATTTTAACTGTATTCACCACGTTTACCATTTTAACCGTATTCACCACATTCACCTGACGCGCAAAGCATCGGATTCTTTCTTGGGCTCATTCAATTTTAACCATTCGTTCCCGTGGCATACGGAATATAACACCTACTTAACATCTCTTAGCTTCCCATTTTTTGCACATCCCCCCTTTCAACATGGCTAGCAACGCAAATTTATTAACCGTCAAGGGCGAAGGGGACTATGCCAAACTGAACGCCTTTTTCGCCCAGCACTCGTACTACCAAAATCACATGCTAAGTGCCATGGATCTGAAGATCTTTAATCAGATAAAATGTGTGGTAAATAAGGATACCTACCCCCATTTGTATCGTTGGTATAAGCACATCAACTCCTTAGACAGTTATGTCATCGATCAGTTTAAGGATCCCTCCGAAAAGGGGAAAAAAGCGGGACGTAGCCACGCACCAGAGAAAAAGAACATCCCAGAAAATGATGATGTTGATAACGATATTGACCTATTCGGGGACAGCAATAATAATGACCAGAGCATTCTCTTACAGAAAAAAAAACAGAAAGAAGAAGAATTAAAAAAGAAGAAGCAGAAAGAGAAGGAGAAAAATAGGTCCATTTTAATTATCGAAATAAAACCCAAATCAATTGACACTGATATTGGTAAAATCCCCAAACTTGTTAAGCAAAAAATTGTTGATGAAAATATCAAATGGGGTGAGGAAGTAAAAAAATTGCCCGTAGCATTTGGCCTGTACAAACTTCACATGTCTTGTATTATATATGACGATTTTGTCAATACGAATGACTTGATAGAGAAAATAGAAAACATTGACTTGGATAATGAGGAGGACAAGAAGAAAAGGAAGCTGATTCTCGGCCTGGATGGAGAGGTAAACGGCGCCGACAGTGACGAGGAGGGCGACGACGGTGGGGCCAACGGGGACGATGTGAATTATGAAGACGTGGAGGACGACCTGGACTTCCTGGTGCAGTCGGCCGAGATTATTACCTTCAACAAGTTGTGAGCGGCGCGCGGGCGAATCAGCCAGGAAGTGTGCTCATGCGTACATATATACATACATATATATATATATATATGTACACATGTCTGCACCTGTTCCGATGGGACAGTGCTCGTTCACCCCCCCAAAGTTGGCACACGCACAGACAAGGCACACCTGGATGGCGAAGCCTTATATATACTGCCTTTCCTACCCTGTCACTGAGGCGAAAAATGTACATATTCCCAAATGCGTCATTTTTCTTTTTTTCCATTTTTTTTTTTTCCGCGCGACAAATAATCGTATGTTGTAACTTCTTCCTTGGAACCGCCACTCCACAGTAACGTGGGGCTTTGTCGAAGCAGTAAACTCCCGTGGTGAAGTCGCTTCGTTGGAAGAGTCGCCGCAGGGAAGACACAGCAGTTCTCGAACCTGCACACTGCAGTGCCGAAGTGGCTATGTAGAGCGCCTCCACGCGGGGCTGATCCAAAAAAAAAAAAAAAAAAAAAAAAATATGAACAGCGCTTTATCAGTTGCCTCAAACCTAGGCAGCTGTGATTTACCCTATTTTCAAACAAACGAAAAGGAAATGCAAAAAAAAAATTATTAAGCAGAAGGGGAACTAAACAGAGGGGAGGGGGCGCCCCAATGCAAATCGCTCTTTCTGCACATGCGGTTCCACTCGCAATTACGCGCGTGGTGCGATGTGTGGAGTAAGGATGCCGCGAGAGCAACAGTCTGGCACGATGGAAGAACAAATAAGGCATGCTACATGAGTAAAAAAAAAAAAAAAAAACTGAAATCACTATAACTATCCTAGCATGATGGGACGAAACCGCGAAAGGAACACCCCTACTTGTAACTGACGATAAAGTCACCCTCCTTTATGTTCAGAATGACCGAGTCGTTGGGCTGAATCTTAATGTTGTATATACCATCAATATACACGATGGTGTTGCTCGTGCAGGTCCGTATATTGACATACTGGCAGTTGTAGACATGGTCGGTAGAATCGTATACACTATTTTCGACGGGCTCTTTGACAATACACTTCATATGTTTGCTACTTGGATGGAAGGAGATGGAATTATTTATATACTCAGAAAAAATGTCATAGTTGATTGGTTGTATGTTCTCCTTCACTACATCATTTTGTATGCGTACAAATTCGTCGATAATACTTTTCATTTTCTTCTTGTCAATTTTGTTCACATTGTATGCCCAGGCAGTGGACCCCGTCCCACTTGTAATCAGCAGAGCGGTACTCTTTAGCTTCTTCACTATCTTATTGTCTATATTTATGTACGTGCAGATATTATTCTTCACTGCCTCGTATATATATACCTCGTTAATGCTTCTGTATGTTTTTCCTTCTTCCTCGTTGCACTTTTTTATGTACACCGTGATGTACTTCCTATTCACCTTCCGATGCTTGTTCGTCTCGAAGAAGCACTTCAGCATGTTCTTGGCGTACTCCTCCGCGCTGATGATGAGATTATCTGAGCGCTCTCGCTCTGTGGCGAGCAGGGCGCTGAACGGGTTGTTGCAGGGTTGCATGTGGGGTGGGTGGGCAGCATAGCCAGGATGGGCAGCATCACCAGCTTCATTGCTTTTGCTCAGCTGGACCGCTTCGGCCGCCTCCACCGCTTCCCCCTTCTCTGTGGCACTGGTTTGCTCATTTATGTCGACACCCTCATAGGACAAACTGTTATTCTGCACGATCCACTCCATCGTGTTGACATCTTTGAAAGGCGATTCTTCCATTTGATGTTTATCAGAATGATCACTCCTCATCACCCTGTTGGCCTTTTCCTCTCTCTCTTTGAGATTCCTGATAAAATTGGACACATCCGTGAAGATGAAATTTTTTTTTTTTTTTTTTTTTATAAATTTCCTCGAATTCTTCAAATGATTCATAAGTGTAGTTTATTTCGTTTTCAGGATCTGCATGGAAGTATTCCAGACAGAGTTTCCCTTCAGATCTCCTGGGGTCGCTGTTGATCCCGACCAGCTCGATGTGTTTCTTCGTCCCTCCAGAGTTCTCCTCGACGATGTATTTGTTCGCGATTATGTGCGCGGATTCCAGGTATGTTCCGTCTCCGCCTTGGTAGGGAAAAATGGAAATGAAGGGGGGCGGATTAATCATGCGTTGTGTGTACAGGGAAGGCAAATTCGGAATGCACATGTGATGTGTGCACCCACGTGGAGCACATCAATATGGAGACGGAGGGTACACATTCACGTGGAGCATATCAATATGCAGACGCAAGCGGCGCACACCCTACCCACGCTGAAAATCGCATCCGGAGAAAAAATACTAGAGCTGCTGATGCAGATGTTGTCAATGTTCCGCTTATACGCCTTAAGTATCGACACGTGAGATCTGTACTTTGTCCTCAGAATATTAATCACGTTGTTCATTATAAGAGTATGCGTAAAGTGAGAAATATAGACAGAAAAAAAATTGCGCAGAATATAATCGTCTTTAAATCCTTGCTTTCTTAGATTGTCATACTTGGTGTACTTTTCGATTAACAAAATTCGATTATATTTTTTTTTTAAAATAACTTCACCTGAGGGGTCGCCGCATGTGCTGGGCGGCGTGGGGCTGGAGGCGGGCTCCCCCATACAGTTGGGAGCACCGGGTTCCGTTTCTCCAGAACGATTAGCAGCGCATACGGGGCTCACATGCTTAATGCTGCTCACGTCGCTTCTTCCGCCCCCCGCGGAGTATCCACTTATGGCGATTTTTTTACAACTCATGTGCGGATTCGTCATCATCTTCCTCCACTTTGCAACGCACAAGTTATTCGTTTTGCAGACCTTCCCGACGCTTATATGTTTGGGAAGGTATGACATGGCACAGTTTTATTATCGTTCCATTTGACCCCTCTGTACGGAGCGGCATCTACGATAGTATCTCCGACGCCAGCAGTTTCATTTGTTACACGGTGTAGGTAAATATGTGCACATAGGTATATATCTATGTATATATGTATACATATGTGTGTTTTCAGGGCGCCCTCCTGATGGGATGTGCCGATTGACTCGCTGCTATCGACGTGTGAGATAAAGCCACTTCTACTACCTCGGGGAAGTGGTGACCCCTTTGGAGGCTGTTCAGGGGGAATGCTTATATAGAGGTGATAAATTCATGAGAAGATTTTTTTTCTCTTTTTTTTGTGCCTTTTGGAGTGACGCTGCTCATGGGTAGTAAAAAACCGGTGTGGGTCCTACGGCGTTCGATATGTATTATGGGCGACCCCAGCTCGTTCCTTCCTTCGTCTGTTTTTTTTTTTTTTTTTTTTTTTTTTTTTTTTTTTTTTCCTTCGCTTCCCTTATTTATACATTCTGCAAAAAATCAGACTTGTTTAAACTCTCGGCCTACTGTCCCTGTTTGATGCCTTTACCGCAGGCCTCCTCATTTTTTCGTTCGCCAAATTCCTTCGTTGGTCCTCTTTCAGGATTGCTAATTTTATCGTATCACTTTTGGGGGTTCTTGACATTCCCTCGTCGGCATAATTTATTGCCAATCAATCTATGTACCCTTTTTATGTTGTCTATGGTTCATTTTTTTTTTTTCTTTTTTTTTTCCTAACTTGTTTAAATTCAGCAGTTCCGTGGATGAGAGAACAGCACACCAGAAGCGGCACGCATAAGGGAGCAGTAATTAATTTTGCGCCCCGGATAGAAAATATGCCCTACGTTGCCTTCTTTCTTTTTTTTTTTTTTTGAGAAATGTTTTTCCCCTTGAGGGGAACATCCCGCGCGCAGTGGGGTTTCCTCCCCCAGTGGTTAAGCAGAACGGGCGGTAGGCATTCGTATATACCAATTTATGTACATGTATATGTATATATTTTTTTTCTTTTTTAATTTCTCACCCTGTGTGGCACAAATGCGTGTAGTAAATTTGCCTATTCGGAATAGGCATGCCCTCTGCCTAGGAGCGCGCCAATTGTGTTGCCCTTCCACAGGACCATTCCGATATGAAAATTTACGCATATAGTGCTGTACACCCTTTGCTTTTTTGCTTCACCTTCGTTATAACAACCCTTGGGGGGGGAATACAGAACGGGCAACTCCTTCTGCAGAGCCCTTTTCGTTTGTGTGGGAAGACATATCTAAATTTGACGCATCGTCCGCCCCTTTTCAGTTCACTCCCAAAAATAAATGTTGCTTTTTTTTCTTATATCCCCGTTTATCGCCATTCTTTGGGAGACAAACTGTGTGCACGTTGGACTGCATGTCTGCTTCACATCCGTTTGGTTTCTTCCCGCGGGGCGACAACATCATCACGATTGGGCGATTGCACTTGTACGCGGTTGTCATGCTAGTTGCGGTTTCGTAGGTCACGCAAATGAACAAAAAAAAAAAACACATACACAGAATGGCGAAATAACAAAATGAGCCGCACACCAAATTTTTATTTCTTGCGCAGTGTTGCCAGAAGCGATGAAGGCAAATTAACCTTCACAATTTTGTCCTCGTGCTTAAACAGCATTATTTGCAAACCGGGCTCCAGGTACTCCTCTGAAATGCCAAAAATGTTCATGGGTATTTCTATATCTTCATAATTTTCATCCAAACAGACGACTATGTTTTTTTGCTTATCCGTGTACTGTACCTGCACGTTCGTTTTGACCGGTTCAATTTTTTCCACCTTTGCCTGGCAAGCGAATTTGACTGAGGAGCTTTTTAACGTGCTCAGGTCGATGAAGGAGATCTGCGGGGGGAAGGGAAACGAACAGGGTAGACGAAGCGAATGGAGCGAAGCGAAGCAAGGAAAGGTCTCTCAATGGTTAAGCGCGCTGCATGGACGGGCAAAACATCCCTGCGCACAGTTACATATGCGTTGTGCTTATCATGTCTGGAGGTACACATTTGTGGATGCGCATTGTGGGAACTTCACGCTGTTTGTGCTCTGCCTCACCCACCCCCTGTAGCTTTACCATGTTCGTCGTGGCCAATCGGCCCTGCTTGACCTGCCTCTGTTCAGTCACCTCGCAATATTTGTCATTGTGGAGGAATATGTGCCCACTCCTCAACTCGTTCGCTAGCACCGACACGTATCTTTTGGCTTGTAAAAATGTGTTGCCATCTAACATGCACGCCCTGCGTAGCAGGTGGCTGCTTAGCTGGCTGGCCTGCATGGCGCGCCTAAATGGGGAACACGCGGTGTGATAAATTATGTTACGGTTTGTAGGACTTCCCCGTCAGCGCAGTTCGGCAGCGCGATTAATAAAAAGGTTTCCTCGCTCGAGTGGCACCTTTTACGTTTACCTTTATTTTTATCGTTATCCCAAGTGAGGGCCGCCTTACCAAATGGGGACCTAACCAAGGTGGAAAATTTCACCTCAACAGTTCATAACAATTTTGTGATAACTCCAATAGGCTCTTTCTGAGAAAGAGTTTTTTCTTCTCGACGGATGATTCGCTCGTATGTTATGCACAGGAAAAAAGTACGGAATGCGAAACGAGCCAACTTGGTAACCGATCAGGTAATCGCTAGGCTGTTTATTTTTATTTTCTTTTTTTTTTCCCCGTGTATGTATCCCCACTTAGATACTCTCCAGGATTATTTCTCCAAAAGGCATAGTTCCACACCCCGCTGCTATACATGTACGCTCATCGGGGCTACCAAATTGCGGAACAGCGCCACCATTTCGTTCCACCGCCATTATACAGAGTAAATTTATTTACCGCGAATGGACCCCCTAAGTGGAGGTCTCCCAGATAGTCAGATATCCCGTTAACCAGTAAAAAGCACATTCAAATGAGAAAATTAAAAAATAACAGGCTAACGTTCACACATATGGGGAATCGCTTCGGGCGGCCCGTCAGACCACCATTGACGAGGTGCCTGCTCCTGACGTGAGCGGAAAGAGTGTACAAATGTGTGAAAGAAAAAAAAAAAAAAAATAAAAAAAAAAAAAATAAATAAAAAAATACAAAATGGCTAGCTATACAGGGAGGACAAAAAAACGTAAATGTTCCAGAACGAGTGAATAAGCATAGTGACGAGAATGTTGTCAGTGTAGATATAAATGTAGGACCATAAGAAGGACAGGAAAAACAGAGGAAGTAAGTTAAAGATGTTCAAATGGTGAATTGCGAAAAATAGGGAAGAAAACGTAACGGCGTAATGTATATGCATGAACAAATTCAAACTCTTGAGGACAAAAAAACGATAAATAAATTCCTCAAAAAAAGGCGCACTAAAACAGGGACTAATAATGCACAGCAGAGTTGAAACAAACTCTCTTCCGCTAACAATGTCGTCTATGCTGTTGTCCACGTACGCCTCGTCTTGTGCCTCCCCCATGAAACGATTTATTATAAAATTGTTCAGCAAATCTACTATGTTAAATACGAAGTGGGAAAAGACGTACCCGTAGATTACCTGAAAGCACCAGCTGTCCCTGTGGCGCAAATTCAAATTGCTTTCATTGTTTACGAAGTAGGGGTAAAGCAGATTCTTAAACACGACGATGCTGCACGCTACCCATATGAAGTGCCCGGTCAGGATCTGCGGGAGGGAGCGGAAGAAGCGTATACGTGTGCACCGCGAAGCGGCAAAAGTGTATAGGTGTGCAGAGCGAAGAGGTACATGTTTAAAGGTGGACACGGGGTAGCGCCCACCCAGGTGTTTCACAAAGGATGCAACTGTTCCTTTCCCATTAGGCATGACCCGACGAAGGCAGACTATTTACGTTAGTCGCGCCTCCACACGGTTAGCATCCCAACCTGTAGCGACTTCACCACGTTATCCGAGAGGGGGCGACTGAACAGTTTCCAGAGCGTCAAAATCCGCTCCGTGTATATGGACACGTAGCCTACGGGGCGAGACAGGCGAAAAAAAAATGAGCAGGTGGAAAAACAGAAAAGGGAAGAGCTCTCAGCAGTGTCGCACGAAGAGATGTCACCCTTGGGTGCAACCGTGCAGTATGCAGAGTTCATCCAATTGGGGGAACTTCTCCAAGGCGGTGCACTCGTCGCGCCACTTACCCGACAAGACGTAGGACGCAATCAAGAAGAAGCTGATCGAGAGGATGTTTTTCCTCTTATGCTCCTGTAGCTTTATGGTGAACCGATTCAACTGTAGCCTCTCCTTGAAGCTGTGAAAGTGACCCTTGAAACGTTTGAAAAAAAATATGGACATTAAGAAAAAGAGCGTGTTGTTCATGTCCAGGCTCATCAAAATGTTGGAATGGTTTGGAATTAACTGATAGGGAAATAAAATCAGGAAGTGACGAGATAGCATATAAAAGTGGAGAAGAAAAAATGAAACCGAAATGGCTAGCTGGCTAGCTAACGAATTTGACAATAAATTATCCTGAATGGTGATTAGTCCACTTCTTATTAATTCGAATGTCTTCCTCAATCGCGTACAATTGCGATGGTAAAATTCGCGTAGTGTATTCTTTGCTCCATTCTGTTCTACATCAATGGAAGGTTTTCCCTCCCCATGGTCTGATGAATGGACTCGAAATTTTTTAAGCTTAAAAAGTTGCCTCCTCAATAGAAATGCACTGGACTTAACTTCCTTCCTGTTCGCTACTCCTCCCCATTGAGATTTCACTATTATGTTTTTATTTACGTTGAAGCACGGGACGTACAACTGCAGAATTAGGCCAATGCAGAAAAGAGGAAGCATCATCTTTCGCCTGTTAACATTTTCGTTGCGTGTGTGTCTGTGGGCGGGGGCGTCTCTTCGATTCGTCTCTTCATTTTGGGCCGCTCCTCGGGGGGGCTCCACCCGTTGGTTCGAATCCGTTCGATAGCGTTGCTTCGGTAGAGTTTCTTCGGTAGCGTTCCTTCGTTAGCGTTCTTTTGATAGCGTTCCTTCGGTAGCGTTCCTTCGTTAGCGTTCCTTCGGTAGCGTTCTTTTGATAGCGTTCCTTGGTCTGGCCCCCTTCGCCGTAGTCCCTTGATGGTAGCCCCTTGGTTGGATCCCCCCGGTCGGAGTCCCTTGCTATGTATCCACTAATTTTGGCACCCCTTAACCAGCTCACCCCCTCCTGCAGCTCCAATTAGCTGATTCCTTTTTTCCCCGATTGGTTCTCCCCGAACGAGAACAGAACTAGTTGCCGCTTAGCTATGATGGCCGAGTGAGGGACGTTTTTTTTTCTCTCGGTATTTCTCTACCGGAAGAGGGTGCAACTAGCGCAATGGTGAAATTTGGGAAAAAGGGGGTTGGCTCCTCTGGCCTGAACAGTGCAGGTGAATTGGAAAAAAAGTCCCACTGTGAAACGCGTCGTATGAACACCATTTTGTGCAGCTCCAGGGGTCTCCAAACTTGGTCAGCAGTGCGGATGTGCAAAAAAGGATCCTCTAAGTAATGAACAATGCTTCGCAGGGAGCGACGTAATCTGCCACGCCACAGCCGTGGGGTGTACAGGCAAAAGCGCAGACTTGTGAGAAAAAAAAAAAAAAATCGACCAAAAATTTTGCCCCAGTTTTGACTCCAACCGGTTAGAAATGCACTGGAGAAGCCTCCTCAATTTTTTTTCTCACCTGTCGAATCAGTGACCTCTTTCTTGCTTGCAAATTTAAGATGTGAGTTTCGGACTAGAAAATAAAGCAACTCCACTGATCACGTACAAGTATAGCCCCTCCAATCTGACACTCCCGAGAGCCACATTCGACATAGCTTGACACAACGGAGAGCTACCTCCCTCGCACGAAAGAGCATTATACCTGTCCATGGATTTTTCCCACCGATACAGAGTAACCTCTCCGCCGCTTCACCCGAATGGATCAGCACATCGTCTTGAAAGAGATAAGAGAAAGCAAGAACAACTGCGAGGCGTTCTTTGAGCGGCACTTTAGGGGGCTCCTACCACATGGGAGAGGGGTCGGACATGATGAGGGGCACACTACAGAAGAATCGAAGGAATTAGAAAAAAGAGTGCACTCTTTGAGGGAAGCGGTGAAAGTGGAGAAGGAATACATAGATGGGGAAATAAACACCGAGGCGGAAAAGTACAGGGAGATGGTGATCGAAATGAGGACACATATTGACGGTATGCAGCTCGAAATGGGGAAACTATTCAGTAACATAGACGTGGCAGATCGGAAGGTGACTGCGGGGGAGAGTCAGCTGGATGGGGGTGTACAAACCGGGGGGGATAATAATTACAAAAGTGCTACCCCGTTCCGTAGCGATAGGGGTAGCAGTGGGAAGGTAGACCTCAGCCGCCACTGTGGAGAAGGCCCCCATGAGGAAGCGCACAAAACGGACGAGACGGACGAAACGGACGAAGCGAACGAAATGGATGAAGCGCACAAAACGGAGGAAGCGAACGAACTGGAGAGCCTCCTCAGAAAAAGCATCGACGCGAAGAGCAGACTGGAGAATATCAAAAGAGGACTGCTCTTCCTGAAGGCATTCCCATCCTTAAAAAAAACCATGAACGAATTATTCTTAATCGTAAAAAATGTGCAGCTCGATATAAAAGAAAAGATACACAAGGCAATCATTTTACACTCCAATATGCTCTACATAAATGAGCATGAAGAGATTATTTCTTATTTTAAAATATATTTATCTTCCATCGATGTGTGTATATATAGTGCCGAATTTTTTGAAGAATTTTTTGCCCTGCTAAACAGCATCCTGTCATTTTTTCTAACTGATACTTCTTCCCAAGTCGACTTAAACAGAATAGTACACATTTATGTCCAGACATTCCGCACTTACTTAAAATTTATTCACATGTATGTCTACAGGGAGGGGTACATCATTGAGGAGATTACAAAAAAGATTGTTCACTTTATCGTGTCAAATTTTCGGAAGACTTTTTTGAAATTCACCCAATCCGAGTCGGGGACAGCTGTGCACAATGCGGTCATAAACTACTATGAGTACTTCACGACGTTAATTGAGGAGAACCAAGCGGCCATGCGACGCGTCGTTCGGCAGCTCTGTGAGGAGGTTTCAGCAGTTAGCGAGGTAGGCGGTGAAGGTGGCAAACGCGGCCAACAGGGCCATCTGGACCACCACGAACAATCCTTCCTGGTGCGGCTCTACAAGGAGGCCATCCAGGTCGTGGGCCCAATGATAGCCGAGCAGACAAAGCAACTGCGCGACGAAAAGTCTGGGGCGAGCAAACGGAAAGGGGCAGCAACGCACAGAATTATGGACGCGCTCAGCGTCAGCGTGAACATACTCTCCAACTCGCCGTTCCTCATCGGAGAAAAAAACATGTTAAGTAGAATACTAAACGAGGCGATTTTCATGAGCGACGATGTTATGGCAGAACATGTAGCATACCTCAGTGACGCATCCCATTTTGACATGCATTGCTTCGAAGAGATAAACACAAAAGTGAGCACATTCGACCGAAATGACCTCATGACGGAGAATAAGCTTCACACTTTTTTTACCCAATTGGAACAGGACATCACCAAAATAATTGAAAAAAAAAAAAAAGAAATAAATACAAAGGAGATATTCAATTCGCCTTTCTTCAAATTTCTCCCATTTTTTTCATTCACGTTTAATCACGACACGGAATTTCTTCTCCTCTTCATTAATGTGTACAATTTTGTGTATGAAATTATTTACAACATGAAAGATCAAATACGAAGGAAGGAGAAAAATGAAAAAAGAAAAAGGATAAGCTTCCCACGCATCCCTCATGATGATGATCAGTCTCGCTACCTCTGCATCAAAGAGGAGTTGGACTCCTCCAATGAACTCATCCAGTACGTCAAAACGGCCATGACGATTTTTATTCAGATCGTCAACACGTTTGTTAATATTACCAAATTGTATGAATCCTTTGGGAAGTTCCTTTTTGAGAGAACGCATGTCCACTTTACGAGCAGAAGTCTGCTGAACGTCATTTCCAGGAATTACCTGAACAGACAGGGCAAGTACCCTGCCGGGGTTGACCCCAACATTGAGCACATCCACGCCTATTTCGAGAAAGGAGTCTTTCCAAGGAGAGTTCCTTTGAAAGGCGGCGACGCCAGAGAGTCCACTGTGGCGGGAGGGCGGCGTCAAAGGGGGGCAGCAGAGCAGCACAGAACATGGTCAGCGGAGGAATACACATCTCCAGAAGCGCAGCACACAACAGCGGCAACAGAGCAGGAAGCTTTCGCCCCAGGTGATGAACAACCCCACCGTAAGATCCAGGTCGAGGTCGACGCGGAGGAAGAGCTGCTCCACCTGGACGAGCACGAGTGCGGGAAACATCTGCTGAAGTCATCCCTGGGAAAATTAAACGACATAAAAAATACCATTATAAAAAATGTCATTCATTTGGCGTTAATCCCACTGTACGATTACACAAATAAGTACACCGCCAAGATGGATGCCCTCCTGAAGGAAGACAAAGTGGAGACGTCTGACCCGGAGGAAAACATCTGTTTCATCGTAGAAACGATATTCCTGTACATTCACACATTCCATGAGCACGGGAGTCAATACTTAACGGATCTTCTATTCGACCAAATTGCAGACATGTTTCTCTCCTCCGTAGGTAGTATGTCCCACCTGAATGAAACTCTCCTCCGGCAGCTGCAGGCAGACACAGAATATTTCTTAAACGTTTGCAAACGATTGAAAGTGAGGAATTACAAACCTTTTCTTTTGTTCAGCTGCTCGCTTTCTTTTGTTCTCACGCGAGGGAACCGAGAGGGAAACCTCGACAATGCTTCAAATCTGCGCGTCGAGGTGCAAGCCTACCTCAGCGACTGGGTGAAGCGGGAGGGGCAGGAAGAGGAGCAACAGGAGAAGCAGCAGGAGCAGCAGCAGGGAAGCGTCCACCCTTTTGGCATAACGACTGATGACGCTGTCACTGCGGAGGCGCATGTCACGCGGCTCCTGTCCCGCCTGCAGTGAGAGAAGGGGGGCTCCCTCTCAGGTTCAGTCATTAAGCCTCTTCTTTGCCGTGATCACGCCGGTGTTTGTGTTTTTCCCCTTTGCAGCTTCGCCTCACTTCACATGGCATCATTTTTTTTTTTTTTTTTTACGTAACAACGAAGCCATGTGAGGCATTCCTCGATTTTTCCGGCGCCCTCACTTTGCCGCGTTCCCGCGTCCCCGCGAGTCGATTTTAATTTTGCCCCTTCCCCATTTCGGAGTTGCCCTTTTTTTGCATCGCGCCCGTTTTGCTTTAACCCATTTTTGTGGGCGTGTAGAAAAGAAACCGGTTAGAAGTGAGCATTATGATGAGGAAAAGGAAAAAAAAAAAACATACTAACGCAATGATGTAAGGCTGCGATCCAGAGGAGGCCATCCGCGTGAACTGTGCCCACTTTATTACGCCACGTTTGCCCCAAGTTTTGGGAGAGGGCTCATTCTGGAGGTGGGTGGGGGGCACTACTTACTGAGCCTCCCTTCTTTTCAGGGAAGCCTTGCAGAGGTCCATTCGGATTGACTCATCCAAGGCGATCGCACACGCACGATGCAAGGGTCCCCACGAGATGTGAACCGCTCCTCTTATCAGCACTCCTCTTATCAGCACTCCTCTTATCAGCACTCCCCTTATCACCACTCCCAACATGACACCATTTTGTCAATCCGGGAGAGCCATGCTACAGTGGCGAGTTCACAGGAGCAAAAACCCAGTTTTTCATTTTTGCAAAAAAGATGAAACATGTGCAAAACGTGCAACTGATCCTCCTGTTGTGCATTCTTACGCTTCTACTTAGCCAAAACAGAAGTGGCGTCAATAACGTGGGGGTGAAAAAGCGCAGATCGGATTTTGCCCCACACGGGAGTAGAACTGGACGGGAAAGAGGAAGAGCCAAGTCTAAGTGGTCAGAGAAAAAGACGCTGTTTCTGTACCTCCCAAATCGGAACCCGTGGAAAAAAAACGTACGAAGCACACGTGAATGGGAAGACAGACTGAGGGGAAGAGACTTGGACAGGGGGAGCAAGACGAAGCAACTTTTTTTCGAGAGGAACGGAATAAACGTCCCACAAGATGTTGCCATGTTTGGAAAGACCAATGTATACTATGTGAGGGAGAGCGTGTACGATCGGGGCAAAAATAATTTAGTGCCAAATGAGGTGCACTCTGAGGATATTGAGGAGTTAGAAGAGGAGAAGGATGTCATGGGGGAGAGAAATGACAACGGCGCAGTGGATGGGGGAGACAGGGGCGACGAGGAAGCCACCTTGGTGGACTCGAAAAATGCGATGGACGCGGATGGGTGCAGAGTGGGAGGAGGCGAAAAGGGAAAGGCCCAAATGGGAGGGACCCAAACGGCAGAGGCTGAGACGGGCCCCCCCGGCGCCAAACAAAACGTCTTCCAATACATCAATCAGGAGCGAGACTACATCGCGCGAGTGGGGAACTCGCCCAAGGTGGATGTCTACGAACGGAGGTACAGAGCAGACGAGCAAACGCTGCAACGCATGTTCGAAAATATCAATGAAGTGAACATACAGCTGCTTAAAGACGTCAAGAGCATAGACGAGAAGGAAAAACTCATAAATAAGAGGGTGATACAAAAAGTGAGGGAAGACATTAAAAGGTACCAGGAAACGGACGAAATTATGGACATCCATGGGAATATTGTCCGCCCGTCTGAGGCTTCTCCCTCCAGAATTAGCGGCAGAGGAAAAGGGAAGGATGACGGGAAACAGAAAAATGACCTGGATGCAGACATGGACGAAGAGGAAAAAAATGAAGTCATCAAAAAGATGTACATGCTTGAGAAGAAGACGGATAAATATTTAGAAGAAAATATCTACCTGGTAATACAGACGTGGTTGCCCGACATGCGAATCGACGACACGCTCATCATAATCGACAACGTAGAGAAATTTTACAACAATTTTGACATAAATACATATCATGAAAAATTCAAAGAAGCAAAGGAGAAAAATTTTACTTACGACTTGGATTCTCACATAATTGAAAATGTCCCAAATGATATCAATGATGATCCGCAAGCGGAGTGTGAACAGATCAACTCGTATAACAGTACGTACAACAAATTAAACAATTACAATTTGAAGAGGTACACTTATACATACACGACGAATGACAATATGGATACAAAATTTACGAAGAATGAGCCGATGCCTCCTGTTGTTATAATTAATACGAAGAAAAATTTGATGATCCAAGAATGGGAATGCAAAAATTTCAAAAATAGGCAGAAAAGAAACAAATCTCGAGAATATACGAGAATCCAGAGGGCATTTCGACCCTTTTCCTATGTTGACCTCAGTGATATAACATGCATTTATAGAAATAATTTTCTCCAATTGAAAATGAAAATGTCCCATCGGAAATATAAAGATGATGTGTACCCCTTTTTTGTTCCCATTAATAAAACCCCGGATGAATTGCTCGATTTCCAGGGATATAAAAAAAATGGCGATTACGCTTGGTCCTTTTTTTGGCACCATTTTAAATATGACCAGGACACGGACTACGGCTTCCTCAACAGAAACGTAAAACTCAACTTGACGGAGACGAAATTTGAAAACGTCAACAAGAAGAAGTGCAAGAAGATTATGCGAAAAATTTTGAAAGAAACCAAGGGGGTTTAAGTGGAGGGGCGCTTAGGAGAGTGGCCGCTTGGGACGACCTCCCAGCCTTCTCGTGGATGTCCATTACTTAGTTTTCCCTAACATTTGACGAAACGGACCACCATAAGACGCGCGCATCAGCATGCTTATATACGTGCACCCTTGGTGAACTTCGCATGGTTTCGCAGAGACCCAGTCTGACGCGTTCATTTGTCAAACCGTTCCTTACTCTTCTCACAAATGAATCGATGAGCGGCCCCCCTCCTGCTGCTAGACGTCTCGTCCCCCGCCGTGTCACAACCCTGCGACGTCGCAAAATTCGCGGTGCAATTTAAAGAGACTGTCTCATTCAGGGACAGATTGCGCGCGCTTCAAATGTACGCGTGAGCGACGGCATCCGTGCGAAGTATGGTAGAAGTTAAGCTACTACGCTCTGCCAAAACGGCTCACCAATCCATAGTATGTCAGTGTAATGTTGCCTTATATTTACTTTTTTACCCAACTTGACAATTTCCGCTTCACCAAAATGTGCAAGGTGGACGCTGTTAAAATGTGTGTACAGTTTGTTGACCCCTTACGAAGGGGAGGTTCTCTTTTCTTACCCGTTAGTCCTCGCGGCTATGTTAACTGCACAATCGTTAACTACTGCTCACCGTAGCCAAAAGAATGCGGCGAAACAGGACAATTCCATCGTCCAGCCATTAATCTTTCACACTCGCTTCGTCCATGCGATAAAACGTAAAATGCTGTTACTGACCAGCGGGGAATTTACATAAGTGAATATATGTCCACCACCCCACAAGAGTATACTGACATGTAACAGCCAAAAACATGCCATTATGCATGTGTTAGTAAAAAAAAAAAAAAAATTCCACCAAGCGGATCTCTTCTTATGAACAGGTCAGGCAAAAAAAAAAAAAAAAATCGAACATTTCAATTTCTCTTCAGTGTGGCTATTATACACACTACAGAAGCGAAGTAATCGGTTAACTCTGCGTTAGGTGGAGAAAACCAATTTTGAATAATAAAAGGGGGCAACAACAAAAAAAGGAAAAGATAGAAGTAAAAAGGGGGAATGTTCAATCAATGGCATAAAAGTTGCCAACAAATGGAACAGACGCACAAAACAGGTGTAGAAGAAAAAGAAAAAAAAAAAGGACTAGCTCTTTTTTTTTCTGGCGCAAAAAAAAAGGCAGCCAAAAAAAAAAAAAGAAAAAAAAAAAGGACTAGCTCTTTTTTTTTCTGGCGCAAAAAAAAAGGCAGCCACAGAGTTGTGAAAGGTTGCAAAAATTTTGTCACAAATTAGCCAAAATTTAAATCACAAGATTGGCCACAAAGTGATCAAAAAGTGACCACAACGTTATCGTAAAAGAATCACGAAATAATTAAAAATAATCAAAATTTACACGAAAGAGCAGAAAAGAACAACAAAAGATCAATCGTAAATAACACAGAGTTGAACTGGTTAACCAAAATTAACCAAATTGAACAAATTAAGAGAAGTGACCAGAGTGACCAAATTAACCAAATTGACCCCCAAACAACAATCCCACATGTGCACAAAATTCGTCCTTTAAATAAAAAAAAAAAAGTGTCAGAGAAGAGAATAATTATGTACAAAATCTTCTGTGAAATGAAAATAAAAAAAAGAAATTAAGAACCCTCCCATACCACGTGTACTGCTCCCAATGTTTTGATTTCATAAAAACACCTTCCTTGCGCAAATTCATGTGTTAACTAACATGCTAACATCTTAAAGTGAGACGTACTCTGCGGCGACGCCTTTCACATATAAGCATGTGCGTTCGCTGATGTGTTTAGGCTTTTGTACCTTTACACAGGCGTGCACACATGGGCCTGTACACGTGGGCCTATACACATGTGCGAATATACACGCCCACGTATATTGATAGATATCTACGCCGCTGTGTAATCCAGAATTTCACCCACGGGCCTTGGGCAATCGCCTTTAAACAGCAGCAGAGGGAGACGGCCAAACCAAGAGAGCGAGCGGAACGAGCCACTGGTTAGCAGGAAAGCGGCGACGATTGCAGAGCCAGCAACAGAAGCATGATCCTGCACTTGTGCAGAGCAAACAAAACCATTTTTACGATGCCCGCATCTGTCACATTGCACCTACCATTCTCCAATTGAGTGCAAAGAATATTTTAAAATTTTCCTTTTTTTTTTTTCAAGGCAAGGAGAATCCACCCCAGCTATAAAGAATCGCCTCAAACACACCTCCGTGCCTTTTGTATAATCCGTTCACAAGTACAGTTGCTTATCTTGTTGACAATGATGCTGTGTGCAAATATTATTAACATATGTTCATAGAGAAAAAATTAAAAAAAAAGCAACACGAAGCAGACTTCTTCTGAGACCATTTGAAACAGAATTAATCTGTTTTTATAACTTACCTGTGATGTATGTCCTTGAATAATGCGTCCTCATACCACATATCTGCATGTTGACTTTTCTTCTCAGAAATGGGTTGCGCACAGTCTAAGGCGGACGAACCGAAGGGTCCCAGCAAAAGTATGGGCAAGAAGAAGTCAGAGAAAGATGAATATGAAGGGCGTCAGGGCAAGGGACCCTCTGTTCCCGATTCGAACGGAGGTTAGCGAGTGTTATAAAAAAAAAAAAAAAAAAAAGCGGAGCGAAGTGCACGTCAGCACGTGTAAAGAAGTGGCAAATTGTGTTGGTCCATAGGACTCCATGTTACCTACATGTGGCAAAAAAGGAGCGTCCCGTTGTGCATTTTTTTTTTTCTTTTTTTTTTCCATTAATTTTGTTACTTTGCCACAAATAGGACATACAATGATACAATGATCAAGTAGCGCAATGCGTATCCGCCTATCTGCGTATTTGCGGGTTCCTGTCCCGTCTTCACCATTTTCGCTTTTTCCACACCACGTTTCCATTTTCCCCCCTTCCACTCCTCAGACAGGCGCAAGCAGCTTGATGTTAAACCGCCACCCGTGAAGGCCATCCCCAAAGTTACTCCAAAAGGCATAGCAAGAAGGGGCAATTAAATTTTAACGCATCAAAATTAGTAAATGTATTTTAAATATTTGTCTTTTTTATGCTTTTTATAATTATCCAATGTTCAATTTTGAAGGGTCACACTGCCGAAGAGAGGAAAAAAAAGAAAAAAAAAAAAAAGAAAAAAATCGAGCTTCTATTCTACACGCCTGAACAAAAGTTGCGTGACGCTGCACGGGGAGCGTTGTGAGTGTGCAAGCGATGGGGTGTAGCACACACACATACATTGATTTTCCTTGCCAGTGGGGGAAGAAAGAAATCTTCTGCTCCTTTCGAAGTTTAAAATGATGATATTTGTAGAAAGATATCGCCCCCCTTTCAAGATCCTCTTCCTTCTCAAATGTGCAACATTTTAAAACGTAGCTTCTTTCTTTAATTGGATTTTTTTTTGTTTGTTTTTTTTTTTTCTCCTCACTATATGTATCATACCAGTTAGTATAACCACTGCCACACTGGCGTGGTAACTTACATGCCCAAGCACATGCTTGTGTCATTTTTTTCTCACAACATTTTCTTCTGTTTTGTTTTGTTTTTTTTTTTTTGTATTGCTACTCCTGCATGTCGTCGCAAATGCTAACCCATTTGATTGCACGCTTATTCGAGTGAACATCGTGTTCACGTTTTTTTTTTTTTTGTAAATTGACGGGAATCCCATTTCACAAAGACAAAATGGTACATGCTCGTGGAGGAAGTTAACAAAAGCTTTAAGCGTTTAATATTTCTGTTGTGAAAAAACTCGCCACTGGGGGAAGAAATTTCTCAAAAAGGCCCCCTTTCCGTGTGTGCATACGAAGACAGCCGGTGTGTATGTGGGCACCTTCTACAGATCCGAGCTCCCCAGCCGCGAACCAGGTGAGCCAAAGTTCACCAGTTGCAAATTTAGCATGCTAAATGTTCTTCCCACGAGGGACAGGTATGTCTGCATAATGAGTACTTCCAAAATTCGATTAAAAATGAGCGTTTCCATTTTGCCTGACTGTTCAGGTAAACTTCTCCCTTCGCGTAGGTCAAGCAGGCCGCTGTTCTTGATGAGAAGAAACAGTTCCGCCTGGGTGATTTTATTCATGAGGTGTGTCACCTCGTCTTTGTCGCCTGCCACTTTATCGATGATGTTTTCCGTTGGGTTCTGCGCTTCTGCTGGTGCCCCCTCGACCTGTTCCTCTACCTCAGTCTCTCTCTTTACCTTCGTCTTCTCCTCTATCTTCGCCTTCCCCTTCCTCAAACCATTTAACATGCTCAAAAAATTATGAACGCTGCTACTTCCCAGATGGGGGATAAACTTCTTCACAAAGCTACTCTGGAGTAGCGGCTGCATCTTCTGAGACAGCGTAAACAGGAAGGAGCACAATCTGTCCACGCTGTACGTGCGAGTCACTTCCTCCGTGACATTGTTAAAACGAATAATGTGTAACATCAATTTTTTTAAATTATTTTCAATCAGTACATTTTTTCTCTTCCCCAGAAGGGAGGAGAAATGGCCTTTTTTTTCTTTCCCCAAAATGGAAGACACTTGATTGTAGCAATTATGTATGAAAAGATACTCTACGTGAGGAGTGTTCAGGATGTTGTTTATGACTTGTCTTTTATAATTTTTTACAGCCAAGTAGGAATAAATAACAGAAGAAAGAAGGAAGCTTTCTCTGTGTGTCTTCTCCATGTGTATTTTCTTCAAATATGTGTGTTCATTTTTTTCATGGCCACTCGGATTAGCCAACTGGACATTTTGCAGCATGTCCTTAACGGAAATATTTTTTTCACAGAGATCTTTTGTTTTCATTTTTCTGTTTTCTGAGTTGAGGACGAAACCATAATTCAGACATACACATTCAACGTGATCGAGGAGAATATGTGCAAACTTTGCGATGGAAAAAATCTGCATAAAATGCTTCCTTTGATTTTCGTCAACCACGTAGATTATTTTGTTTGCCTTCTCATATACCACTCGATAGTGTATTGCGGCTAAGTCAATGGCCGCGTAAGTGAAGGACACATCGTTTTGGAGCGTCAGTAAAGTGAAGTTTTTCTTCAATTCGTCTACGTCGTTCCTCCTGACGTGCTCCAAAAGTTCGGGCGTCACCTGCATCACGTCGTAGTGGTCCTCCCTGCTGCTCAGTATGTGGGTCTCTTTCCTCCGGCTTGGAGTGCAGCCACCGCTAAGGGGGTTGCCGCTAACTGGGTCTCCCCTAACTGGGTCTCCGCTAACTGAGTCTCCGCTAACTGAGTCTCCGCTAACTGAGTCTCCGCTAACTGAGTCTCCGCTAACTGGGTTTCTGCTAACCGGGTTACTCCTCAGCAGAAGGCAGGACTTTCCGCCCAGATGAAAAACCACATTGGCGTCTTCGAGTCTCCGCAATATGATCGGCACAAACTTGAGGTAGAAGCTCTCCCCCTTGTCTTTCAATTTCCTGATTTTCAGTTTATCCAAAATTTCTTTGTTCGCCTGGGGAGGGGAGAACAAGGAAAGAAGGGCAAATGGACAGGGCAGAATATGTACCAAGCTGAGCGATGCAGTAGTACGGAGAAAGAAAAAGAGGCTGCTCATAGTAGTAAGGAAGCAGTATAGCTCTCCCGTCAGCCGTCCAACGAAGCTACTTTCTTACCCGCTTGCTACTCCTGCAAATGTTATCCCACAAGGAAATAATCTTCTCATCCTTCTGATACATCATGCGTAAGGTACTTCTACTGATCCGTCTGAAAACATCCGACGAGGTAAAAAGCTTCTTCCCCATTTTGTAGGCAAATTCTATGTTACCCAAATCGATATCTTCCCATTTGGAGGGGTCCAATTGTTGATAACGTTTATCGAAGTTTTCCTCTTTCAATTTGCTCAGCATCTTTATGTACATTTCTTCCTCCAAGAGGTTTTCCGATTGTTCTTTTACTCCACCTTGTGTAGAATCTGCCCTCAGGGGGGGCTCCACACCTGTGTGTTTATCCACCTGACCGCTGTCTACACATGGCGTAGTATCCCCTTGGTACGATTCCGCCTTGTCATGTTTAGCACTTCCACCGATTCGAGGCACTTTTCTTTCATTTGACTTTCCCATCGATACTACCTCGTGGGGAAACATAACAACAAAACTTAATACTATTGCCAGATTCATATTCCAGTCGCCTATATGGCTTCTACATTTCACATCATAATTCAAGGAACGGAAAATATTGCTGAGTGCGCTTCCGAGGAGGAGCGACTTCAGATGTCCCATGTGCATGTTCTTCGCCATGTTCACTCCGCAGAAGTCCAGCAGGACCGTGCCCTTCCCTCCGATTTGGCGATTCTCCTTTTCGGGGGTGTAATTACTTCTGTAACCCCCCACTGGAGCTGTCCCCATGTGAGCTCCTGCATCCTTACAAAACCGCAAAAATTCGCGCATCACGAAGGGATCGCCAACCCGGATGTTGAGTATCCCATTGGGGGATAAATGCAGTGAGTCGATTAACTCTCCACCTGTTCTTCTAAAAATCCGAAGCACCTCACTGCGAACATCTTTTCCCTGCCCTAAAGAATGCTCCAAAAATAAAATCACACTTGACTGGTATTCATAGTCGTCGAAAATTTTGTTGTCTTCCACGAGGCAGTGCTTGGGCAGGTTCACATTTTCGTCTTGCAGGATCTGTTTTGCGACATTTTGCAGCTGCTTATTTAGGATGGTGTGGAGGTCTTCACGTGGGGTGTGCACTTCTTCACCTGGACAGTGCACCTCTTCACCAGGGGCGTGTCCTCTGCATCGCTTCGTGTGTGTTCTATTTGCCGCCCTCTTTCGGAGGATCCATCTTATTGGCTGAGGACCCCTAACGTAGGCGGTCCTTCCCCTTACGTTGGGAAGAACAGCGTTCCAAAGATGCTCATAATTTATGGCAGCTCTGCTCAGCTGGTAGCATCTCAGGCAAGATCGGAACAGAAGTATTAGAAACGCGGCTCTGACCATTATCCATTATTTTCGGGGGAAGCGCACAAGACCCCGCGGCGATTTGCGCGCAGGGCACCAAGATTTGTACCTTCCTAATTGCAACATAGGTCAGGTTACGTGCCATTCTTTCACCTTTCGACTCGTTAGAAAAAAAAAAAGAAAAGGTTGTTCCTCCCCACATCCGGAGTTCGCCATAGAGGAATGCCAAGAAAAGGAAAAAAAAATGGACGTTTTTTAAAGGGTGCCAGATGAACTGCGGCAAAGCTCAGAGGAAGGGAAAAACCACAACTCGGTTAGAACGGTGCCTGTCAGTGGAGGCAGCAGATCTGAGAGCAAAAAAGTAAAGAAGCCACCGAACAAGTATCAAAAATGAACCCTTTCGTGAGAATAATTTGAAGATGTTTTTATTGAATGCAGCCAATTCGTACGAAGGTATGTACTTCCGCATGTAGGCCGTTTCCGCACCGTTGCGAATTTACGGCGCGAGGGTGAAAGTAGATCTTACGAGGATATCTTACGAGGAGATGTTACGAGGAGGGCCTCCAGTGCTCCGCGCCTTCTCTCCCCAATTTGAAAAACAGAAGGGGTCACCTTCCAGCAAGACGCGCGGCGACTGTAGCGTCCTTCGTTCCATCCCTGACGTTGTAGCGGCGGTGAAGTGGCAGTGAAGCGGCTTCGTATCGGCTTCGTATCCGATTTGTAGCGACTACTGCTCCTTTCCATTGTGCGGACTCACATTCAGAGAGGAAGTCTACTTTTATTAGGTCTCGCCCTCGGTTGCAGTGGCAGGGAAGCGGACCCCCCCGACCCCCCCCCCCCTGCCGCAGAAAGACGGAACCGTAGAATGCGCCTGCATGGGATTCTCCCCCTGATACTAATCAAGTTTGCATACTCATTTAAAGTGATGAAAATAGTTATTCCGAATACGAGCGGATTGAATGTTGTGGATAAGAACTTCGAGCCAAAGTACTTTATGAAAAATAAGTTACGTTTTGTTAGTCCATATGTCTACACATATAAGCTGTACACGAAGAAACGATGGATAGGGAAAAAAATTGCAGATGTGTTGACCTCCGAATTTTGCGCTTACGATTTAAGCTACATTAAGGAATCTATAAAAAAAGGGTACATAAAGGTAAATCAGGAAAATGTGTCCTGTGATTACCTCCTGAGAAGCAACGATCTCATCCAACATAAACTTCTCCTCTTCGAGAAGCCAGTCATATGTAATAAAATATTAATCTTTTACGAAGATCAGAATTTTATCTGCGTGTATAAGTCTGCCAGTTTGCCTACCCACCCGGTCGGCTTCTACCAGTATAACTCCCTGCTGCGAATTTTGCAGAACTATATCAACTCGACTTTACGAAGGGGACCACTCTCTGGGGGGGACGACTCCGGGGAGACAAACAGGACAGAAGACGGCCAGGAAGAACAGAACGACGGGGACGTCATCAGAATCAGCTTCAATTTTAAAGAAGCCACTTTTAAGGACATTCCTGGGGCGGCATCCCCTTCTCCTCAGGAAGAACCCGAGCGGGAGAAGAAGCGAAACGAGGGAGATAACGAAGGAGAGAAGAAGGGAGACAGCGAGGGAAACAATGAGGGAAACAATGAGGGACACCTGGGGAAGAGCCAAATAGGAGGACACGCTGCTGAGCAGCGCGCAGATCTCCCAGAAAACGCGAAGAAGAGAAAACAAAGAGAAACTCTTCTAGATGATAACTACTGCCTGAACAAGTCAGGTCAATATCGTAAAAAAGTAATCACTACTTTAAAAGGCGAAAATGCGAATGCAGATGATTATCTTACCAACCAGAGGGATTTAAACGAGGGGAAGAGCAAAATTGAGGTGTTAAACGAGGCCGTACTCTCCCTGAGCGAAGTCGGAAGCGTGCCAGGAGGTAGCAGCCGCTCCGCTGAAGAGGGAAACAGGCAGAATGAAGAAAAAACAAATGCAGACAACACGGCAATACCACCCGTACCGCCCATATCAGAGAACGCGCAACGCCGGGGCAAATACGTCAAGTTCAGGAGCAACGAAAGCAAAGACAAACAGGAAAAGGACGACTCCTATATTTACACACTACACAGACTAGACAAACTCACTTCAGGCATTGTCCTGTTTGGGAAGAATAAAGACTTCTCCACCTTCTTCTCACAGAACATCTCAAATAATAGCATAAAAAAGTCCTACATTACGAGAGTGGAGGGAGATTTCCGTACCCTCATTAGGACACTCATGGCTGAGAAAAAGGTTATTGACGACAGGGATAACAAAATTTTGAACGAGTTAGTAGAAGAGTACTGCTCTGTTGGTAAGGACGATTCGCCCCTTCCATTCAACGACGGCAACTCGTTTAAAAACGACATTTTCCTGCACAGAAATAGGTATTGCGAGGAGGGCGCCATCAGAGGAGAGGGCGATATGGAGGCCCTAACCCGCATTGTGCGCGAAAAGAGGGACTACCTGCGGGATGAGTTCGACGTGGAGAAATTCGAATTGGGAGGTGCCGAAGCGGGAGGCGTCGGCAACGCAGAGGGAAGAAGCGGAGATAGCAGCGGCGGAGATAGCAATCGCACCGATAGAAGCCGCGATGACAGCCACTGCGCCGGTAGCAACCGCGGCTCTGAGGAGGACGAATCCCTCCGACAACACTTCGTCGTCGACTTCGGATACATGTACTGCGAAAATAAGAAGCTGCTTAAGTACGTCTTTACAAAGTACTCACAGAAGAACCGCCAAATCGCGGAGGAGTACTGCCTGAAACCAAGCATCACTCGATTTATGTTCCTGGCATACAACCCCGAATTGAGAGAGTCACTCGTCTTGTGTCAACCTGTAACGGGAAGAACCCATCAGATAAGGGCCCACCTGAAGAGCCTGTCCTTCCCAATATCGAACGACCCCCAGTATAACGACAACTTCGCGAAGGAGTATATGGACAAATCAGTATATTTACACTTCCACGAGGGGGAGCAGTCGGGGGAAGGTGTCGCGCCCATGCAGGACCCACATGGGACAGAAATGGGCTCATGTCATGAGGTAAGCTCTGCACCGACGGCCAAATCAAATCCGGAAAAGAAAGACAACCTCGAAAAATACACCCACTTCCCTCTCATCCCATTCCTAAACACCTCCTTCCATTGGCTCTATGACGAAAAGATCGATTTGAACGACAAATACAACGAAGCAGATTTGAATAACTACTTTTTTAAACAAATTAGCAACATCACGTATCACAGCTCGGGAATATTTCTGCACTCCTTTCGATACACATGGGAAAATGTGTTTGATGTTTTTACTCTTCTTCCAAAGTGGTGTTCTTTGTTTTCCCTTCCCAAGGGATTACTCACCTTTTTGCTATACGGTTCCCTATCGTAGGAATTTTTCTATTTTTTTCACAAAGGTGTAGATCACCCCTTGCTGAGTCTTTACACCTCTTCTGCGCACTGAGAACTGCCTTCCCCCAATTGAGAAACATCCGGCACATCGGGAAGAGGGACATTTATTAACGTTGACACGACCGGGCGGAAAAGTATCTTCATAATAACCCCGCAGGTGTGTTGAAGCGCCAGGGGGATTTTTCAAAGCGGTTCAAAAGTATCGGTAAATGTGCAGTTGGCAAGGCGGCAAATCGGAAAGTCCACAAATCGGCACCTGGGAAAATCACCAGACCGCCAAAGGGGAAAGATTCACGAATGAGTGACGGTTTCAAAAAATATGAATATGTCAGGTAATGTTTAGTCCCATCCGATTCGCAAAAAGAAAAAATTTAATAACAACAGGGGCACATACACATGCGCGGCTTCTATTGGATGCCAAAAAAAGCGCGTCGATCCGTGTGGCGCCATCGGAGCGTGCATTCGAAATTTAAAACAGGCACAACAACACGTTGAAGAGGTGTGCCATGACACGATTGTTGAAAAAGGGACAAACCATCGGAGGGGGAAAATCATAATCGTCACAGCGAAATGATAATCAGGGCCGCGGTTACCCGAACAATCGCACATCGCTACCGCTTCCACCGCGTCACCTCAAGGTGTGCCGAATCAGCCCCCGGGACACGTAGACCCGGTCTCCCGCGCCACTTGTCAGCTCGTCGGACGAGTACCCCCGCTTGGTGTCCATGTCGTGACACAGAAATAGCGAACTGTTGTCCGAGAAGCTGGTAAAGCTCTGCCTATTTTTGCTGAATCGTCTTTTGCCTGAGCTTGGTCCGCACTCCTTCCCCCTCCTCCCTTTTCTGTTCCTCCCAGCGGTGTCATTCGATTGGGAAATCTGTGAAGTCTTCCGCGGATGGTGCATTACTACTCCGCTTCGTTCGTCAGAAGGGAGGTAGTACCCCTCGTCTTCAGAGATCGTCCTGCCTTCCCCCTCTGGAGTGATCACCTCGTTATCGTTAGGAAATTCCCCCGCCCCCTGGGCAACGATACACTTGACGCTGTCCACCAACTTCCTATTCTTCTCATGCAGGTAGGCTATCTCCTCCCTCATCTTTTTCATTTTTCTTTTATCCTGCTTAATTTTATCCTGGGCACTGGTTAGCAGCTGTTCTTTCTTCTTGCATTCCTCTTTCAATTCGCGCACATGTTTCTCATTGGAACTCTCCTTGGATATTCTCTTCTCCAGCTCTTTCGTTAACAACTCGAGGATCTCCGCGAGGTATTTTATGTCACAATTCGTTCTTGTGATCTTTTCTAAGACAACTTTTTTGAAATTATCAAATGCCATGTCTTTCCTAATGAGACAGATTTCTTCCTGCAATTTATTTCTTTCCTTCTTCTCTATCACCACGGTATCCATCAGTTCCTGCAGCTCTATGTTTAGCATCTTCATCTTGGATTCGTTTTCCAGTTCGGAATTCCTCCTCTCACTATCCTTCTTTTCTATGACGGAGAGATTTTCCGTGATGGTACTCTTCAAGCCTTTATTCACTTCCCTCTCTTTGTTCAGCTTCACTTCCGCTATCTCTAACTCATTCTTCAGGTTGGTAACCTTCTTCCTCAGTTGATTCTTTACTAGTAAAAATTTCTTCTCCTTTTTGTAGAATTCTTTTTCTCTTTGTATGAATTTCTCTTTCTCTTCCCTGAGAAAATCTGCTAATGGAGCTTCTCCATTTTTTATATCTTGTTGCAATTTTTCCAGTTCATTTTTGTAGAAATTTTTGTCTCTCTCCAGTTGGCTCTGCTTGTCTAGCATGTGGATATACAGTCCGCGTAGTCGATTCGTTTCTACAAACTCCATATTGTAAGACGCTGCCTCACCATCGGAAGTAGCCCCATGGTGATTCGCCCCCTCGGAATTAACCCCCTCGTTGGCCACCATACCTTTCATTCTTCTCCTCTTCATGTCGTCTATTATTCTCGTCAGCTCGTACTTCTTCCTGAAATTTTCCTCCCTCAAGTTTTTTAAATTCTCTTCCAGCAGATTGATTCGTTTACGCGCCTCCTTCGTTGTACGTTCCTTCCTTCGCCGCGGCACAAGCTGGTTCTCTCCTGGCGATACACCATCGACAACCTCATCGCGAGGCCCACCCTTGGTGGTACTCCTGAAATGGAGACTCCTCACAAGTTCGCTATCCCCGATGTGTAACTTTTGCACGCCGCATATCTTTCCCCCTCTCCTCAAAAATGAAAAATGCACCAACTGTTTCGGTGTTCTCTCTTCCGGTGCAGCGGCATCCATCCTACCAACCACTCCATCGGTATCCTCATAAATGACCTCAAAATCGTAGGCACGATTGGACGAGTTTGCTCCGTCCTTTTTAACTTCAAAACTGCCATGCCCCTTTCTGTTTATTCTGATGAGGTACTTTTTTCTCCCCATCTGTCTGCCCAATTCGCTTCTTTCCCTCCCAGGACCTCTCGATGCAGACGCGTCCGAAGAAGATGAGGAGGAGGAGCAGCCGGAGGAGATTGAGTCAAACGAACCCGATTGATGACGTCCTTCCCATGCCTCAACATTCGATTGATTGCCCCCCTTCCTTGTGCACACATTTTTTCCACTCTTATTTATCGAGGGGGGGATCGGTTTAACTGAAATTTTGGGGCTACCTTTTTCGATATGCTCCTTCAGCACTGCCACGTTTGTATGTTTACTCTCCAGATGGACTGATGATTCTTCAAGGCAGAATTTCCTCAAAATGGAAATTTCACTCTTTTCATTTCTCCTGCTTCCCGTGGATATGTCCGCTGCTCCTTCGTCCATCTTCCTATCACGGTCAAAGAGGAACGACGTGACAACCCCATTCGTGTTGCTAAAACATTTTCTCATCAAATTGAACTTTTGCATGGAGGAATCGCCCTGATTATTTCTTCCCCTGCACTTTTGCTGTTTTTTTAAAAACGGACTTGTGAGAGAGGCACTCTTTGGAAGGAGTTTTTCCTCCGTGTGCGATTTGCAAGTTAAGGGGCTTCCCTTTTCGGAGATGTGTGCATCTAGTGAGGGGCTTTTAGCAGGCCTCTTTCCCCTCAGTGTACCATCGGCGTGCACATCGGATGACCCGCTTGCTTCCTCCAAATCGGTGACCAGCTCGCGGCTGGAGTTTATCCCTGCCCCCGCCGATGTCGCGGTGGAACAGCGGTCTCCTCGCGCAGCATTGCCATCACCATCATTATCCTCATCATGCTCCTCCTCATCATCGTTATTATTATCACCACCATTGTCACTCGCTTTGCCCAACCGAAACTTAGCCCCCTCCTCACTGTTCCGCATCCTGCTGAACAAATGTCCTGTCCCCCCGAGGATCGAACTCTTCAACTGAAACATCAAGTCAGAAAATACGTCTTGCGATTTGTCGTCACTCAACTTTTCTACCTCACTTATCTGCAGCAGACGCAGCATATCCTCCAGTGCGCTTCTCTTCTGGCACAAATCTTTCAAACGTTCGGCTGCACTGTTTTCTTTCCTTGTTTCCGCCTTGTCTATGCCCTCCATAACACTTGCAATTCCGTCATTTCTGCTCATCACATGAGAGTAATAACCACCGGAAGGTGCATTGCCTTCTCTTTTATCCAACAAAAACATTACGTATTTTGTCAAGAAGCCACTTAATTGCTTTAACTTCTGTTCCTTGGTTATGTCTGTTTTTCTTTTCACCAGATCGGAACAGTGCTTGTTCTTACTCAGGCTTAACTCATTTTGTAAAAATAGAATGTCGTCATTCAGTGCCACCATTTCGTTAGTCAGCTGGGTTCTGGCATTGTGCACTAGGGAGAGTAATAATTCCCTCGTCATTTTTTTGTAAATGTCGGAAAGAAACGGCCACGAGTGCAGTTTAGTGAAACGAACTGCAAAAGGGGTGAGGTGGAGAAAGCAGTCCTCCTCCAGTACACACTGCCTCGGTTAGATTCTACCCACATTAATATCTGTGCCGCATGGAGGGGCATTTCATTCCCCGCTGACAGAACCAAAGTGCTATAATATGAGTTAAGAAGAAAAGTGCATAAAGAAAGTGGACTTCATTTCTGGTCTCCTATCAACGCTGAGAAGTTGACACGCTTACCCTTGGATCGCCGCGATTCTAACAGGACATACTCCGAATTGAAGTAAAATAAATTACAATTCGTGAAAATTCGGCAAATGTGATGCACATGAATTAATTGGTCATCTTGAAATGGGCAATGATGGCAACGCACCTAGAAGGTACACATCTCGTTTATATTTACTACACGGGGGCGTTTAAACTTCCTATTTGCGCCAGGAAATGTTGCGCGGTAAAAAAAGTCAGTAAGTCAAATAAATTAAACAGATATTCGCAGAAATTGGTAAGCAAGATTTCCGCGAGTTAGTTTATCAGCGAAATTGCGATTAACAAAACTGCTAAATTATAAGCAGTTAATGGATAAGATATAGGCTTTCATTTGTGCGGGCAAATGGTGACATTTTCCCCCCAAGTGTACTACACACGGGGAGTTACATGTCGCGTTGGTGAATCACGTGCGGTGAAAAAAAGGAAATGGCACAAAATGAACGTTTTTTTTTTTTTCTTTTTTTTTTTTTTTTTTTTTTTTTATTGGGACAAGGTCAATGTTACGAAAACAATGTAGGGGTGTAATACTAACCGCTGCTGGGGGCGGCAAAGCAATGTTAAGTGAAACTGTTCGGAATTGTAAGCATTTTTGCAGGGTGAGTAGGGCCTATATTTATGAATGTTCACGTTGTGTTCAAAAAAAATTGGGCAAGATTAATTTTTTTGCGCATTCATTCTTTTCGTGCATTTCCTTCTAACGAATTGTGCCTTTCCGCTTTCTTTTTTTCTCACAACACGAGGGCGAAAGCAGTTGTTAAAGTTAAAGGGCCGGTGAGCACCAGCGTGTGCGCGCATGTCTTAATTGTGCAAACGAATTAGCATGTAAATGCGGGAACTTCCATTTCGGAAAAAAGGGCAACTTTCATTTTTCGCGCCTTTGTAGAGCGCATATTTGACGCGAATGTATGTCATAGCCTTGGTTTAATTCGCGGCAAAGTCGAACGAAGCCGCAAATTATGAAAATTGCGCGAAATAAACCAAGAGAACACAGAAATAGGAGAACAGTTCAGCGAAATTTGCCTGCAAAGGACGCTTGTATTTGTGACAAAAATGGCTAGTGGTTAAAAGAAGAATTTTTTTTTTTTTTTTTTTAAAACTTGGGCTAAAGCCATTAAAAAACTGATTCTTTTTTATGAACAATTCAGAAAAATTAAATCAAAATCCATATGTTGCATTTTTCCGTGTAATGAATTTCCAAATGGCTCATAAAGAAGCACCAAAAAGGTTGGCACATATGGTTTTGCCAATTTGGCTAGTTTTTTTTTTTTTTTCCACTTTTCTGAAGAATGTGTATAAATTGGGGCCTTTTCATCTGAACGGTGCAGGTAAATGGTAAGTGTGCGACAAATACACAAAACGTCAGCTTGGGTTATCCCACTGCAAACGCGAAAAGGTTAAAAGGAGAAAGAAAAAATATTTACACAAGCGTGAGTTACGTAAACTTCCATTCCGCATCCAGGCTGCGTTTGAAACGCTTGGAGGGGGCGGCCTTTTCTCGCCAAAAATGCCATTTGGTTATAAATGACCGTTGCAAATTTCACAATGACGTCTACCCACGAGGAGGGTTTTTATAAAAAAGACGGCACTGTACTGACAATCAACGTTCTCAAGTGATGGGTAGCCAAAACTTCGCAAAAAAGGGGACACGAAAAAAGAAATATATGCTCTCTCTATATTAAAAAACAATTTTACTTGAATTAATGAAAAGTTAAATGATGACTTTTTTGCATGATGAAGTTTTAATAAATATTCTCTGTTCTCATTTTATTCCATTCTCTCTTTGGAATAAAATGAACTATATGAAAATAACCAAAGTGAGAAAAAAAAAGTTATACAAAAAATTAATGCCAAACTGGGGAAGACGGATGCAGGAAAAAAAAAGGAAAAAAAAAAAAGAGCAAAGCAAATTTTTATTAAAGTTTAAGTATTTAAAATAGGATAAAATCACTAAACAAACATAAAGGAAAAATAACAAAAAGAGCATAACAAGGGTTATGTTTTTACTTCTTTTTTTTTTTTTTTTAAAAAAACAAAAATTAAAACATGACAAGGATAGTATGCGCATGATTATCATCAGGCAGACCACAACATAGGGAGTGCCTATCAAACGGATGACTTCCCAAGGGATGATCATCATGCAAATTTCTATAATGCGGAGGACCGCCATGAAGGTGCAAGTAGTAGCTGCTGTTCTTCTTGTTCTTCCTGTTATTCTTCCTGTTCTTGTTATGTCTGATGTTGCTGCTTTGCTTCTGCTACTTCTGTTGAGGCGGCGGCTGAAGTTATTATCATTGTCGTATTGCTGTCGTTGTCACTGGAACAATATATCGGGTAAGAGATGGCATTAAAGACGCTCATGACCGAATATAACGGACTGGAAAATCGGGCACGCGCGCCGGGTGGCCAAAAACTACTGTCTTCTCTTAATTTGATAAAATTATTTTTCTTCACTTCGACACTTTTCCTTCATTAAATACTTGGTAGCTATGTTCCCAAGGGAGGCTTGAAAAAACTCCAATTTTATACGTAGCGATCCTGGCCAGTCGTTATAGTCATCTATATCTTGGGGCGCCTTGGGGTTGTACTTCTTCATATTCTGGAACATGATTCTGGACACTTCGTCATGGAAAACGTTTATGCGTTCTTCCTCTGTCATGTTCGGGAATTTCTTTTTGTCGGGTGGGTAAACCTTGGGAAGCCAGTACGTTTTGAGAGACATGCTTTGATACTGCGGGGGGAGGAAACACGGGGGTGAAATGGGCGGCTTAATTAAGCGGATAAGATGAGCGGATAGAAAGCAGCGCTATTGCACACCGCTATGGAACACCGCTATGGAACACCGCTATGAGACACTACTGCGATGCACTGCTAGAATGCGGCGCCGGAAGGGCACTCACATTGGATGCAATCAGAATGAGCCACCAGGTGAAGGGCAAAATGTCGTAGGCCGGGTTAAAAAAGTCGTAGTCGTAGACCAGCAAAACGGGGGTGACAGGGAGGAGGGAAGAAAAAGCCCCTTTTTTCTGCTCAATTAATTGCATCCCATTGGATGTTGTTCCCTCCGAAAATATAACAAAAGATGGGAAATTATTTTTTTTCTCTTCTACCATCCGCTGTCTTTCCTTGATGCTTTCCAGGGCGATTTTTCTATCCTCTGATTTTTCTCTGTACACGAATACACACCTTAAGGCTGTAACACTAAGTCCAACAAATACGTCCTTGCGCAGGGATTTTTTGGCAACAAAACTGCATGCACATTCACTTATAAAATAAAAGGTGTCCAGGACAGACACGTGATTCGCAACGATATTTTTTGGCCAGTCCATATCACACAGGTAATGACTTTCTAATTCATTAACTCCGAAGAGCCATAAGGCCACTCGGCATATAAACTGGAGAAATTTTACGTAAATTCTTAAGATTACGCTTTCTTGGTGTTGTTTGCTCTCCCCCATGAATAATGAGCACAGGACTGAGGGGGGGGGGGGAGGGAAGATAGATGAAAAAGGGGGTATTATGTCCAGACTGCCACAACAGTGTAACACTTCCGCTGAGCTGCGGCTTACGTGCCCATTTTATCCTCTCGTGAATACTTACAACAACAGAGAATGTTGGCCGTGGCTATGATGAAGTAGGATATTATTTTCCAGGGGGCCTATTCGCGAAGGGGAAATCAAATTGGATGTGCACGTGTATGTGTGATTGCGCAATGTTGTACTGCGAGTGAATTGGGGCGTTTTTTTTTTTTTTATTTTATTATTTTATTTTTTTTTGGCATATATTTCCGTAGTGCTTCTTCCGACGCGCCGAGCATTACCATAAACATCGCGCCATAGAGTAGCTTAATAAAGCTCATGTTGATCAAGTCCAACCTCTCCATGGAGACGTAGGGGTGCAGATTCTTCTTGTTGGCATAATTCTTACATGACTGTATTTCTTCAACAGGATAATTTTTCAAATCGAACGTCTTCAAATTACAAAAAACAGCAGTGGCATAAATTGTGAGCAGACTAACATAACAAGTGGCCAGACAAAAATAGATATGATACATGTCCCATGTCCATTTTGGATAAAAGACTTTAAGAATGAATAGTTTTAAATGAAGCGCAAAAAAAATGTATGCCACAATGTGATACGCAAGTTTTTTTATCATTTTTTTCTCCCCCTTGCCGTTTTCGTTGTTATTTCCTCCTTGGTTGTTGTGGTTGTTGCCTTTTTCGCCGTGCTGGCGCCCGACCTCTATGTCTATGTCTTCCACTGTAGTCGTTCGCTCAGATGACGCGTGAACTTTGGCTGGGTCCACCTTTTCCCGCTTGACTTTGGCGGGATTCACTTTGGAGGGATTCACTTTGGAGGGATTCACTTTGGAGGGATTCACTTTGGAGGGATTCACTTTGGAGGAGTTCACTTCGGCGGGATCCTCCTTCACAGGATTATCCTTCACAGGATTATCCTTCACTGGATTCACCTTGACAAATTTCTGGATGACCGCTTCGTTCTCTTCCACCACTGCTATTGGGCCTTTTTGCGATCGCGCAGTGGGATGGAGAGTATAACCAAAGTGGGGAATATCTTCTCGCACACAAGTTCGTAGCCGCATGTGGACTTTGCGTAGGAACACTCCCGCGGGTTATATGTTGCGGGAAAAAATGGGTGAAGTTGAGTTGGATACTTTTCCCCTTGGTGTTGATAATTCTCATATGTGCTACGTCGTGGCAGAGGTACGCGCAGCGAAGTTACAGCCCTGTTCGGACGAACGCTTTTATGCATATGTAGACGCGCGGGTTGTCATACGAGGTCGTCGTGCAGGGAATGCACATGTGCCGCTGTAATATATCCCCTGGGGAAAATATCAAATCTTAAACCATGTGAGAGGAAAAAAAAAAAAAAAAAGCAAGCGAGCAAGCAAACAAACAAACAAAAAACAAACGTGCAACTAAAAAGGGGCAAAATGCTGGCAAAAATGGGCAACAAAGACACCGCGGAACGGAAAAAAAAAAAGGCAAAACCAATCTTGCGACTTTCCCCTCTTTTACTGTTACAACGCGTTATTAAGTGTCATTATGCATCGCAAGGCCATAGATGTAGCACAGCATGATATGATACAGTACAGCATAGGACAGTACAGCGCAGCACAACACATCACATCACTGCATAGTACGATAAAATATAACATAGTGAGGCATAATACAATCCCGCAAAGTATAGTGTAGCCTCGTATAATGCGGCATGATATACTATGACATGCGTCGATGGCGTTGTCAACCTATTCGTCATGCCTCGTTAACATTTGCTCGATGGCGAACTACCGGGAAACTGTTCCGCTTTGCTGATGACGCGTTTATCGTATGACGTATCATACTCTACAGGTGAAAAACTTCTGCAGATTTTCATAAAATTGGCATTTCACACAAGGTGGATGTAATACATATATATATATAATACAATATATATACAATACATATAATACAATATATATACAATACATATAATACAATATATATACAATACATATAATACAATATATATCAATATATATATAATATATCGAACAATATATATACAATATTATATACATCAGAATAGCGCGCGAAAAAGAAAAAAAAAAAAACAGCGCAATGGGAACGCAAAACTTTCGTGGAAACGCGAGAAAATTATTAGATAATGGGGGGAAAATAATTTTTCTAAGTAATCGAAAATGCATCACAGAAAATAAAAGGAAACAAATCTTAGTTGTAAAAAGAAAATAAAAATAAATTAAAATATAAGGAAAAAAAAAGGAAAATATGGAAGGAAAAAAAAAAAACATAAGTCACCGCATTCTTTTCTATTCTCTCGGACAGCTATCTGCACAGTCCCTCCATAAAACAAAATTATTCTCACCTAACGGTGGTGGAGTGTTCCACTGAGTTCGTAGCACATATCATAAATATATGCGTCATACGGTTCTATCATAAAGAACCTTAGGGCGCATTTTATTTGTTAAGCGCATATACATAATATATATGACACATCGGCGCAATGGGTTATATACCAGTTGGGGTTTCTTTTCGTATTGCATACGGTACATTTTTTTTTCCTTTACAGCGCATCCCCACCGCCATCACAAGTTGTAGCCTAACGGTCAGTCTCTCGCCTTTTTATTTTATTATTTTCTTTTTCATTTCTATATTATTTCTCCCTTTTGCCTAACGTGGGAAAATCTGTTTGGAAAAATGTTGCCACATTGGCGCAAAATTTGCAATTTTTTTTTTTTCTTTTTAGCTAGAAAGGGAAACTGCAGGGAGCGAGTATAAAAACAACGTATTCGTTCCATCGCAAACGTGTCCATCCGTTTTACCACTATTGTGTCCGCAGAATAGGCGCATTTGAATTTTTCCCATGTGGAAAGCAACGTGAAATTTATCCCAAGCAAGGGACAACGGGGGGTAGCCAAATCTGTAACGTCCCCGAGTTTGTTGCATGTTAAACTTACCTTCCCTTCAAAAGGAAGAAAGGAGGATTTTTTTTTATTATTTTTCTTATTTTACGGCTCAGAAAGGTTATCCTATTGTTTATACCAACATAGCACATGCCAGCGCAGCGTGATGACTTGAATTGGCGTCTTCACCTCTTTGTGGAAAAGCACCAGTCAAAGGAGAGGACTAACTGCACGTGTATATGCGGCGTTCCCTGGGTAATACCCATCTACTTGGGTTTCACTGGGGCTTTGCTTGGGTTTCACTGGGGATTTACTGGGGCTTTACTGGGGCTTTACTGGGGCTTTACTGCGGTTTCATTGCGAAATGGCTACCCATTGCCCAAACCCCAAGAGACAGGCCCGGACTGGCAAGAAAGGGAGATGCATTTCGACGGGGGAGAACTTAGAAGAGGGACGTTTCGCTGCGCCGTCACATTTTCACCCCCCAGAGAGGGTTATTTCTGCACATATTCCATTCTGTACGTAAAAATTTTTAGGAAGAAAAGTTGGATAACGGATTGAGGGGACAAACAAACACACGGCCGTACGTCATATAGTCATGGGTGTTTATGCAGACGGTCACGGAAAGGTCCACCTTAATAGGTAATATGGCCCCTCTCGTGACACGCACGTGGTTTGGGTTAAATAAAGTGCAAAATTAAAATGGGTAGAAAAGATTTACAAAAAAAAAGAGAACTTCATCAGTAGTGCACATTTTCCATTTTAAACGGTCGGAGCGGCCATCGCGTTATGCGACCACCCCTCCAGAAATAAAGAGAAAAAGAAAAAAAAAAAAAAAAAAAATTAACACGAAAGAGAAACGTGCGCTTCTTCGCTTCTGCAATGTAGAGCGCGCTTTTCAATGCTAATGGGACAGTCGGAAAAATCCCTTGCCACGTCTCCATCTGATACATCCTTCCCTCTGCCTGCCTCTTTTTTCAGTCAAACTGGACGCCCTGCGAAAAGACCTCCTTCAGGTTGAACTCCGCCACGTACATGAGCTTGCTGGGGGAGACCTTCCTAATCTGCGAAAGGGAGAAAAAAAAAAGGGGGGTCATGCAGGTGGGTGGTGCAAAGAGTAGCCCATCATACCGATGTGTGGTGCAAAGGATAGCTGATCATGCAGGTGGGTGGTGCAAAGAATAACTTCTGATGCAGCTGTGTGGTGCAAAGAATATCTGATCATTCCGCTGTGTGGTGCAGAGCAGAACTTGGGCCCACTTCGACCAGCGCACCTCCGTAATCTTCATCTCGCGAGGGAGGCCCCTGAGCTGCATCCGTATGTTTCTCTCAGCGTGCTCGTAAAAGAGTTCAGGCTTGGAAAAGAAGTAGCAGTGTATAAAGATGTTCCTCATTTGGTCTCGCCGGCATCTTCCCTGGGGATCCTTCTGATCGGTGCTGTATAGATGAAGAAGTTCCCGAAAGACATCCAAAAATTCGAAGGCTGTTTGCGGCAAATTCATGAGCACATGGACATCTCCGTAGAGGCTGAGGTTAATGTCCACTTTGTGCGTTTCGTTTGTTGGTGCCTCTTCTATGGTCTTTTCCTCATCCTTTTTGGTTCTCTCTGGGTGGACTTCCTCCCCTGTGTGAGTATCTGCTAACCCCACGGGGCGTCGTTCCCCTAATGGGCCATTTGCATCACCATGTGTGTGTTTCTTTTTCTCGTCATGGGCGGCGTCGGCGGGGGGGGTGTCATTCACGTGGCAATCTGGATCACTTCCCCGGTTCTTCCTCTTTCCGGAATCAGCATGGTTATCATCCGCAGAGTTCACAAAATCGAGCGAGATGTTTCTCCAATTCTGCTCACTTAGTTCCATTGTCAAAGTGGATGTGTTACATGAGAAGATGTCCAACCGAAGCAGCATCTGGACAAACGTCCTGGCGTCCAAGTTGTACGTAAGGATACTCTTCCGTTTATTCAGTTTAATATTAACATTCATAAAATTATAAGCATGCAGATTAATATCGTTAGAAAAACAGAGGCAGTTTTTTTTACTGAGGTGTAGACTGAATATTCCCACCCCAGCAAAGAGGTCCACTATTATGGAGTTCTTCTCAACAAGGTCATATATTCGATCTCTCTCTTTTTTTAATTTCGAATTCCAATAGATTAATTCATAATTAAGCTTTACTTTGATATCATTTTCTTTCAGCATGGTCAGGTAGTTTTTTTCTCCTGCCAATAACTCTATATTGAATGTCCTATGGACATTATTTAGAGGATCCTTTTTATTGATAACGGATCGTATGCTTTTATTTTTATCCAGGATTATTTCTGCAATTATTTTTTTATGATTTTCGAATCGTTCGCAGAAATTTATGTGAGCTATGTGTCCGACCATTTCATACTTGTGGATGACTTCACTCTCCGAGGGGAAGACCTTCCTCAATATTTCCGACGTATTCATGTTTTCGTAACCAAACTGCAGCTGAATGATTCGCACTTGGATGCCTTCTCTTTTTATAACTCGGAAGAGTTTGTCCAGGGGGGGTGAGAGCGCATCCTTAGGGCCCCTCGGGGTTTCCCCTTCGCCCTCCGAAGCAGCGCCATCGGCAGCATTGTCCTCCTCAGCAACGCCGTCCTGCTCATCCCCCTCTTCCGGGCGCATGTCGACTCCCTCTACGACGTCCTTCCCTTCGCGTTGCATCAACTCCTGCAGGGCTCTGTTGAACCGCGCGTTCAGTGGAATTAGCCTGTAGTCCGCTACTGATGAGTCTGCTAGAGAAGCATCTGTCTGAGAGTCGTTCGTATGGTTCGTCATCTGGCGGGTCATTTGGCAGGTCATCTGTTCTTTCACCTGGTTGGACAATTTATCGCTCACTTGGTCGGGCAGTTGACCGCACATCTTTCCGTTCGCCTTGGCGCTGACCTGGTCGCCTCCCCCCCCAAGCCTCTCCACGTATGAATGAATAAAGCGGAGGACTTCCCCGTCATAGTGCCCCGCCTCGATGAGGCACCCCTGGTACTCCCTGGGCTTCAGCACAGAAGGGAACCGAAAGACGTTTAGGAACCAAATTTTCGCATCCTTATTTTTCAGCAGGTCATTCACTTTGTATTTGTTCAGCACCAAACAATGCGTCCTCTTCTCATGCTTGACCTTTTCCTTCACGTCGGATAACGTTTTTATATCAAGACCGTTACGCATGATTACGAAGCCCAGTGTGGGTTTCCCCTTTCTGCGCAGCGAAATGACGTGCTCAAGGCATAGGGGGAGCAGGGGACACAAGAAAAGAAATCCATACAACATGAACGGGGCATGCTGGGAAGGGGAACCTTTCACGTGGGTGTACGGCTAAACGAGAACGGACGCATCGATTGATGCGTTCACGTATGACCCAATGAGATATGAAAAAGGGACCAAAAAGGAAGCTCGCGTTTATGCAAAGCTAAGATGGGGACGTGGAAAAATTACATACTTATCGCTTCATGTCAACAGGGAAGAATTTTCTTTTTTTTTTTTTTTTTTTCTCCTTTTTCTTCACAGGAGAGAATACATTACCGGTGCAACGTTTAACCTGCGTCACGTTATGTTGATGAAACATTAGCTCGAGTTGGATTTCTCAGAACAGGGGCGAACGAATTTAGAACCTCATTTGTGTTCTCCTCAGAAGTTTCGAAATGGGCACTCAAAAAAAAAGAAAAAAAAATGTAGCCAATCGGTGCGACGTTGTGCGGGTGAAGAAGCTTCAATTCAACATTTTTTTTTTCTTTTTTTTTGTCCCAATTGTTACGCCCTCAGATGTATACTGCAGGCGGGAAGGAGTATAACTCCCCCCATTTGGAAAAGTACCTTCAGGCGTTCGTCCATGGGTCATCACGGGTCAGGTCAGCACGACAACACCACAGGGGCGCAGGAGCGCAGAAAAGGTGGCAACCTCCCCCACTGCATCTTTTCATTCAGGCGTAGAAGTAGCGTCCCCAAAGGTTGTTCTTCCCGCCAGGCTCACAGTATATGCTACACTGGGTAAAAAAATAAAAAAAAAAAATCACAAACAATTACCCCTTTTCGCATGCGCAGAATAGCGTTTTTTTTTTCCCCTCTGAAAATAGCGGCCATTTCTGCATGCAAAGTGCACTGGCAGTATGCTGCCCGAATGGTATAAAATGAGAAAAAAAAAAAAAAAAAAAGCAGACGCGTTTTTGGTGTTCTATGGAGTGATCGTTATTTGAAGTCTTTTAAAAATTCATCGCTTCGCCTTTTGTACAGACGGGAGGTACATCCCCAGCATAGACATCACATGTAGGGGTTTAGAACAGGCACAACTGGGTGTTGACCTGAGTTAATACTACCCGTCCAACATACAGCGAAGAATATATATGAGTACAAATGGGAGTACGCATATGTGCACATAAAAATGTGTTGCAATCAGCGCATGTTTTATGTACACACGAGCGCGTGCATACTCTGCCTGGGCAGTTCCTCCCTCTTCAAAGAATTACGCGCATTTTTCTGTGCACATGTTGTGCTTTCCTGATTTATATTTATATTTTTTTTTTTCACAATTGGCAAAGTTGGGCCTTCATATCGTTCGAGTACACCGCATTCGGTCTACTCTTTTGTTTCATTTTAAATTCTACGCGGCTATCGGGGTGTATGCGTGCACGTATATGCGTATGTGCGGGGAAGTGTACCGTGTGGCTGTGCATACGACCGTGCATACGGCTGTACATACGGATGAAAAACGAGGGGACACCCCGGCACGGCACGGATTTACATAGAGGAGCAACTGCCTCCCACGCACATTCTGCAGCACCACCTTAGCATAACGTTCTTCGTTTTAAACAAATACAACATACGTTTTGTTCACGCATTGTTTATGTAGTTATTTTAATTTTATTTTCATTTTTGTCTTTTCTTTTTTGTTTTCCCTCCCGACTCATTCTATTAACTATCTGCATAGCGGCACGAATTGTGGAATGGGCGCGTTCGTTTCGCAGTATACCTTTGTCGTTTTTTTTTTTTTTTTTGCAATTATTTTCCAGCGCTGCATACACTGACATACACACGAGGGCTTCCCACACGTGAAGAAAAAGAAAAAAAAAAGAAAATGACCGCTTAACTTAGCGGAACAACGCCTAGCCACGAATGACAAACGGGAAAAAAATCCGAACAAACCTGTTGTAGTCATAGCTGCAAATGAGTAAAATGCTGCTATTGACTTTTACACGCACGAGTGCTCAACTTTGGTGAACGTGCGTGCACGAGCGAGCGAGGCAAGGGGGCGAACAACACTGCAACATAGACGAACGCCGGGCAAAGACATGACACTGGGGTGGAGCTACCGATTTACCTGTCTATCGGTGTTGTCCGTCGTTGCGTAGGATTAATTGTCCCGTTGGCGAATCCGTTCATTCACGTATCGATTTGTTAGCGCATCCGTTGTTGCCCCCCTACATACACACATACTGTCCATTTATTCCCTCTTTTTTTACCCTCACGTGGCTTTCCTTTTTTTTTTTTGTACTCCCCACGTTTTATCCCTGTTCCTCCATGTACCCCTTCAACCCTCTGCACACTAGTGCTAGCTTTTTCGCGTAAAAAAAAAAGAGTACACTATCCTCAGGCTCCACTCCGCTTCATCATAAAGGGGCACAAATCTGGGCAGGTGTAAACGGATGTATATGCATATGTCCTGTGGCTGTGGTGTCCGTCCTACCAAAAAGGCCTGCAAAAATTCGCTGCCTCAGTTTTGTACCCCTCCATCGGAGTGGAACTGTTTCACGCTCCATTTGCAACAAGGCAGATACAAGTAAACATGCATAGTGCACGTTTGCGTGGCCGCATGCACGTACCAGCACGACCCTAAACCTGAATGCTAAACGCTGAAACTTAAACCCTGAACCGTGACACCACCCTGCCACCACTCCTGCGCAACCAACATTTATAATTTCCCCCCTCTTTGCAGCCTTTCACCATTTTGAAGCGTTTCTGTTGCGACTTCTTTTTTTTTTCTCTTTTGCATTACCCCCTTAAAACTGGCCAAGAAAATTTACAGAAAAATGTCGAACACGGGGACGACAGACCTAAGTTGGCTGCCCTCAGATGCAGATGGTTATTAATTTACTCTGGGGCATTTTTTATCTGCCTCATGAGTGTGTCGAGAGGAATGCAAATATAACGTGACTCTCCTGGGGGAGTGACCACTTGTGTGCCTTCGTTTACAACCCGCGTATAAACTATGAACCCGTTGATGAATTCTACGTGTGGTGCTTATCTGTATCCAAGCCGGGGGGAGAAAAGAATCTCATCGGATGACCCCCGATAAGGTTTACAGGCGTGACCAATGGAGGAGAGAGAACCCAATCATGTTTTGTTTTTCTTTATTTCTTCGCCCCTTTTCCTTTTTCCTTTTTTTCTATTGCTTGGCCCCTTTTCCTGCTTCTTTCCCCCCACGACAGAACAACTCGCCTTAGGATTCAAAATTGTCACCAACGCGTACAAGACTAGGGTTACGTCCCAGGAGGCAGAAATCAGATCTCTCAAGGGACAGCTGACGGAAAAGCTGGAACAAGTTATTTCTGCATGCTCCGTGCTGGACTACTTGTGATTGTGTTGCTTGTGCGCGTCTCTACCCCCATAGTAAATAAACGGAGCATCCGTTAATTTTCCACCCTTTTTTTTTATCGCTTTCACCCCCCTTTTAGCTCTCGTCAATACAAAAAAAATATAGCAACCTGGAAGTTCAGCTAATCGAATCAACCCAGAGAGGAAACCAGCTGGCGGACGAGAACAAGCAGCTCATTACGACCATTAAGAAGGTAAAGGGCGAGCGAAACCATACAGCTCTACTGCTAAAAGGGATAAACAACCGCATATGACGCTTAACATGTGTTCCCATATGTGTATCTTGCCCCTGGGGTGTGTTTGTACGAGGTGGAATCGCTATCCAGGGGCACAGCCACACAGAGGAACTTAAAAAGAGACATTCCTCTACACAAAGTAGAAGGGAAGACACACCGTCTCACAGTTAACATATCACCGGGATTGCACTAAAAATAAATACGTTGCAAATGTTTTTCATCATGGGAAGGAAAAAGAATTGCTTTTTTTTTTTCACAAACGAGTGCCCAAATATCAGCAATCATTTCTGTGGCTCGATCGAACGGTATTGACAAGTGTAATTTTTTTTTTTTTTTTTTTTTTT
>NW_008481839.1:579010-602534 GCF_000524495.1 Plasmodium inui San Antonio 1
ACCATCCTTCACTCCACCATCCTTCACTCCACCATCCTTCACTCCACCATCCTTCACTCCACCATCCTTCACTCCACCATCCTTCACTCCACCATCCTTCACTCCACGATCCTCCCCCCCGCAGTACTATTCCGCCGACGACATGCTTCAAACGACCGCACCAAGAACGATGCTCGAGATCAATGGCAATGAGGACTCCTGCCAAACCCTAATTAACAAAATTGTTAATTCGGACGCGCACAACATCATCAACGGGAATTTCAACACGCCCTACATGGGAGCGGGGTAACCTCGAGGGAGATGCTAACAAGTGGAGGAGTTGAAAGGTGTCGAATGGGGCAGTATGAAGGGGGGAATTACACATTCGCGTGGGAAAAGGGTCTCATTCGGGAAGGAGGGACTCCTGGATGGCTCTTCCCCCTGCAATTTCGCATTCGTGACCACATGGATGCGAATTGAGGAGTGGTGTGCACTCCATGTGCAGGTCCCCCTAGGGCTGTCTCTTCTTGATAAACCCAGCAGTAAAGATTCAGTCGCCTCTTCCCACTCTGATTGTCCCATTTTGCCGACCCCCTTTGCAGATCCTCAGGCGAGAAGAACACAGACGGAAGAGCCTTCTTCCGAAACGCAAGGAGCAGACTGACGTACGAGCAGTTTAACCAGTTTTTGTCGAACATCAAGAAATTGAATAACCACCAGCAGAAGAGAGAGGAGACGTTGAAAAAGGCGCAAGTGATATTTGGCGAGACAAACTCCGATCTGTACGAAGAATTTAAAGTCCTCATTTCGAAGCATTCTTAGGGAGGAGTTTCTGTGTGCACAGCTTCTATGCATCGCTTCCGTGGAGCGTGCGTCCAGTGTGTATCTTTCGATTTCTCTCTTTTTTGGCCTTTTTTTTTTTGTTTCTTTCTTCCCCCCATTTGTTTCTTCCTAATTTTTGTTTTGTGCCTCCCCCTCCCCCCGCGCGGCAGGGTCTTCCCTCATCACTTGCCCCCTTCCCCCACTTGATTGCCGCAAATTTTCTTTAAGTTCCGCCTAATTATTTCTCCAAGAAGGGGGCTAAAATGGGATACCTATTCAGGTTCTTCTCTTGCCGCCATGCGCATCCAACTTTTTTTTACCATTAGGTAACAAAACTGTTCGTTTAATTTGTCCCCCTAGACGGATATAGTAACCGTCTAATTTTGCCTTCCCCTGAATGACTGAAAGGGGAGAGCGAACCAAGCAAAGATGCACAAAGATGTACACAGATGTGCGCACATGAAAGGCACACCTCTTTGCATCCCCCGCATGCTTCAACTGGTTCATTTGCGCACATAGGGGTAAACCAACTTCAGTTCCCTAAGAGGGGCCTCTACTCCCACTTGTGAGTATCTTCCCGCGCCCCGCACACAGCCGCTACGCAGCCGATACCCAGCCCTAGGTATAACACGATGCGGTCCATTGTAGAGAATGTTTCTTAAAAAGGGGGGTTCAACAAAATTATCAAATGGGGAAATTATCAAGCCATAAAAATGTGCAGTCAGGAAAATATAAAACCATAAAAACATAAAACTGTCGAATGCGAGGTGTCCGCTAGACAATTCCAATGCGACGCGCAAATGGTGTAAATTCGACGCCCCCTGGGGGGTGATATCGTTTAACCTGCTCGTGGGAGCACAAAAAAAAGGAAAAAAAGGAAAAAAAAAAAAAAAAACGAACGAAGGATGGATCGATCGATAGGGGGAAAATTGAGTAATCTCAATGAGTGACCGGATTACTTCCTCCTGAGCAACCTACTTAAGACGCCCCTATCCCCGACACTCTTCCTCTGTGAGGCGCCTTCGCAGGAGTCCGTTTTTGGTACAGCTGCGCCGCCTTTTTGGTACGGCCCCAATGCTTCATTGAGGGGTTTATTGAGCGCTTCATTCTTGGGGTGGGTACTACCCACGCTGTTTTTACTCTCCCAAGGATTGCCCCCTTTCTGATGGGTGTGATTTACTATTCCGTTTGCTGCGCCACGTGAATGATCCTCGATTGGAGGGGTTCCCGTCGGTGTGGCACTTCCATTCCGTTCACTTAATTTCGCAGCACATATACGTGGTGTATTGTGCTCCTCGTGTGACAGGGGGGGACACAACTTCTCTGCGTTCATGTCGCCCTTTACCAAATGGGTTCCCGCATATAGGGTAGCACCCGCGTTTGGTGCATCCGGGGTGATTAGTCTGCACCCAATCTTGTCCTTCCGATTGGCGCCCATCAACATGCTCAAGGAATGCGATGAGTACGCAGCGCCGTCCCCTCGGCGACTGTCCCCAATTAGTCCTTCCTTATGCAGGGCAGTGATATCTTCACACATGGGGAGGATCTTTTTTTCCGGAGAATTTCCCCCACCCAAAGGAGGATAGCTTGTACCACTTGTATGGCCTGTAGGACTTGCACCATTTTTAGTCAACATACTGTTGTTCACATTATGTAGGCTGAATTCGTTTGTGTGTGGGTTGCGTGCTATTCCGAGTGGGGTCATTCTTTTGGCTTCTCCATTTGCCTTCTGCGCCCCCCGTTCGTCATTCTGTTCACCTAGATCATGCACCAGACTGCCCTTCCTTATCTCGACCCGTTTCTCATCCCTCCTCTCAGATGTTTGAAAGAAGTGCGCATCCGTGTTGTCATATGCAGTTGGTGCAATGTGACTCCTATCGTGGATATTGCTGTCTAGGGTTACACCCCTATGGTTGTCCTTCCGGTATGTATAATGCATCATGAGGTTTTCTCGCATGTCCCTATCCTTATCGAGGGGATTGCCATTTTGTGCGCTTTGAAAAGGGGAATAATTCTTATCCATTTGGAAGGCCTCCTCTTCCTCGGCATAAAGAGGGGAACAATTTTTACTCTCCCTTCTGGGCATCTCCTTGTTTAATACTTTTGCTAGGGATGTGTTTTTTTTTCCTCCTCCTGTGGGTGTATCTTCCTCTCCCACGTGCGCTACCTTCCTGCGTAAAGTCAGGTGAATGAATTTGTCTTTGTTCTTTTTGTACGTTTCGTAATTTTTTAAGATTCCCTCGTCAATGGCCTCCCCCTGGGGGTTATTGGTAGGTTGGTTCGATTCCTTCCCTTGGATGTCATTCGTTCCATGCTGCCCCATGTCAGGGTCCCCGTCCCGGACATCGCAAGTATATGCCCCACCGATGACACCACCGATGTCTTTCCCAACATAGTCATTCATCTCTTTTGAAGTATCCATCCTGTTGTTTGCTTCCCCCTCATGGGGCTGCTCCTCCCCCCTTAGCAGATCTGTTCGATTAGCAATCTGCGTCTCTTCCACGGGGAATACATGCATTTTGTCTGCACCGTTCGGGTCATAATTTAACGTGACATTTTCGTTCCGTGAAGGATGTCCCATTGGGGTTCCTCCCCCCTGAGTGACTGTCCCCATGGTGTTCTCCTCCCGACAAAGGTAGGCCCCGTCTGTGTGTCCATCCGGGAGATTATCCACAGCGTTGGTGTAACTACCTTCTGTGAAGTCGCCCCGTTTTGTCCCTTTAGTTATCCCCCTTTCCACTTGCTCATAATTCCCTCCAGAGGGGATTCTCTCCTCTTGATTGGCACAGAGCACGCTTCTATTCAGATGGTGCATGAATGATCCTGACCAGGAGAGGGGCCCATTTCTTGTCCCTTCGTCTGATCCCATGTGAGATTGAGATTCCTCCCAGTTCTGCATAAATATAGAATACAAATCGTCCTCTTTCATTTTTTCAATTACTTTTTCCTCTTTCGTAATGTCACTTATAATCCTTTTGTACTTCGTTTCGTCGAAATTTTGGAGGTCTCTTCGGATTTGGTCATCGATGGGTACTCGCTCGTCTCTGTTTGGGGGGGCACACTGATGGTCTCTGTTCTGCGTGTTGTGTTGCGTGTTGTGCTGTCCATTTTGCCACCCTTCGTGGTGTATCCCTTTTTGATGTTTCCCCTTTTGATGTTCCACTTCTTCCCCGTTGCCCTTTTTAAGGACGCCCAGCTTCCCTTTGGTGCCGCCGCCCCGCCGGACGCGCCTGCTCCTCGGCATCCGAACATCCACGGAGTTATCACTAAAGCAGCAGGAGTTTAACTTAACGTGTTTGTATTCATTCTGCTCGTACTGCCTTCCATAGGCATCCTTTCCCCTGTTGTTATGTGGGTACCCATGCGCTTTCTTAATTTTTCCTTGCAGAAGCAGTTCCCTCCTTTGCTTCTTCGTAGAGTTATCTTGGACCTTTTTCACCGTGCCTAGTGGAGCATACATTTCGTCCTCATACAAATGTTCGCTGCTCTCGCTGTATAATTCGCTTCCCACATTGCTGTCTTCTTTACTTCCAACGCTGCTGTCCGCTTCGCTCCCCATATCTCCGTCTATACACTCCGCAGGAGAAACATTAACGCACCACTTTCCATTAGGACGATATCTCCCCCTTTCAAGAAAGTTCACTGCATGATTATATCCAAAAAGAGCGCTTTTCATTTTTCCATTTTGAGAAACCAACCGTTTGATCTTTCTCCTCTCCTTGCTAAGTACCATGTTCAGTTCGCACATCTTCTTGTTTAATTGTTCCTGTGTGTCTTCATACATGTCGAGCTTTTTTTTTAAATTTTTATTTAGTTCTTCCACCTCTTCATTTCGGATAGCTAGCTTTCTATTGATTATTTCTCCATCCTGTAGCAACCCCTTCAGATCATTTATTTCTTTTAATTTGTTTTTCTCTTCCTTCTCGTGGAGGAGAAGTCGGCTGTGCATCTCTTCCTTCAGTGCACTTCGAACTTGTGCGATTTCTTCATCCTGCGAGAATGGATGAACAATCATTCAAATTATGTGCACAGGAGGTACATAGTATGTACACATTAGGTACACATTATGTAGAATTGTTCGTGTGTCAATGCAGAGGAGGCTACATGTTTGTAAGGGGTGGTCCAGACCGCTAGAGGCCGCGCCCCCCTCTCGCCAGTTTTACCTTGTTCGTCAGCAGAAAATGTAACGTTTTGTTTTTTTGCAGCTCTTCGGCGTAGAGCCTTTTGTATTTCCTATACCGGCTATATAACTTGCGTTTATCGTGATGATGGTGCCGCTCTCGTCGATCCCGCAGCTCCTTATGGCCAGGTTTCCTTTTCCCCTTATTGGGGGGCGCCTTCCCCGCGTTGTCCACGGAGCGAGCTCTATTTTTCCCCTCCTTGGATGGACTTGCCCTTATTAGCAGCTGCTTCACTTTTCTGCGTCCCTTCTTTTTGCCCCTTTTGTCCGTGAGTCCCTTCGTGTTCATGTGCGTCAGATCGGAGAGGCACAACTCATTCGAAAGACACATACTGGAGTTGGATACACAGGAGGAGGTGCTACACGAGTGGTGGTTACCCGATTTGGAGAAGCTTGAGCTGTCAATGCGCGGGGGGCTACTCCCTCCAAGGGAGGACGTGCAGTCTTCGCTTCTACTGCTACGTCGGTTCCCATTGCTACCTTCGCTCCTATTGCCAGTTTTGCTTCTTCCCACGGTTCTTTTTTTCCTTCTCTGCCTTTCCTTTTTTTTATCCGTACGGATTTTTCCATCACTGTGGTGGGTCTCTCCACGTGCCTCCCTCCCCCTCCTCTTCCGTTTCGCTTTCCCCCCCTGGGAGGTTCCGCAGTCAAGTCCAACGCCTTTCAATCGGTTGATTAAAAATGCCAGTTTGTCACTCTTCTGGCAAAGGGCAGAATGAACCTTTAGGAGAAGATGAAATATATACTCCGTAAAATTCAGGAAGCTTGTATGGACACTGATTTTAACCCTGGCGTGGATGATTTCTTGTTCACTTTTCATTTGGTGAAAATGCACCTCCCACTTTTTAATGGTTTCCATAAGGGTTGTTTTGTCTTTGGTTAGGCTGTTTATTTTGAGTTGTGCTTCCTTCATTTGGTGAGCCACCTCTTTCGCTACCTGTTCGGTTAGCGGCTGGGTCAGCCGTTGGGTCATCTGCTCGGTCATCTCATGTGCCCATCGCTGTTGCGCCGTATCGTTGGCCTTTTCCACGTCCCTTTTCAGCTTGTCCAAAAAGTGACACAAGTACAATTCGCTCGTTTCTTTTTCTACTTGCAGTTTTAATATTACTTTGAAAAGTTCATGGCAGGCATTCAGGCACGCCAATCGGGGGCTGCACTTGGTGCAGAGGATCTTTTCTGTTTTGTTCATAAATGATTTCTGGATGGCTAGCACAAAGAGGCAGCTCCTTTTTTTAACTTCTTCGAATGTGCCTTTGTTTTTTTCCACCAGTTCGGCCTGGAAACTGCTTACTGTGCGTGCGAGGGAGAGTATCTGCTCTCCTCGTTTAACACTGTTCTTGGCGACCTCATTCGCGATATCAGCAATCATGCAACCAGCAACTTCGCGCACGACATCAGCTACCTCCCTCGTGCAATCCTCAGCTGCAAGTAACTCCTCACTGTAAGTCACTATCGCACAGGGATTGGCAGCTTCTACCAGATTCGACTTCTCCCTTTTCGATTCTAGATTTATCTGGGGTGCAAAATTGGCTTCCTTCGCTTCGCCTATGACAGGAATGCACTCTAACTTGTGCTCTACCAATTCTACCTGCGCATGTGTGTTATGATTACGCACTGTGCTAATGCAGCTAATAGAATTGGAACAATTTGGAGTGTCCGTTGGAGGACTTTCCGTCGTGTCGTTTTCCCCACTGTCGGTCGTTGCAACGGTGTTTATGCTGCAGGTTAGGGGAGCACTTTCCTTCCTTTCCGTTGGGTGGGGGGTGCCCTCCTTGGCTTGATCACGATTCATGGTGTCATCTGGGTTGGTGATGCTCGCAGTGTTTTCTGCGTTCTCAGCGTTTTGTGCGTGTTCTGTCTTTTCTGCCTTCTGTGCCTTTTCTGAGTTTTCACCGTTTCCCACCTGGACCACCTCGCCTAAAGTACATATTGGAGATTCCCCCTTAGGGGAATCATTTGTTTCCGGAAGATTGTCCCTCTGATTGCTGCCCCCGACTTCGTTATGACTGCCCCCCGGAGAGGACGTGTCCAAAATGGGAATGCACTTTTCCCTTTTGCCGAGCTCATTCTCATCCGTTTCGTCATTTTCATTTTCCCCTCCTCCCTCGGGGGGGAATACATTTAATCGGTCTATGTCATCTTTATTCATTAGTTGGGGGAGGGGTGTGCTCACACTGGGTCATGTCACTTTGTGGAAGGATGAAGATTCCAGAGCGAAAAGGATCACGTAGTTGGTAGGGTTACGTGAGAATTTAGTTCACCTTTCCGTTTTCTTTTATTTTTTCCTCACTCAGAGGGGCACACAAACAAGTGCAGTATCTCAGATGTGCAATCCTATACACATGTGTGTGCATATTATTATTTTTTTTTTTTTTAGAAAAAAATATTATGACATGATAAAAGCGGTCCCTTCTTTTGTATACCTCCTGGTGGGGGATCAGTACAACTTGGCGTTCACCTTGAGTTCGCCTTGCGTTCCCTCTCCGCGCTGTTACTATCTAGTGCAGCTATATTTGCAAAGGCTCACTTTATTCCCTTTTTCGTGGTGAAGCTCATGAGGAATTTTGCGTCTGAAAAGGGAAGGAGTCTTATCTGTGTCCTCACCGGAGGCTCCTCCTTCCCTTCGGGATGCATTCTCCGGCCGTGCGGCCTGTTGGGAGTTTTGCAATTTCGCAATTTTGCAATTTTGCAATTTTGCAATTTTTCCTTTTCGCCGCTTGACTGCTCCATTGCCGCACAGCTTCAGGGTCAAAGATTGCTATTCTCCCGCCGTGCTTTATCTGCCAAGTCGCATATTTGGCTTCGGGCTAATGTCTAAAGTTTTTTTTTTTTTTTTGCCTTGCAATTTTTTTGTGCTATCTAACCTCTGCGTGGGTCCCCCGGCCACTCGTGCCCCATCAGGAGGCCATTCCAATCGTGCAGTTTAAAATTATACAATCCTGACTGAACACGCGTCCTTGTGAACACTTCGGGAAAAGATAAAATACACATTCGTGTGCATGCTGTGCTTAGCGCATGCGGGATGTGCCTTTTGGTTGACTTTTCCCGGGTATTTGTTGGTAAAAAAATTGGCAAAAAATTTTGCGGTGTTTTTTGGCGTCCTTTTTGGTGATTTTTTCGCAGTCCTTTTTGATGATTTTTTTTTCTCCTTGCGCGAAATTGTCCACTGCTGAAAGTTCCACGCCGTCGATTTTGCTTCAGCTCGCTTTTCACTTTTCATTTTGCACTTATCAGCTGCCTTTTTTTCGCGTTGCTCCCCACGCCCGTTCTCCGCAAGTGCGAAAAAAAAAGGAGTTTCTTTCCCTTTTTCCTTCTCCGCCGTTTGCCATGGTCACTCCGTTGCTTATTTGACCATTCTTGAAGCTGTGTTAAAAATGGCAACCCCAGGATTCCCTAACCGACTTCTTTTACTTCTGCGATGACTCTTCACCGCTGCTGCGCCAGTGAATGGAATGGCCGCAGTTTTTTCCGCACTTTAAAATTATTTTATTCGTATACATTTTTATGAATTTTTTTTTTAATTTTTCTTTGACCCGCCTTCTCCAAGTCGCTATTTCGCATTGCCTACCTTCCTATTTACCAATTTGCTTTTAAGGCGAGCAAGCGGAACGGTCAAATCATCCCCCCACCACCCCTCCCTCACAGGGAAGCAGCTGTTGCATAGAAGGCTGAACGTGAGACAATCCTGCCGTTGCATCCATTCAATTGGGAAAGCCCGGCAAGTTGGACCTGCTCAGCTAGCTATGCCAAGTCGATATAGCGCATACGCCATAGTCCCACTTAAGTGAACACAGCAACCAACGCGCAATTGACAGATTCCCTGTTGGACGCTTCCCCTGAGTACTTCTTACCTTGTTTAGCGTTACCCCCTGCCCGCCGGAAATTAAAACAGAAAAGAATTTACTTCCAATGCAACATGGCGAGAAGTAAGGTCAAGAAAGTTAAACCAAGAAAAAAGAAGCCCGTAAAATTGGATAAGCAATTCAACTGCCCATTTTGCAGCTACAAGAAATCGGTCGACATTAAGCTGTAAGGAAGAGTGAAGGAAAGAGTTCCCCTCTTGTTCACGATTCCCATGATGGGATGGGATACGCCTTATGCTGGTTATGCTTGCACTTTTGTTCCTTCTCCCCCCGGTTATCCGCTTAACCTCGCCCCCCTCGTAGGCACAGATCCAAAGGAATCGGCGAACTGACTTGCCTTAAATGCGGAGTCAAGTACGCAAATCAGATTACCAGCCTGGATGAATGCATTGACGTCTACAGTGAGTGGGTCGATAAATGTCTGGATGCCAACAAGAAGGGGTGTAACGAGCTTTTTTTTAATGATGAATTAGCGGCCCTTAACAATTTGGATGAGTAGGCTACCACCAGCCCATTTTTGCAGGATCACCGTGGGACTGACTGGTGGAACGCTCCATTTTGAAGCCAACCTTGGGGGGAAGGAGACATTCCCTTTTCAGTACCAAACACATATGTATGTGTTCTTGTATTCCCCCTTGATCGTATGTACTTCCACAAACAGCACATGGTCAGGTGCATAAACGCATGGAAAACCCTTCCCTCCCTGATCACCGACACATTTTAACCGCTTAGCGTGTGTAAATTATTCCTAATCGCTCAGTAGCGTAATACATGGGGAAAGGAATAGCCGCACTTTTGTTGCATTTACAAAATATATTTGCGCCTTCGATGCCTACACCGATGTGAACACCATCCTGTGCATTTAACACAGAAGAAGCAGTTACAGCAATGCGGGATTAATAATCTTCCGCAGTTTATCCATGTGCACGCTATTTGACCCCCTTTACATTTTTAGCTCCTTTTCTTGAAACCGCATGTGTCGTCTTTGCAAAGTGATCTCACAGAGGATTGGGGGGGGAAAAAAAAAGGGAAAACATACGTACCCGTCATTTTTTCCCGGTGTATTTTCGTTTACTTTTTTTTTTCTTTTTTTTTTTCTACGACACGGCAACCCTGTGTTAGAGACGAGTTGAGCATTTGCCCTTCCGAACGAACGAAGGGGGCACCTCATCTCCTTTTCCGACATGTACCATATATGGCCTTGCGTGTTGCTGCGAGAGCAAATTTTGTTTATCCAAAACTTTCGTCCATTTTTTTTTTGAGTTCTGTTTAAGCAGTCACGGCTTTTTAGCAACTCGATTGGTTCGACGCGGGTTGTTGCGTGGGTAGGAAGTCGCTCATACAAGTTTGTATGCGTGCTTATGCGCAAGTTTATAATGCAGTTTTTACCACGCATATGATGTCATCTCGTGAGATCTCACTCACGCTGTGATGCGCAGTGTAACACAACTGGTGACGCTACCGCGCTGATACGGGATGCAGGAAACAGCGGTGGTGTCCCTCCATAGCAATTTTTACTTTCGACCGCACCGAATTGTGCTACTGCATATTCGCCACGCGTATTGGGGGGTTACTATCGACAGAAGGGGTGGGGAAAAAAAAAAAAAGAAAAGCACACATGGGAATGCACAAGGGGATGCACACAGGCGAAAAAGAGGCGTGCCACGAAAGCGGCAAACTCCTGCCCATGTATGCAAATCGAAAAGCGCGCTTCGAATGGAACCGGTCCAAATGGCCAGGGCAAACTGAAGAATCAACATACACGTGGAGATGGACGTAACATGTTATACCTACTATAACACAGTTCGGAGGGCTCTTCTATACACTATTTTTTCTCGTCCACGTTGCGCACTTTTAGTTTTCCCGCAGGAGCACACAAATGGTGACAAGCTAAGGATGTCAATTTGAAGGAATAAGAAATAAAATAAAGGAAAAAAAATAAAAAAAACCACTTTGAAAACGTCGAGAAGGAAGTGGAACAAAATTTTTAAGAAAATGGAGGCCGTTTGGGGAGAGGCGTCAAATGGAAAGACCCTCTCGTGGTGGCGGAATTAACCGAATGTTGCACGGGGCATATGGGACGGAGCATGTGGCATCCTGTATGTTGCGCTCGCGTAACTCGCATGTAACTTTCACAGAGGCATTATATGGGCACAAGGCATACGGGTAAAACGTGGGCGAAGATATCCTTCCCTAAGCACGACGGCTTATGCCCCCCATATCCAGTGGACGACTTGTATCAGGAAGAATTCCCGGCAACATCGCTGCATTTAGTATGAATCTTTCACAGGATATCATTCTTCAAACGTGCCATCAGTTTTTTTTTTTTTTTAATTTTGTTTTGTTTTGTTCTTCCGAATTTTTCGTTTTGTTTTGTTTTATTTTATTTATTTTTTTTTTCTATATTTTATATATATTTTTTCCTCTCTCCGCCTTTTTTTCCCACTTGTGTTCGCTTTGGCTTGGTTAAATTTTTGCGCAGCTTCCCTATAACATTTTTCTGTTTTTTACAATCGCTTGTGGAACGTTGTAAATGTTATTAAAGCGTAACATTTTGTTGCATCAGTTGAAGTGACCCCTTTGCTGCTGTTGCTTCCTTTTTTTCTTTCTTTTTATTTTATTTTTTTTCCCACCGCATTTGGAAGGATACCCAAACGAGCGGGGAAGAAGAACAGCGCACACGTGGAGCAGCCAGAGGGGGGCCCGTGCCCAAACCGGTTCGAAGTGGCACAGGTTTGAACCAAACAACGGGGGCGAAAGGGGACCGCCATCAGAGGTTCGATAGCTGCCAGTTGATAGGGGGCCCCGCGCACGTGCGGTGAGCACAGCTAAGCAAAGAATCTAACTACGGTGCTTAACACACGCGAAGTTAATTCACCATGTCGCACAAGAAGTTGAAGAAAGACATATCGCAGCTCAAGTACGAGCAGAGCGTGTCGAACGACCTGAGGGTGAACAAATGGGTGGCCGTCGGGATGTACTCCATAGTGGCGGCAATGGCGACTTTCGTCCATTCAGGATTCAGTGGCTGGCAGCCAATCATATACAAGTCAGGTGCCTTCAGCGAATTATGTGGGCCGACGGATGACATGAAGGAATTTAAAGTGGACGCAAATATATCCTATATGACATGTGGGAATCGAGACGCAGCTGTGAACAATTTATTTACCTTGGCCTTCTTTGTTCATTTTTTCTTATCGTCAGTAAGTGGCTACGTGTTGGATACCTTTGGAGAAAAGGTCTGTTTTCTAAGTGGCCAAATAATCCTAGCAGGAGCATTTCTATCCCTAGCCGTGTGCAAGTTTTCCTACGTATGGTATTTGTTCTTTTTAATGCTCGGTATTTCAGCAGACTTGTCCTTCATTCCCTTGTTAAAGATATCCAAGTACTTCCCTGGACAAGAGTCCCTAATTTTTGGTATCCTGGGCTCAGCAAGATCCACGGGGTTCGCCATTGGGTCGATTTTAAAATATGCCTTCTTCTACCTGTACAAATTTAAGGATAACGAGTTCTACATTTTGTGCCTATTTTACCTGTGCACATGTAGCTTGTATGCATTTATTGTGGGTATCTTTATCATACCGAGTAAGAAGAGCGGAGATTCTCAAGTAAACAGTGAAAGAGCCACAGGATCTTCAAACCCAGAGAAGAAAAGAAGCATAAGTATGATGAACGAAATGGACAGAATCGAAAGTGCAGATAAGAATTTATACAATAATGATGAGGGTTCTACCTTTTCAGATAAAATAAAAGCTTTATGGAATCATCCTCAGAAATGGGAATATTTAATCACCTTATTTATATGCAGTTCCAGTATGATTCGATTTGATTATTTTATAAAAACGAACAGATCCTTTTTTATATGGAAAGATAATGACCTCACGACAATATTTTCTCTTTCCACTATTCTGTCCTTTATCCCAACCCCTTTCTTTGGCTACCTCGCTGGAAAGTTTGGTTCTATATACAGTATATTAATAAATAACGTGTTTATATTTCTGACATATCTTTTGATCCTATTCGATGGGTACTTTTTCAGAATCATGGCAATCATTTTGTTTTTCTTTTACATATCTTTCGTTTTCTCCTGCTTCTATTGCTATGTCGATGAGAAATACTCCAAGCAGCATTTCGGAAAGCTGTGCGGAATTATGTTCGCATTTAGTGCACTGTGCCTAATTATAAATTTTTACCTCACCTACTTGACCGACGTGGTTTATGTGTACCTTGGCGATAGGAAACACTTGCCTGTGACTTACGGGTTGAACGCCCTCGGGGTGGTCACGCTGCTGTGCTGTGTGTATTTAAAAGTTACGGAGAAGAAGTGAAGGCATTTTCCTCTTAAAACGGGGAGAGCGGGGTGAGAAAGAGGAACAAAAAGAAGAACAGTAACAACTGTAACAACAGGAACACATGGTGAAGATTTGCCACCTGAAGAGTTACCCCCTTTCTTTTTCTCTGCGCGGAGCAATTGTATAGGCAGCTTATATCTCCGTACGTATCTACGCACTTGTTGTGTATGCCCAGTCGATATTGCCGCCTTTTTTTTTTTTTTACTACTAAGAAGTTAGCTCTGCATACGTACAGGGTGTATACATATTTATGAACTCATGTGCCACATTTCACCCCATTGATTAGTTTCCACATTTTTTAATTACCCCTACTCGCGGCAAGTCCTGCCGCTTTTTATGTGCGCTAACTGCACATCATTTAATGCGCAAATGCCTTTTTTTTTTTTTTTTTAATCTACCCACCACATACGTATGTACGTCTATGCAGATGACATTCCCCTTGAGTGATATTATACAGTGACACTGGTGTGTGTGCTATTAACCCTAAGTCAGGCTTTTGTGTCACCCCTTCCTCACTTTCACTTTTATCATTTTCATTCTGCCCGCATGAATGTTTTTTACCTGCGGCTGTACAGTTAGCTATGTTGTCGATTTTTATGCATTGTGGGGTTCGCGGTATGTCGCAGTTGATTGCGATTTATCCTAAGTCAGCCTCCTCTTTTCACGCGTCATTGCCATAAATTGCCGGTGGCGCGGAGTCATTTTTAGTGACACGGCCCCATTTTGTTCCCCCACTTTTACTATTCATCATTTGCAAAATAGGCACACTCTCAAGTTAGGCTATTTAATTTCGAACAACTGTTTTTTTTTTTTTTTTTTTCCCTTTTATCATTTTTGCTTCATGGGAAAATAACCTGCAAAGAAACTAATTTGTCCTTTATCCACAGACCATTTAATAGTATTTAGATCCTTTCCTCCTGCGAATGGTTGTCTCCCACCCACTGAATGATCTCGCCGAAAGAGGCGTATTATCTCCCTTGCCGCCATGACGCCTGTCTGAAGGGTGTATTACGCCATGTCTACTTTTGTGCAACACGGCCAAAAGGACAATCCTTTTTCCGCCTTCCCTCTGCACGCAATAAACGCGCGTGTGAAATAATCTGTTCATAATTATTTATCCCCATGTTGCGTCCCCCCGAATGTGTGTGCAGCTGGGAAAATGGCAAAAAAGGGGTTCCAGTCGACTCATGTCAGACTACTGCCCCAACGGCTACCACTCCACAAAGTTGTTAACTACGCACATGCATAATTAACATTTTAACGCTTTATATTTTTTTTACTGGCTTCTTTTCCGAGTTTTTTTTTTAAACATAACGAAAAAAAATTGTTCCAAAATAAAGTAGCTATTCCATTTCTGCATTAACAAATCATCATAATGGAATTTAAAAAAAAAAATAATCAGCTAGCCAGCTAGGCAACCGACGTTAACAGTTAACAAATAAAACGCGAGAGGCAAAACGTAAATGTGCTTGGAGCAACTCCCATATATAACACAAAAAAGTGACGCTAAAAACTCGCACGGGGGAAAGACCACAGCGTTTACAAGGTAAGGATGAATTCGCCCCCGCGAGAAAAACTACAAAGGAAAGAATGAGGCGTCCAAAGTTGCAACAGGCATCCCCTCCACTAACCGACCTCTTCTCCCGTCCGAATGAACCGCTCCAGTGCGACATACAACTCTTTGATGGTGTCCTTTAAGACCGCCCCGAACGTTTTCACTCAAAGTGCTGTCCACGCGCAGGGGAAAAAAATGGATCATGCGCGCACGTTCGTACTCCAATTGATTCCTACGAGTGCGCCGTACAAGTGCTTCCTACAAGCGCTTCATCCTCCCCCCTTCTTTCCCCTACTTGCATCATTTGTCCTTTTCGTAAAAATAAAACAGCGTAGTCTCCTTATTCATGGACTCCCTTTCCTTGGAAGTCCCCTCAATAAAGTATTTGTAAATTTTTTTTTCCTTGTTTGTGAGTCCTTCCAGGAAGTACGAATTTAATTTCGTTTTGTTGTTTATCAAAAAATGTATCCTAGTCTTTTCTGCCTTTCTCAAAATGTCATAAAAATTGGTGGACGGCCATTCACTAACTGGCAATAAATTACACAACTCGTATGCGGTTTCGAAATAAAATTGGTTAAACAGCCCTATGGTAACAGACACAGGGTCAAACTTGAGTGTTTCGATGATGTCATAGTAGGAAGGAAACTTTATCTTTAAGACATTCTTTTTGTATAGTTTTACTGCAAAAAAGAGAGTCAATCGAATTTCATCTTCTGGATTTAGCTTGTCTTCCCTTAACCCATTTTTATATTCCAAATATGCTTCATTGCTGAGGAGGGACAATCCATATATGTCCACTAAAGGCACACAAGGAATTTCAACCAAGTCAATAAAACTGAACGGGGTGTTGATGTCTTTTATTATTTCTTCAAACTCTATGAAATTGCTATTTAATTTTATATTCTTATCGATTTCTTCATTCATTTTTATGGACTGTGTGTCTAGTTAGCACATGCATGGGGAAAGGGCGGGGAGGGAAGTTTCCGTAGTTCGTGCGACGGGGTAAGGTGCATATTCAGGTGGCGGTTCAAGCGAACTATCAAACGGGCTGGTGCATTTGCGTGCAGCGCCTCTCATTCGATGGGACACATAACATTTCTGTTCTTTTGAAATCATGGTGCGAGGGTCCAGACGCTGCCGATGTTTTTTTTATTTATTTATTATGTTAATTTGTGTGCAAGAATAGACTTTGTCTTTGCAGATCGGTGGATCTGCTAGTCGGCACCTATGCCACTTCCCCTCCCCCCTTCGAATAGTATCAACTTCTTCATACAGTAACGCTTGCCTGTTTGCGCGTCACCATTTCAAGGCAGTGAAGACGGGATAGAGGATGCGCAAGCTGCTTCTCACAGACACAGAGGAAGTGTTACACAAGACGCGAGCCTCTGCTATATAGGGAAGAATACATATGCCCCTAGGCCTACCTCGCGCGCCCACCATTTAGATACATTTTTAGCGAACGTTCGCGTAGGGAAGAATTCGCTGCCCTTACACGAGTGTGAGGTGCACACATGTGGTTCCCATCCGCAGGGTCACGTGAAGAAGTCCACCTGCAAATGTTCATGCGTACATTCATCCGTGTGGGTGTGAGCATGAGTACGTACTTCAGCGAGCTATGCCATTATGATATAGTTATGGGATCGTCTGCCAACATTGCATTTTCGAGCTGCGTAAGAAGCGGCAGAGCCGGGGAAAAGTACTGCTGCGTGCTGGCCCCTAACCCTTTTGACATGGGCCAGTTTTGACACACAAGGAGGCACCACCTTATGTTATCTCTCCGTGTACTTCGCGTACGAACCAGTCGCTCCGGTGGAAACGGGATTGTACAAGGGGAATAAGAACACAGGCACAAGGATGTACGCGTTTGTACGAGTTGGTACCTGTATGTATGCGCCGGTACGCTTCTCTGCCCTTATGCATGCGTACTTATCTACTTAAAGGGGAAGAGCGCCCGAATGTGCATACATACATGCATGCGCACATACATACACGTGTAAATCTGTACATATGCGCGTGATCAGGGATATTCCCACGCCTTCCAACTCATAAGGGGGGGAATTGTAAAATCTCCCATTTGTTTGCAAACTGGATGGAGCATTTGATGTGGGCCACTGCCTACCTTGGTATATGCATTTCTCCCGAACCGGATTAGCCTCTCGGATTGAAGCAGGAGGCATGAAGCGAAGAAAAAAAAAGAAAAAAAACGAAAAAACGAAAGAAATCAAAAAAACGAAAAAAATGAAAAAAAACGAGAAACACAAACGGGGAATTATCACCCAGGTGCACTCATCCATCTGACTGCGTTTTCATCTCTTGATAGTTGTATGAGCCTTGGGGCAAATTCATGTTCAACACGCAAGCGTGCCGCTACCGAGTGTCACGTGTAATGTGCTTCAACAAAAGGATTGGCCATCGCGCGATTAAGCACACGTATCTTTACATGTGTTAACATGGATTAACCTGTTTACAAACGTCAACATGGGTTAACCTGTGCTAACATGTATTCACCCACTTTCGAAGGTATCCCCACACCTTTGCGAGCATCCCTTCCTTGTAGGGAAATCGCACCAGCACGTGGTTTCACATGGTCCCCAACAAAAAGAAGAAAAGTATTCAATGGGCAGCGGTGAACAATTGTCTTTTTTTTTTTTTCTTAAGCAGGTGAACCAAGAAAGGGATGCATTTTTCCAAATGAAAAAAGAAAAAAAAAACAATCAGGTGTTTGCCGGTCCAAAATGTGAACAGAAAAGAAGGGGCAAACCGTTTTCACACAAATATATGGGTCACTTAGAGGAGCGTAACGCATACGTTCCACCTGTATAAGTTTTTTATTTCCCATTTGGTTACCTCGGCCATATTTTTTCCATTTCCCACTTTTGCCAACAAAAGAGGGGACTCACAAAATTAACGTGCACTTTGCGGGACAAACAATAGTAAACGAGAAAAATCTACATCAATTTTTGTTTCGAGAAAATTTCAAAAATGTGAAGAAATTTTCACCCCAGCTGGGAAAAAAAAAAAAATAAAAAAGCCATGCAATTTATAGAGGCAATTGTGTGACTTCGATTTGTATGGACTGCAACTTCTGGTGAACGTTTTTGTTCCTCACTTTGTGGCCATTTTTTTAAGGGCCATACGAATTGTAGTCAGTTCGCTATATATCCTCAATGTGGTTGGATGTTTCGTGTGTAGTTATAACCTCTGTTCAACTCTTTTGCCTTTCCCCCCCTCGAACACCTTCCGCATGGTAAATGAGGAACCTTCCTTAGGGGAATTCCTCCCCACCTGGCAAACCACAGCACGTTGCCTCCATCGTTTCCCCCACGTGTCCTTATCCACCTCTCTACTCCTTCACACTCCTTGCCCACCCGGTAGATGTACTCCTTATGGAAGGAAGTCAGGGAGCAGATAAAAAAGAAAGCGGAAGATTTAAATAACAGCCTTCAAGAATTTAACTCTAACGGCAACCATCCTTTAGGGGGGTCCTCCAATGAAGGTAACGCGAGTTGCCAGGAGAGGGGGTCTACGCAGGTCCCCCAAGACACGAGCCTAAAGAATTCCATACAGGAGAATTTTCACATAATAAACGACAAGTACATCAGTGGGAAGGACTTCCCGGAGCTCCAATATTACAATGAGAAACTTCTCAGTGGGTTTAACAGCTTTAAGCGGATTGTGGGGGATATTTACAAGGACAAGCTGAGCAGCGGGGGTGATGAGCTCCTTCCCAGTGATGGCCGCTCCGAGGAGCAGAAGCTATACTTGTCCAAAATCGTACCCTGGAAAAAGGGAGACATCATGATTTCCAAGATTTACCGGAAAAAATACGACGAGGGATTCCCCCTCAATTTGCCGAACCCCAATTTAAACTCATATGTGTACAAAAAAATTTTAAAATTAAATGTCGATCGAAATAAAATTTTACACACAGATATTTTGCACAATTACAACTTCAGTTGGAACAAAAAAAAGGAACAGAGTGAAAAGATAATCTTGGAGGATCCGAACTTGGAACGAACGAAGAGATTTCTCGTGCCCTTCTACATGTCTGAGCTGGATTTCTGGAGGTCCTACTTTTTTAACATTGACATTATATACAACGAAATTGCCGACGATATCTACGAGAGTATGAAGAATTTCCCCGACGCTGATGGGCCATTACACTTTGTGCCGCTTCCATGTGGTAGCAGCGCGGAGGATGAGCAGTCCCCCATTGGGCAAACACCAAATGAGGTAACCATCAATGAGGTAACACCCAATGCGGTAACATCCACTCATGCTGCAAACCAATGGACCCCTCCCACGAATGGCAAAGCAACCACCGTGGAAGGAACAACGGGAGAGGTGCACTTAACGAAAAAATTCAGCTTTCCAAAGTTGGAGCTCCCTGTGGAGGAGGAGGCACCCACGGAGTGGGATCAACACAGAGAAAACTCCAATAACGTATGCCGAAAAGAAGAGCCCAAGGGAGAAGCAACCGCATCGGAAGTGTATGGCACCTCGAATTTACTCAGCTTCCAGAGTTTGAATCACTCAGATTGGCTAACCCAGCCAGAAGAACCGACAAAGGAGAGTGGCGCAGCCCTTCCACGAGGCACCGATGGGGAAACACTCGATTGTAACTCTGCATCAAAGCCGCTTAGAAAAACTGATTCGATCACACCGAAGGATGACACGTTTTTAATGACGAAGACCCAAATTAACGGACTCAACATTTACATGGACAATGATATCTTCGTAAACCTTCGAGACAAATCGGAATCGTTCGGTGGCCTCTTGGCGGACACGAAGGAATACACTGAGAAGATTAAAAGGGAGGAGGGCCAAGGAGGTTACTCCAATGTAGAATTGGTTGATCACTCGATAGAGGCGTCATTTGAGGGAGCGTGTAACAAAAGGGAGGACGAAAAAGTGGAAGTCAGTGCCATCTCGCATAGGACAACGGGGGAAACTATCAAAGTGGATGTTGACGCTGAGGAGGAGAATCCTGTCGAAGGGGATCAACCGATTAATGATCAGCTCGACTCTTTAACCATTTCCAAGTGCAATATGGAATTTTTGGATCTTATTGAGGAGCAAAATGAAAGGACCTATAGTGCGTTGAAGCAAAACGACAGGGAAGGCAACGGCGGAGAAGGCGGTTCCGCGTTTCGCGATAAGGTGGAGCGTGTGGCACATGAGGAGGGCGCACCCTCGAATGAAAAATGGAATGGCCCAAGCGATGCCGCTGTGGTTAGTGCGCATTATCGGGTGAGTGAACAGTTGGTCAAAGAGGACGCCGAAGGGGATGACGAACAGGACGACGGAGGGAAGAAGGAAAAAGCCTCCATCCATGCCAACCTGGACGAAGAGGAAACGAAGGAAGAACTTGACGATTGTGTACCGCTCGAGCAGGAGGTTGCACAGACCGATGATCCCAATGTTGCGCGGGAAGTACCTCTTACTCATCATGCGGGTGGATCAAAGGATTGCAAAGTACTGCATACTGACGAAGGAGGAGACAAAGCATTCCTATATGATAACTTGAAATATGATCCCATGTTTGTCGAGCTGAATCAGTGGAACACATTGAATGAAGAAAGAAGGAAAGGGAATGACAATGTAGACCCCATGATGGACGTTACAAAAAATTCAAACGCAGTTGAGGGCAGCTTGGCTGGTGAAGAAAAGTTTAATGCCGCCTATCAGCATCATGAGCAGCAGCATCATCACGGGGGGGAAGAACCCCTACATAGTGACGCCGGAGAGGTGAAGATGTCCTGGCCAGAAAGCAAGCCCAAGGAGGGGACCAACGAGTGGGCGAACACGTCGATGCTCCCCACTCCCAATGACAGTACTGCAAAGCGGAATGACAAAGTTGAAAAGAAAAACGACATCACCGTTAGGGTAAAATCAGAAGGTGAATCCCTCAGGAGCGTAAAGGAAGACAACAAGAAGTCACAAAAAGAATGCGACTCAAACCTTGATAAGCTAAATTTTTCCGATGTACTTGATTTTGACATAGATTCAAATACGTTCAACGCTGAAGAGTTGGAGCAGTTTGAAAAGGATCTCCTCAATGCGTAGCGGTAGAGGGAGCAGAAGTTTTTCTTCATTTGGGGAAATCTTCTCAAATGTGCAGGGAATGTTGCATCCTTTTAAAAATAACTTCTACTTTGCGATTTTTTTTTTTTTTTTTTATGTGACATATCGTGGGGAGAATTTACAGAGTCGGGTTTTATCACCTCTTTGGAGAAGCCAGCAGGGTACCATTACCATCCGCCCAACTCCACTTCTTCCCAAAAATGTGGGCGTCGCAGGTTTAGACTCGTGTAGTGTGCCATCCCCAAGTCGCTAAAAATGGCAGATAGGTAGGTGCAGACGCATCCGAATTCTCGGCGCGTAAACTGTGTACATGTATAAACTTCCCGATTGTTTGATTCTTTTACTTTTAAATGACGATACGTATTTGCAAATGGTGTCGCGTAACAAATGGTCCTATCAAAGGAAGACCTGTGTGTATGTGTCAGTCTGTGTTGGGTGAATGTTACCCAAAGTAGAATCCACCGGTCACCATGTTGTGTCCTTATGATCCAAAAAATGGACCAAAAAAAAAAAAAAAGAAAAAAAAAACAAAGGGGCTTAAACATGGGGCATCGAAACTGTTGATATATTTCACATACTCATTGTGACTCCTTTCGTGGTGGGACAAATAGCTACTCGCGCAGATGTGTAGTAACACTTTCAACCGTGATGGGAACTTGAATGGGGTTAGTCCCTCTTTTTTCCTGAGTTCCGGCTTCCACCCGAGCCGTCATTTGGAAAAGGGCCTGCCGTAAATCTTGATGCGCAGAAAGTCCAGAATAAAGGCAAATCTAGATCTCCACGTCAGGAGCAATTGTATGTACACCATTTTCCAGAAGGTGAAGGAGAAGAGCCCTCCCCGAATTTCTAAGAAGGGGAGGTGAGCCACGACCTGGTGACTTCCTATGTAAGCGATGGATCCTTTCCATTTTTCGACAAAAGAAGGGAAGTGATTCCCATCAGCTTTCTTCTCCATCAGAGTGTTAAAAAGGTTGGACAAAAAATAGGCCTCCTGCTTAGCATTCTGAGCAGTAGGAGTGGGAGACCGGTAATTCTGGTCTATCTCTTTTAGGTAATGACAAAATTGATTCTTGTCCATTTGGGTCCTTTTATTTTTTTTGTAGTCCCACTTGGATTGGCTGACTTGTGGGAACTTTTTCGACAACTCATTCGCCTTGGATTTAAGCAAATCAGAAGAGAAACTCGTGCAGCCGGGAGAAAAATGATTCAGGACGTCATTCAAATGTTCATGCAGCTGAAGAGGTTGTATCTTTTTACAATCTCCAATCGCGTAAATATTTTTTTCCCTAATTCCGATAACGGCGAGATGTCCATTTACGTTCAGAATTTTATTGTTGACTTGTTCAGGTATTTTTTTCAAAAAATTGGTAATGAGAGGAGTTTGTGCTAATCCACTGGCCCAAATGAGTATACCATATGGGATGTGTTTCCTCTTTTCATCCTTATCTGCACTAGATTGGATGCATATGGTACGTTCGTCCACCTCTGTTACGTAGTAATTAGTCAGTACGTTGATATTCGAATTCAGGAATGTCTTCTTGGTGAAGTCGGAGATGTTTTGCGTAAAGGTGGGCAGTAGATTCTTCCCGCCTTCGATAATGCTCACAGATATGAAAGGGAAAATATCTTTATACTTCCTTTTGACGTCTTTATTAATGAAGTCAGCGAACTCTCCTGCGACTTCCACTCCTGTGGGTCCACCTCCAACCACTACGACGTGTAAGAGTTGTCTTCTTTCTTCATTCGAGATTCTCTCCGTGGAGCATAGGTTTAGGACATCTAGGAACCTCTTGCGGATGTTTATCACCCCTGGGACATCCTTCACAAAAAAGGCGTGTTTTTCAACCCCCTTAATGTTGAAAGAATTCGTCTTAGCTCCTACGGATATGATTAGGTAATCGTACGCAATTTTTACTTCATTTTTTTTGTTGTCTTTACATATCACATGCCTTTCTTCGGGGAGTATATCTGTGCATTCGAGCTGCAGATACCTAGCTGACGATCCCTTTTTTCTCAAAAAGGTGGAAATATTCTCTGTGCACACTTTGGCGCTGAGGGTTCCACTACACACACAGGGCAGCAAAGGGGTGAAGGTAAAGTAACTCCTGGGAGAGATTAGAGTCACATCGTACTTTCTAAAATCGATGTTTATAAAAAAGTGAATACCACCCCATCCTGAACCCAGGATGACCACCTTTTCTTTTCTGTCTCTGTAAATCCTGCTTGTGCTAATTTCTCGGTTCCACTGGTATATGCACTTGACATTTTTCACCGCGCTCTGTACGCCATTGTACCGGACATTTATCCACATAGTTGTGTGGTGTCTGTCTTTTTCTTTTTTTGTGGGGACTTAGTTGCAGAGGGTTTGTGAGGGGGGCACTTCTCCACAGAGCAGAAACACCCCTAGGCGGAGGAAGAAACACCAAAAAACGGACACCAAAAAAGGAACTCCAGAAAGGAGCACCAGAAATCGACTCAAAAAAAGGAACTCCAAAAAAATGCGCAAATGCTCCGTACAAGCGTTACTGGGATCCTGTTCCTAACTTTGCGAAAGGACCCAAATCTTCATTTCGGCTTGCAACGGGGTTATGGTGAGTGGTTAGCAAGTTCACACAAAGGAAAACATAAACGTACGTCTGTATGTACGCTTCTACAGACGTAGGGTTGACTTAAACCGCGGGGAAATAAG
>NW_008481839.1:603055-710808 GCF_000524495.1 Plasmodium inui San Antonio 1
GTATTTATCTAGATATGACCTTTCAAAACCACGTTGCTCACTCAAACCTTCCAACTCACTTTTCGGAAAAGCATTTTTCTCCTCTGCGCATGTGCAATATCGTGTGGGCGAAGAAAATAATGTGCGTCTACCTTCCCATCTCTGCGCGTAACTGCAGAGGGGAGGGAGTTACCCTTCCCCAATCCTTCCTTATGCTCAAAATGGGCCGCACGGGAGGGAGCAATTAACCAACTAGGCAATTGCGTCCGGGCATACTAACGTAACTTGGAGGGGGGGCCAGTTAAGAAAGCCAACACGTGGAGGCCCATCATCTATAAAATAAGCGGCAAACCATGCTTACGGCTGAGGGGTGCGCTTTGGCTCATTTTGTCCATATTCATAGTAACGTTTTTGGCACAGCAAACAAGTGTGTATATTAACGTCACACACCCGCGTGCACTAGTTGAAGGTACGCTAATTTACAAACTCAAATAAACTGTAAGGGTGCCCCGTCCGATGGCCATGCATGTTATCTGTTTTGTTTCCATTGGACCTACATGCTCCGCAAAAGGGGTTCCTCATTTTTTTCTTTTTTTTGGGGGTGGGGAGGGGTCACCCGTAGGACTGCTATATTATGTAGGCACGTGGGAGCTATACAAGATTTTTTTTTTCTTTTTAAAAAAAAGAATAGCGTCCCCTTATTGATGGGTTTCCCCCTAAGTGTCACTCCGTTTTGCATAAAAAATATACGTATGCGCGTCGTCCACGGTTGGCGGCTAACGATTATTAGGGATACATAGATCAGATTCACGGCTAACAAGTGTGGGTTTTTTCAACTTGGTTCCCTCCACTAGTGCAGTGCCCATTCAGTCCTTCGGTCTAAACTCCATGGCCTGCTTCTTGACCTTCTTTTCGTACGAGTCTCTGTCCTGCTGGTACAGGAGAAACGGCTCCGCTTGTGCAGGCGAATTCGGGTTGGGGTTATCCAGCAGATCCTATAAAAGAGGCGAGAAGGGGGAATATCCGTCGTTGTGATTACTAATAAGGGGGACGCCACACACATACGAATAGGCTCTCTATTTATTGAGGAACTACACAACAATATGTGCGATGTGTGAGGTACGATATGTTCAGCCTCTATGAATCGATTACCTGGATGCCCAACAGAATCTGCTTTATTGTTATGGAGGGTTTCCAATCCTCATCTTCATTTAGGATGGACAAGCATACCGTTCCTGGGTTTAGGGAGAGTGAAAGATATCTTGTGAAGATGACCCAACCAACAAATGGGGCATCGGTACAGGGGTATCAAATCTGGGGAGGAGAAAAGAGGAAGACGTTCTATTTTTCCCTCCTTTTTTATTTCTGTGCCTCCCTACCTGATGGGTATATGTTCGGGTGGAATAACACTGTGGTGAATTTGCACTTGGGGGGCTTGCTGGGGTAATCCTCCGTGAACTCCATGGTCAGCGGGAATTCGCCTCCTTCCCATAGTCCTCCCTGGAAGGGGATCATGGTGGTGGTAATATTGGTGGTAGTGCTGCTGGTGGGCGAACAAATGTTCACTTCCCTTTGTGAGAAGGTGGAATTCTCCCGCGGAGCAAAAGGTGTACTGTTATACACACGACGAAGAAGTTTACCCTCGGGCAGAGAGCGCTACATGACAGGACTTACCTTTTTGCCGGGTATTTTGCAGATCCATTTCATGATGTCGAGGCCTTTCCCATCACTCATGGGGCTATACTTGGCCGAAAATCCAGCGGGGTGATCCTTCCTCCATTCCGCCCGTTCTTGTGCTAACCTCTTTTTCGCAATAGACATTTCTTTTTTTTCTTTTTTTTTTTTTATTTTATTTTTTCCCAGAAGGGAATTTTGAAAGCGAATTAGTAGGTTCCTTTCTTCTATGTGTATGTCTTTTCCTTTGTTTTTTTGACTTGGTCGTTTCGTTCGGGTTACTGATTGGATATGTCCGTTTGGGCAACACGTTTTCGTGGTTTGGGGGTGGACCGGTCAGACTTCCAGCTTGGTACAGACGTGTTGCAGGGAATCTTTTTTCCTCTTCTTTTTCCTTTTTTTTTTTTCTTTTTTATACATAATGTGGCCCCCCTTTCTTGAGTGAGCCCCCTGTTCTGTCTCCCTACCGAGCAGTTGCGTTAAAGTTGTGCTAAAGTTCTGCTAATGTTGCGTCAAAGTCGCGTTAACGTTTCGTTTATTTTGTGTTAATCACTCTACAGGGGTGGCTACGCACTACAATGGAAAGTAATGCAAAAATGGGGAAGTCCAAAAGGGGGGGGTGTCTTCCACTGGACGTCCACAACAAAGTTCGAGTGGTAGAAAAACAGTCACATAAGAGTGTCCCCACACAGTAATCAGAATAACTTCCGATAGAATGATGTGAAGAAAGAAGTCGACTGTTTTTTTTTCTTCCCCTGAAGAGTAATCAGAAGGTACTTATTTGGCTTAACTCTCTCTCTTTACCTCTTCAAAGGCGTGAAAAAATATGTTGTATGAAGAAAAATACGCTGGGGGTAGATCGGCATATACAAAAGCAGGTGGAAGAAAAAAAAAATTCAAGAGTGTATTTAACAAGTTTAACGAGAGAAACAGAAAAGGATGCAAACGAGGAGGCAGTAAATAAGAAGCATACAAACCAAAGTGAATCATAAAAAAAGAAAAAAAAGGCAAAAAAGAGGAAAAATGAAAAGAGGTAAAAGAAAAAAAAAAAAAAATAGAGAGCGAGGCGGCAAACTTGTACAATTTATCGAAGGCGTGGAGAGGGATGCTGTTGGAAGCGTTTGAAGCGGACGTGGGGTATTGTGTGGACGGACGGGGTAGTCAATTAAGGCAAGGCAGCCAATGGAAGATGAAGATTTAGAAGTCCCCCCAGTCAGTCACTTTGCGAATGAGTACCAGTGGGGAGGCAAAATAAGGAGAATCCTTCGGAAGTAAAAATCTTTTTGAAAAATGTGCGAGGAGAATGAAGCAAAAAGGGGGGAAAAGTCAAGTCGAATTTAAGTCAAGCGAAGATGATCCAATGAAGGATGAACCCAGCGAAGATGCTCCAATCAAAGAGGAACCAATCGAAGATGTAGCAATCTTAGCTGGACTTAGTTAAGGCCAACTGTTCCATGCCAAACATCTTATGCCCGATCCGACCGAGCCAGGGAAAAAGAGAAGCGCAAGAGAACCTCGCTGCCACGCATGTAGATAGAGAAGTCGCAGAAATGGTGAAGCGATGAAGGGGCGAAGCGGGGCAGGGACTTATCTGCGGTATGAGGCCATTCTCGAGGAACGAACCCTTAATGCCACTTCAAATGGAGTGAAAAAAAAAAAGAAGAAAGAAGAATCTTAAAAAAAAAGCGCTGCATAGAATTTTTGCCAAACAGGTGTATCATCATCTTTTTTTTTTCTTTTTTCTTAAAATTTGGGGAATTTTCTCTTTTTTTATTTTTTTTTTTTGTGAAAAACGACCCCTGTTGAGGGTAACACATGTAAGGTCTTCACACTGAAGAGAGGCACTTACTTTTTGGTAATTCTCCACTGCGCAATTGCCAAGGGGGTGTACCTATATACACTTATGTGTGGGCCTATGGATACGCCGTTGTTTGAGTCCCCCCATATGCCGAACGCCACATAACTGCTACTTCGCCATGGTAGAAATGTAGCGACATGCGGTGACGTATATCAGAATACACGACACATTTGCAGTGATTGCCTTGGATGAAGTCAGCCCAATGTAGATGCGCATCATTGCATGTGTCTACGTGTTTTTTTTTTTTCTTTTAACCCACGTAAGTGCACCCTTTTAACCTGTTTGAGGGGTGGAGAAGTGCAAGCTGGGAAACGAACTCACGGGTTAAGATAAAACCCTAGAAGCTAGAAAGACACACGCAGAAGGTGCACTTCCCAGTTTACACCCATGCTAGGGGAAGGGGGGAAGAGCCAAGTTAGCGTAACGGGATTTATTCGCCACAGTTTTGAATGACTCGAAGGAGAGGCACCATTCTACATGAGTTCATACTGTGTAAAGCCCCCCCAATAAAAGAAAAAAACAATTTATCTTTTTTTTTTTTTTTTTTTTTCTTTGTAGCCAAAAAATCCCCGCTTGGGAATGACAAGGCGATGCGACAGCTGTGTTTGTCATCCCTGCTGTTCATCCCCTTGCGCGTTCAACAAGGAGGAGCAGCAAATTGTACACAGGGGGGAGCGGTCCGCCCTTATCTGTTATCGCCTATCGGCTATCCATTAAGCTGTGAAATCCGTGAAAGCCGATAAGCGGCATCACAGCAGCGACGTGACGATCTCGCCCTGGGGGGATGAACTCCTTCTTCTGCGAAGACACGAAGGAGGAAGAACAGCTCCTCCAGAAAATCATCAAAGTTAAGGAAGAAACCTTGCCCAACGTCATTCTGGAAATTCTGACCAACAAATGTTCGTCCACAAGGAGGCCGAAGGGGGAGCAAGAGAAGGTCAAAGTGGAACCCCACTTTTCAGGGCACTCCCACCTGAGGAATAAAAACCATGATGGGTGGAGTGATCAGACGCATCTATCAAAAAAGGAGGAAGAAAGTAACGTCCAACCTGCGGACGCCCAAATTGTGAACGCCGAAATTCTGAACTTAAAACTCAACACCAACGTTTTCCCCTTCCATCTTAAAAAAGATGGACACGTGAATGCAGACACCTTTTTTATACCGTACAAAAGTAACAACGATGAGGATGTCATAACGGAGTATACGTATAGCTATAGCTATGACGATGTGTACAGTCCGAAGATCGAAAAGACAAACAAACTGTTTCATGCGAATAAGGGTCGGTTGTGTGATGTTGCACGAGGGGGGGAAGAGGACGGGGTTATTCCTCAGAAGAAGGTTAAAATAAAACAGGAGAGCGAAGACGCACAGGAAGATCGACTTCCTCCCGACGGATTTGTCGAATGGAACATACAAAAAAGTGAGACAACGGAAGGCGAAACGGGGGAAGAGACTCCAGCAGAAGGGCCACCCTCTGTTACAAATGCAAACCTCGCTTGTAATGCAAACAACATGGAAAAGTTTCTTGTCCACTTTAGGGGCAGACTGTTCATCGGATGTAATCTCATATATTCTCACTTCAAGTGTGACACCTTTCTAAGCACCATACAAGGTAGAGAAGTGGACGAAGGGGAGGGCACTCCGGTCGGAGAAGACCATCTCCACTTTGTTAAAAAAGAAATACAAACATACAACTTAATTAAGAATGCGACTTATTGGAAACAGGATGAATATCCGGATGTTTCCGACCCCAATATACAGAAGTTTCTCTTCTTGACGGTCGTGCCGGCGCTGTGTGATTATGCGGAGGAGGGGGGGGAACAGGCCTCCGACGTTGTCTTCTAGGCTGGTGAAGGGGTGTGCCTTGCAAAGCATCGTGAGGAGGTACCCCAGCGTTGTATCATCTCGAATGGCCCATTCAGCCCACCAGCGTGTCCAACATGTGAAGAGAGCCACCATACATGGAGACTGCCTTACGCGATAAGTAAACCCTCTTGCTGTTAATGAGCTTCATATTAAGTGGGGGATCTATCACGTGCGTCGGACTGTCGCTCCATTTTGGAAGTGGCTCCCCCGCTTCACCGCCATCGCCGATACTACCACCATGCTGTGCCTCGTCCCCCAGTCCACGAAAAACAAAGCGCAGATAAGAATAAAACACACGTGAGTAAATACCCAGCTCACTAAAGCTGTTGACTAGAATGAGCAAACATTTGGTGTGGGGCATGTCAAGTGGGGTCTCCATTTTTTCCAAGAGACTCTCGCTTCTCTTCAATATTATAGATGTTGTGTCGTTTTTAATTTTCCTCTTCGATACGACGTACGCTGCTAGCGCTAGATGGTGTAGATTGGCTTCCTCAACCTGCTTGACAAAATAAATTTCAAACATTTGATACACGTCCTGGTGGAAGATGCCAAGTTTGGTGTAGCAGTAGAGGATGTTGCACAGCGTGGATATGTTCATTCTCCTGGCCAGGAGGATAAACTTTGCGGTTAGGCTGTCCAGCAGGTTCTTGCTCGGCGAGGTTTGCCCGCCGCTGGGGGGGGCCCTACTGAGAACGGAACCACCAACCAGATTAGGAGAAATATCGCCTGCCACATTAGGAGCAACATCGCTTGTCACAGTGGAAGAAGCAGCACCTGCCCAGTAACTCGCACCACCCGCCGCGTAACTAGCAGCACCTCGCCCCCAGCCCAACTTAACCATGCCACTCAGGATAAAACTGAGCTGCTGCTCATCGCACGAATGCACCTTCTTCTCGATTTCGCATAAAACGGCGGAAAGGTAGGCCGGCTCCGGGACCCCTAACTTGATGAACCCATTGATGATTAGAGACAAGTGTCTAATCGTGGCTAGCTGGATCTTCTTAATGGTTTCCTCAAAAATGATTTTCAAGAACTCTCTTGGCACATCAAACCAAATTCTACAACAGGCATTAATTATGAGGGAGAGCGATTGGGTGTTCATTTTGTGCACCTCTTTTGTTATCTCCAGGAGTACTGCAAGGAACATGTTCTTCAGCTCTTCTGTCTGTTTGCTTCTCTGCCGAGTGGCTTCACCGAGTCTGTTTGGTGTACCCTGTGGAGCTCTTCCACCACTGGATGGAATTCCTACAACGTTATTATGACTCCCTTGAATGATTTCCCCCTTCTCATTGCTACATTTCGTACTGGTATCATCTCGCTCCCATCGGGGGAAGACCCCCTCCCGAATGAGCATCTCGTTGTCCATTTCGATCAGCACACTTTGGTTATACGCATAGTTGTGCATGTTTCTCTCCATATCGTTTTCGTCCCCCTTCCTGGGGTACCTCTTTAACTGCTTTGCTGCACTTAAGCATTGACTTGTTTTTACTATCCCGGGATTTTTCCCCTCATGAGTGGAAGCAGCATTCTTTGCTACTCCGTGTTTTTCCTCCTCTTCCTGCTTCTCCTCCTCTGCGCTTCGATGCATTAGTGTAACTACACCCCCGCGGTGCCCTCCACAGGGATATTCCATCTCGTCCCGTTTTAAATCTCCCTGTATGTGAATCCTATCCAGCTTCACATTTGCAGCTTGCAAAAAATGGGGAGTTGGTTTGGTCACTTGGGAGAAGCAATTAAGCAGCATAGCCAGTCCCTGTGGAGTGAAGGACTTCCTACATTTCGAAAAAGCGGTCAGAACAAAAATGAGAAGCTTGAGTGTTAATTCACGAAATGAGTAATCGTTGCAATGTTTAGAAAAGGCATTCAAAGTTACAATAAGTGCGAAGGAATTCGAATTGTGTACAACTGGCAACTTCAAAAATTGGGATAATATTAATTCAAATAATTTTCTGTCAAAATAATTCAACACATTTAACGAATGGCAGATATGGGCACAGGCTAGCATGTCCATCTTATGTACATGTCCTTTTTTTATCTTTTCGCTGAATTTTAAGATTATTTTTAAATCACGATAATTCACTTTGGAATATGCATAGAGTATTCTTCCCATTTCCTTCATGTCGAATGTGTCACTTATCTTGTTTGCTCTTTCGCTTAGCCTCTCCCAAGTGATTCGGTCGTATGGACCTTCATTGGACACACGCTCAATCGTTTTCGTAATTCTGCTGTGACTCATCCAGGGGATACCCGCCAACGTATCGTGCGAGACAGATCTTTTCCTTATCACATAAACGGGCAATATGTGCGGTTCCTTCCTAACTATTCGAAGGAGAGCTCTACATGTCCATGTCGTCGTCATGCCTGCGCAGCTTTAGTGGTCTCCTTTGTGTGGTACGACCATATATGCTGTGTTGCACGGGGGTGCGTGCGCAGCAGGAAACACTAAGTGGAAGCGAAACAGGTAGAAGCCATGCAAACAAAAAAAATAAACAAAAACACACATGCATTGATGATACGTAGATGTCCCAGATGAATATCACGTGAGTACTCATACGCCGCCGCATACGGGCATAAAAAAGAAGGGAAAAAAGAAGGAAAAAAAAAAGAAACCGAGAAGAAACGCCTTTCTGGCACATGCGCTAGGTGGATTTATTGTCCCGCCTGGACTCCCTTTTTTTTCCCCTCATCCCCTGGTTGGCCTCGCAGAAGGGATAACCCAGCGAAGGCGCATTTTAGAACGTTTTTCTTGCACCTTTCCCACTGGGGGGGGCAACCAACGTGATCAATGAGTCGGAAGTTTCCCAGGGGCAAAGTCGAAACAGAGAAAAAGTGACAAAGAAAAAAAAAAGGAACCTACTATGAATAAAAAAAAAAAAAACAATCTGTAACGCCGTTAAAAGGGAGACAACAAAAACACTGCCTTAAAATTTTCCTTTCAACGGAACACAAGAAATTCTATTTTGAGAAATAGACGTCGTGGTTAGGGGATGAATAATCCCCGTCGTCCACCATAGGACATGAACCTATACTGGGTATCTCTTCTTGCGCAGATAGCCACGAGCAAGTGTTTCAACCATTCCGTCACGCCCGGACCCGTCAAAGGGGGAAAAAACCGATTACTACGAAAGAACGGCCTCCAATGTGCGTACAACGCGTACTTATGAAATAGCACTCTGGTTGATCTACCAACATAAGCAAAGGGGGACCACGGCGATACGAGAAAGGGAAACTTAGGGTGATCCACTACACATACCACATATGGAATCTCCCGTATCTTCCTTTGGGGGAGTAGCACTAATCCTCGAAGGATAATACTTCGCCTATCAGCGTCCTTTCCCACACCGTCGTCACAATACACACAAACGTTTGCAGTCGCCACACGTGTTAACCGGGCAATGAGTCTTGTCTCTCCTGGATCGAAAAAGAAATGTATATGGCACTGGAACGGGGGAGAACTGGTACAGTCATAATTATTAAAAAGAAAGAAAAATGGAAAAAAGGAAAAAAAAGGAAAAAAAGGAAAGAAAGGAAAGAAAAAAAAGGAAAAAGGGAATGAGAAAAAAGGAAAAGGAAATAAAGGGGAAAGGAAAAAAAAGCGTACTAAAGTAGCCTCTTCTTTTCAACAGCAGTTTTTTGTCATCATCCACGTAAGCCATGTTATCATACCCCTCGGCGTCTTCCTTTGATCTATTCACCCTGACGCCGCTTACCTATGTGCCGTTCGTCCTACTCGCATCTAGTCCATCCCGCCTGCGCTGGTTCTCCCAGTCGTAGTAATCCTCAATGCTGCCGATGTAAGGCATATTCGAAAGAATGTCCTTCGGCTTGTACGCGAGAACAAGCATGCTGCACAGCTGCACGAAGACGTTCTTCAGGTAATCGGCGGAGACTCCAAAACGGCACGTATCCTTCAGTATATTCGCGTAGCACTCCACATAGCGCAGCATCTCGAAGTATTCGGATTGCTCTTCAAACAGAATGCGGTTGTAATAGTTGGACGCATTTCCTTCAAACTGGATTGGTCCGGGATTACAAAACCTATCTTCCATCTGCCACCTCTGCAAGGCAATTTTTAAGCTTCTATACGCCTTGCCGTTCAGGTCCACCGGGGCACTAGGAATGACTGGGAGGTCCCCTTTGGAAGCGTTCTTCAAATACTTACTGCCCTGTCCTCTGGGCAAAATTTTCATCAAAGATATAAAAGGGATGGCAAACAGTTTCCAATCTTTGATGTTTCCACAGAGCCCCCTTATCGACACAATGTATCCTGTTAGTCCACTTTCAATCACTATGGAAGCAGCATGGCCGTAGGAATAGGCCAACTTACAATCAAATTCGGATGGCAACGATGAACGACCTTGGTATCCAAAGAAGTGAGTCAATCCCATGAAGCTTCCAGAATATTTTCCCTGCTGCTTTCTCTCATGCAGTTCCTCCTTCACCATTTGTAGTAGCAACTGTTCTGTCTCTAACTTTTCAAATCTCATGGATCTCAGATCCACGTGCAGGAGTTCTTTAATGATGAACTGGGGGAAGGTCTTCAGCAGGGCTAAACTCCACGGAGTCAATTTTAGCACCCACGGGGAGACAGACAGGGATTGAACTCCCCCTGCTGTTTCCCCTGTTCCTGCTCTGGACAGTAGCCGCGATGGGACTCCTTCCCCGGTTGTGCCACTCTGCGTTGTCGACAAATTGATCAAGTCGTTCCTCGCCTCGACCAGCTGCCCCTTCTCATTGGCATCGTTCAGTATGTCACTAATTTCGGTGAGTAAGATCTTCATATGGGGAAGATGCATCAGCAGCGCATCAGGGATTAATACGGTTCCGTAGTTCTTTCCTTGTTCAGCCCTGGCACAAACGACATCTGCAATGTCTTGGACGACTCTCCACAGGGTCTTATCCGCTGCGCCATACTCCTCCGCTATTATCACAATGTTCGGATGAGTCTGCAGCGCGCACTCCAGAACTTCATGAGACGGAGATCTTCCCATTAAACGAATGAAATGCCAATATTTGGGCATACTGACTGCATCGGTGAGGACATTTCCAATGAGGGAGGCATACACTTTGGTGCTGCTATCAAAACCGACACATGTTTCAATCAGCTCGTGAATCAAATTGTTCGATCCGGTTAGCGGAATGCCCACAACGGACGTAGGGATCTTCTTCTCCAGGAAGTACTCCGCGAGGAGAGCCGCCTCCGTAATGGTGACATTCGATCCAGGCATGACCAAACCGTTTAGCTGCAGATTGGTCACTGTCTCGCACACCTTATTTCGGTTCTCTTTATCAAATAAAGAGTGCTCCGGGGAATTCCCAGTTATCTCCAACCCTCCTTGATTGAAATGCTTCGCTATGTTGTCGTCATCTATAATGATGTACTTGTTGTTTAATAGCCCATACAGCCCGTAAAAGGCAATACAGACCCCTTTCAGCAGCTTCAGTCGGTGGTAGAGACCACTGAGCACATTCATCGCCCCGGGCGCCTGTCTAGACAAAAATACAATTCCTATTTTTATTTCAAACGAGATGGGCGTGGCATACTTGTCGTGAAAAATTTCCTGAATTTGAAATTTATTTTCATGCGACATGTGGGGGTAGTTGGACAGGATCTGCTTCTGTATGTAGGGGTCATTCGATATGTACTGCTTTCCTGCCCTGACCTTTGCCTTCAAATCGGAGCACAGTTCAGGCAGCTCCAGCTTATTGTACAGCCTGGAGGTTTGCAACTCGGACATGCACCCTAGGGACTTGTAACTAGAGCAGTGCTGTTCGTAAAAGTCGTTTTTCACTTGATCATCCGCGTTAGCATTTGCTTCTCTTGCCAAGTCATGGTGGGTGGTCTTTCCTGCGATAGTTCCAGAGTCGTGTCCCATTCCTTTGCTATGCGTTGATAGGGAATTCTCATGAGCCCCTTTACATGTGACACTAACCTCACCAAGTCCGTTCCCCTTGTTCTGCGAATCGGCGGAGATGCCACTCAGATGCATATGGTTGGCCCGGTCCTCTTCAGTCCCACCGGTGATATAACCACCCACATGATTCGTCTTATTAGCCAAACTGATAATCAACTGCAAGTCCACGGAGTTCTGGCAGAGGAGTAAATCCTTCGTAGGAATCTTCACTGTGTAGCATCTGGAATTACTCAAATGTCCATTGAACTGAATCGGCCCAGGAGCTCTATACAAATCGTAGAGGGACCACAAATTACGGACTTCTTTCAATACGTTGAAAAGTGGGCTGTTCAAATCGACGAGGTATCTCTTCACAGCGGGGAACTCCTTCCCTGTGTTGTCCCTATTCACATGCATGATACGGAGAAATGGAATGGCTGCAGGGATCCAATTGGCATAGGAATCTTGTAAGTTCTGTATAATGGACATATAGCCTGTCTTCTTATGATCAATTAGCAAAGCAGCATTGTACCCCAAAGCATAGCAATAGTTGCAGTCAAAGTTGGAAGGGATGGCACACCTGCCCTCGTATCCTAAATAGTGAGCCATAAACTGAATATTCAAACTGTTGTCATTCAGTTTTGCTAGCTCTGATTCAACCAGTACAATGATTAACCTCTCCGTTGCGATTTTCCCAACTTGAATATATCCGGTGGATTCTCTATCCATTAGAAGTTGGTCCCTGATGATACTGGGTAAGAAATCCCACACCTCTCTGGAGTGTTGCAATTTATCCGCATGGAAAGGACCTTCTTTCAAAATGACGTTCAGCTCGCCGATCAGAACTTTCATTTCAGGCACAAATTCGATTAATCCCTCGGGAATTAAAATAACTCCGTAGTTCTTATTCAGTGACCTTCTCTTGAGTATAGTATTAACAATGTTATTGACGATATCCTTTAGGGACAATTTTTCCTTTTCTACTTCTTCCCCTATGAGCACTATGTTCGGTCTTGTCTGCAGAGCACACTCTAACACTACGTGCGAAGCAGACCTTCCCATCACTCTCACGACGTGGTATATATTATTTCCTGTCTTCACATCGGTGCATAAATTGCCAATCACTTCTGAATACGTCTTCGTGGCTGTATCGAACCCAAAGCTAATTTCAATTGCTTCACTTTTTAAATCCCCATCGATGGTCTTCGGGATACCGATAATAGAAATGGGGATGTTCCTCTCGGCGAAGTACTCAGATATCAATGCTGCATTACTGTTGGATCCATCTCCTCCGATTATTACCAATCCGTTCATCTTCAACTTGGAAACGATATTCTCTATGGAAATCAGATCGTCTTTATTTCTTACCTTGTTTCGCCCTGACCACAGCATGTTGAATCCTCCCAAGTTGCGATATCGATTCATCAAGGAGTTCGTAACGGTCACGTAATTTTTGCTATACAAACCATCTATGCCTCCTAAGAAGCCAATAACCTGCGACTGCTCATTGTACCTCTTGGCATAGTCATATATACCCGATATGACATTGTGCCCACCTGGCGCGGGACCACCAGATAGAATAATCCCAATTCTCAATATATTTCCTCCCTTAAAAGATTCATGGTTCTTCGTTTCCTTCACGTTCAAAATGGGTAGGTTGTGTAGATTCTTCAAATACTTTTTGATCTCCTCATAATCTTTTTTGTTAATAAAATCGTCCCCGTGGTTCTCTTCTAACACTTGGTATTCACTTGCCAGCGCCTTGGGTAATGTAGGTTGGTACTTTATCCTTTCATACTGTAGTGGACTTAAATCATCATTTAGGGATGGCGAATGACCATGTTCCTTTAGCTTCTTTATCTTCATATTTTCGTTATCTACAAGGTAGAAGGAGTTCTTCGTTTCCTTTTCCACTAGGAATTTTTTGGAAGTTAGCTTTTGCATCAAACAGTCAATCATCTCACTGTCTTTTTTGTCCACCGTTCCATGGTCTGTGCTTCGTTGATCTTCGTGCTCTTCCAAATTGAAAGCGCATTCGTTGTCCCTTAGCAGCACAGACATGGTTTTGAGGAGGGGAATCACGGGTGGCTTCCTGGCCTCTCCGGCGTTGTCGTTGAAGTTCCTCATGTTGTTCAGGGGGGTGGAATTTCCTGTGTGTGGCCTTCCCTCTACTGCTGCGGAGTTTTTTTTTTTTTCGTATCCCTTGGAAACGTCTGCAGTTGCTTACTTCCGGGTTGGCAGTTTCTCAGGGGGATGAACGCCGACCGGTCTCTATAAGTAAAATGGGAGAACAGCTCTTGGGGGAGGCCACTACACGTGCGTATACGGAGATATATATAAACGCGTAGGTGTATATGTGTGCACAAAGTGAACCTTCTTTCACATGAGGAGAAAAAAAAAAAAAATTAGCTAACTTGACGTTCTAGCCAAAAAAGACAAAAAAAAATAAAATAAAGTAAAAATAAACTTGCTTCACGGGACTTTTCGAAAATGGGAAAATTCCTGCGGGTAAATTTTTTCCTTTTTCATGTGCCTTCAATTTTTGCGCAATCTGGCTGTTGGCAAATCTTTTCCTGCTTCTGCGCTTTGTTTGACTTTTCTTGCCTTTGCTTTGTTTTCCCTTGTGCCTCTCCTCGCGGTAAAGCAAAAATCATGGGAAGTGGGCGTTACACGCGAAAGGCTCCTTTACAGTTTTTAAAAATATGTTTTACGGAAATGTGACATGTTAAAAAAAGGAAGGTGTTTATTTTTAAGTGTGGAGTCTCAATATTGGCAGAAGGTGGAGTTCCAATCTCATCATAAGCGATTTTCACTGGGCTTTGCGGAATGCAGGAAATAAATGTTATATGTATGTACGTACGTTTGGTTGTATATCTTCTTGAGAAGCAAATCTGTCATGTGGTAAGAATGCTATGCATTTGGAAGTGCTGAACGTGGGGGGAGTTGACGCGTGCGAAGTTCTTTGCTACGTTTATGTAGCCATTTAAAAGGAGCATGTACGTAGGTAAAATCATTCAATAAATTAATATCAGTCAAGGATGTGTGGCTCGAAGGCTTTGTTGGCGAACTGAGTTGCGATTAAGCGGTTATAATGGGTGAGGGGGTGAGAGAAATTCAATTCATAATTAAAGAAGAGAAGGAGTCATAGCGTACAAGTGGTTCTCATCACGTTGACGTGAATTAAATTATGATTTTAATTGTGCTCATATGGGAAGCATGAAGTTCGCATATATCAGTATACTATATGCGTATTTGTTAGCATATATTACATGCCTATTCCTGCGGTGGATAGAGGAAGTGGAATCGACACGGGCTTGTAGCATATGCATAAAAACTCACGCGCATTCATGTATGCGAGGAGAAAAAGGAACTGGGGATGCAAAGAAAAAAATCCACTTCATAAATTAACGTGTATGTAGAGGTTGCGCCGGTGCTTGCTTCTAGTATGTGCTTTCGCGATAAAGAAGCAAAACAAGCCGTGACAAAGCAAAGCGAAGAAATCGAGTAAGTCAAAAAGAGGAAACTATAAGGAGAAAACCAAAAAGAGGAAAACAAAAATTCGCCCCAAATGGAAACCCTCCCATTTGACATTTTTTCTGCAACTTAAAGGTCAAATAATTCGAAAAGGTGTATGCATGTCGTGAACGCATATGCATACGCATGTACAAGTGGTCACATGTGGCATTTATAAGTGTTCTTCCCGCGAACGGTGCGAACAAAAAGGCGTCGACAACAGAAATGCGCCCATATAAATGTACATAAATGCACCTCTATTTGTGCAACATCGTGGGGACTGTTAAAAATCAGGTGCCCCTTTTTTGCAGCATATATATAATAGGGCGTTTCCCGACTTCTACATGAAGACTATTCACTCTTGTACGTTAAACGCATAACAGGGTAGCATCCCCCCCATACATTCGTGGCAGTGTCGGATACATACTGGATCCATTTCTACTATTTTTGCATTTTTTAAAACATCTCCATCCTCCAAAAAAAAAATTGTTCACTCACGTGAAGCAAGGGTTAAAGTTGCACATTTTAACTCACAAAGGTTCAACCCCCCCAAGAAAATTCTACTTTGTTCACCATTTTGCGAAACAGAGGTGTGCACAAAGTACAAAAAAAAAAAAAAGGAAGGTATTTTTAAAAAAAGAAAAAAAAGGTGTGCCCCGTTTAGTGGGACAAGTATTCACCAACCATAGTCCTTATGTTCCACATTTAGTTACGCGGGATGAGGCTTTGTAACCCCTCTCGTCAATTTTTGCGCACATGTGAATGTAGTAGGCTACAAGAAGTCCTGCCACCGGGATTGTTCACCTGATCTGTGCAGACTTCTTTTTTTTTTTTTTTTTCTGCCAAAATAGCTAGCTTGTTCATACAAAATTGTGACCCCTTTTGTGATATAAAAAAAAAAAAAAGAAAAGAGCAGGTAACGGCTCTTTTTACTTTTGGGAGGGTTTCTTTTGGGGGGATACTCATGGAAGGAATATTTTCCTGCGCTGTCCACCCGCATTGGCATTGTTTTCTCCGCGGGGCTCTGTTATGCTTCCTGTTCGTAGATCGACAAAATGGTTGTTCTCCCTCCTTTATTTCCACCGTTCAACTCATTTTACTGGTCTGGGAATGTGGGTAAACGAACGCATGTTTGGGGCGACAACACTGTAAACGAGGGTACTACTTCCTTGATGGTTAAGGGGAATCAGCTAGATGTTCCAATATAAAATGTACATGGATGAATGAAACAAAGAAAAAAAAAAATTGCCCTTCTCTATTGGATGGGTAAAAATTAAAATGAGTTAAAGGGATGCTCCGCTTGAGCACTTAATAAGCATACCCCCCCCTAAGCTCCGCCAGCATCCACAACAAAGAAATGAGCTGCGAACTACGTGGCCACACATTTGTGCTGACAGCTTTCTAGTCGAAGAAAGAGGAAGTGGCATCTCACAAAGTGGTAGTTTTTTTCTTTTTTTTTTTCACCTCCAATTTTTATTACCACTTCTTATTGCTTCGCTGAAGCGGTTTTCCCGCCCAAAGTTGCAATGAAAAATTGTAACAGAGAGACCACGTTGATTTACAGAACGTTGAGCGACAAATTTTTTGTCATCAACAAACCTGTAAACTGGACATTAACGAGGAAAAAAACGAAACGAGCAGAGGAGGGGGGAAGAGGATGGGCTCCAATTGGTAATCCCCCTTCCTTGTTAAGTAAAAACAGTGACATAGCAGAATCAGCGGAACGAACAGACTACCCAAATGATAAACATAGAAGTAACATGTACAGGAAAAAACGATTTCTTAGCCAGATGAAGAACCTAAGTAGCGCTGAAAAAAATGCATTCCTTTACACAAATTCTGTCCTATACCTCTACGATGACTTCAATTTCAATCTGAGTGGAAACGCCTCGACAAAGCATAACGATAAAAATAAATTTGCGCAGAAATATTACGTAGAGTCCCTGTTAAAATGTGAGACGAACGGGGCTGTGTACTACCCGTATAAGCTGCCTATATACATGAGTGGTCTTGTCATATGTTGTCGAGATTTACTCGTTTACAAGAAGTTTCTGCAGATGATTAGGGAAAATAAGCTAGTGCGAAAGTACAGATGTTTGGTGCATGATCCCTTCGTCTTTGTTGATAGTAACAAAATTAACTTTTTTCCAGAGGGAGGGCATAGCTATCCGAAGGGAAGGGGTGTGATTCCCCTTGTGAGAGAGGCATCAAACACACATCATCGCTATGAATACAAAAGCACAAACGACGAGGAAGATAAAATTGATCGAAGAGAAGTTATCCCCTTTCTAAGATCCCTACAAGCACAAAAGGAAGTGAGTGATGTGTTTCCGTATCATAATTTTTTTGCGGACAATCCGTATTCCTCCAGCTACTGCTATCGTTTGGCGGACTTAACGATCGATGAATGGAAAGGGACAGTATATCCCACGACGTGTACAATCAACAAAGAGGGGAACAGCAGACAGGGGAACAACAAACATAGAAGTAACACACCTCACAGGGGGGGAAGATTCACAGACAGAGAAGAAAGGACCCTAAATTTTGACCACTTCGTTTCTGCCTTTTTGAGAAGAAGTCCCCCAGTGAAGAGCCTCAATCGTTTTTTGTCCAACCTCCTCCACAACAATGGCACAACGCTGAATGAAAGCGACGAATACGATTTACGACGCGGGAATGAATTCCGAGTGAGTCCCCCTAATGGGCACACGGAGCAGGGGAAACATAAGCATAGTGACCCAATTTTGAGCCGAACAAATGGTGACCACTTAGGTTACAATGTAAAGATCCAAAACGGATGTCTGTCCAAAGATGGGAAGATCAGATTTCCGTTATCTCTGTACTTCAACGAAGGGAACTTTTTTACCTTCAATAAGCACTTCGAAGACAACTCCGTGCCTGTATCTATGGTTTACCGAATGGAGAATTATAGTGATTTCTTGAAGAGGAATTTAAAAACGTTGCTCAAGAAGGAGCAGGATGTAGATTTTCGCTTGAATAAAAATTGCAACGTCTGTATTATCGAGTTTGTCCTTCTGGACAACCCCAAGCCTGACTTAATCCGATTCTTCTTTAGCGAACTGAACACCCCCATAATTAATGACAGTATATTTGACAGGAATTCTTTCAAACGAGATGTAATTGGTGAAGTGATTTTGAAGCAGCTGGAGGGGAGTCACGCGGATTCTTCGCCACCTGTGGAGGGTTCTTGGCTCTTCGATGTGGATACCCATTTGGGTCTTAGGGTGGAGCAAGTGGACGGCGTGCAATCAACCACCTGGCGACCGCGAAGGCGTGATAGAGAAATTAAAGAGTATTTTCTTAAAGCGAGGGAGCCACACGTTAACGCTTTCACCATCCCTGGAGTGGGGGGCACTTTGCTCGGATCCGAGCAGGTCGTAGAAAAAGTAAATCCAAGTAATTTCATCATACAGGAGAGGCATTCAAGTGATGGACACGACGAAGAAGGGGGGCATAACTGCCCACAGAACAGCGGCGAAAAAATGAAACTTTCCAATAAAAACACGAATCTGTGTCTCGAACTATTTCAGCTGCAGTTCTTGGATCCAATCAACGGGGATCACGTGAAGATAGAAAATTCCCTTCCCAGCGCCTGGCTTTAATTTTTTTTTTTTGTTTAAAAAATTCTTTTCCCCGTTGTGGAATAATTTTTTTAGCGTTGCTGTGGCGCGGTCCGCCGTTTGGTCCGGCCCATTTCGCCACTTCTGATTAAGCGTAGTGGTGGCTTTAAAAAGCGATACCCCGTTGGGGAAAACATTGCGCATTTTTTTTTTTTGTTCTTCTAGGTTGGCGTAGGTTTTATTTCGCGCTTCAAGCGTTACGCAGTTTTGTGGGTACGTACCCATGTATATATGCATGTATGTATTTTTTATTTTTTTTCTTCCATTCAAGCGGAAAAACAACTGTCCCAGTGGAAAATTAGCACAGACTCTCATTGGCCGATTTGCTCAACATAGAGTTAGAGGGGCAGGCCAATCGCCCGGCTAAGATGGCCCGCGGCTAGGCGTTTTTCAAAACAGGTTGCCTTCTTCGTTCGGAAAACAAATCATTGGCCCTTCCCTGAGGTTTCCTTGGCGTGTTTGCTTCGAACCCTTGGTTACCGAAAAAATAGTAACCACTTCTCTACTGCCGCCAGAATGATGAAAATCACGAAAGAGAGGAAAAAGTACCGAATTAGCACCCCCTATGATGAGGCGCAGAAGGTGGGCATTAAGGCCAAGGCGGAAGAGCTGAAGCAGCTCAAAAGAAAGGAACTCAACGAACAGCAACAACGCAGCGGTGAACAGAATGACCACGAAGAAACAAACGCAGCGGAAAGGTTTATGCGCATTTATAAAGAGTACATAGAGAAAAGTGAAGAAGTAGAGAAATTTAAAAAAGAAAATGAAGACCTGCAGGAATCGAAGAAGAGAACTGGCAGTAGGAAAAAAATAAAAAAATTAAATTTGAAGCTGAAGAAAAATAACTTGATAGCAAAGTTGGTAAAGAATAAAGCCATCATTAAGGCAGGCAGAGCGTTCTTGTCTGTATCGAAACAGAGGTGTAAGAAGACAAATTTGTCAACCCAGGGAGTGAAGAATAAATCCGAGGAAGTGGCTACGAGGATTATCCCCCCAATTCTCGCAAAAGTTCTGCGTGGGAACAATTCGAAAGGGAAAATCGGAGTGGAGAAGGTAACCACCAGGGACAGTACCCCAAATGGAACGCCTCACAACTGCCTAGGTAGCACGCCGAGCGGTCCTCATGTGATGAAGACAAAAGAAGACTTGCTGAACCAGTACGATGATTTAATTAAGGCCAGTGAATTTATCCAGAACCCGCTCGAATTCGCCAGGCAGGTTATTGAGCGACGGCAGAAGCAGGGCCACAAGAACGCTCCAAAGCAAAACGCGGCAACGAAAAACGTGACGAACAAAGGAAACACAAAGGGGAGACCTCCTTTTTGACGTCTCCACATCGACCCTCGTGGAGCCATTTTCGATGGATTCGTAACGTTGCCAAAGTTTCGCATTTTTTTTTCTTTTTTTTTTGTAAAATGAGGCGTCTTTCCGCTTGATGCAGCTCCCACTCGCATGAGATGCGTAACCGACGTACTCCCCCATTTGACGATATTCTACCTTTACGAAAGCAATTTTTTTAAAAATAATTTAAGGTACAATTTTTTACTCTTCGTAATTGTTTGTGAGCACTATGCCCGTGGAAAAAGGTGCACGCGTGATGGGGCGGCTTCATAAAGCAGCATAACGAAGGCGCGCCGCTTCACCACGCCGCTTAAGCACGCTGCAAAAATGGTGTGCAAACTATTGCACGTGGAGCCAAAGTCCCGCACGGGGGAAACCACCTCGTTCATCCATTCACTTTATTCTTCGAAGCCTGCCGCGGATTCTTATTTTTAAATTTACCCTGCACATAGTTATGCATAATCTTCTGCAGCTCTATATTCTCCTTTAGCCCCGGTTGCGCCTTCAAAATTTTCTCATCAATTTCTAGCTCTTGTCTCCATTCTCTTGGAACTTCAACTCGTTTATAATTTTTTAAGATTTCTGGAGTTTTATAATTTCCTTTTTCTCTTTTTAGGACTTCTTCTCTCGTTTTTTCTAAAATCTTTTTCTCTTCAAGAAGCTGTGCTAGGTACTCTGGTCTGTCTATATACTCTAGGTCAAAAAAGTTCACTGGTAAATCATTGTCTACTGCTATTTGTGCCTTCTTTGCTAGCTCGTAATCAAATTCCACCATGGCATTGACATTCTCTTGGGTTAGGTTCGCCCTGGGCCTCGTTATGAGTTTCATTTCTAGCAGTTGCGAAACGGCCATGACTCCTTTGAGGGGGGAAAAAAAAGGCGAAGTGCAACGCTAGGCAATGCTAAGGAGCGATGAAACGATTCATGCGGCGTAAATAGAAACACACATATATGGAAGCAAGCATGGGAACATTTTTCGCTTACTCTCTTTCACGGCAGAGTTCGCTCCTCTGCCCTACCTGGGTGCGAAATGAAGGTCGTTTTATTTTGACGTACTCCGAAGGATACCAACACGTCGCACACTTTGTTCGATAGCTGGGTAGCGCTTCTGAAAATCATTTTGGGATCGACATGTGCAGGTGAGTGGAACAGGGTAGTACCCGTGTGTGTAGAGTAGAGCTGTTGACAGTACTGCTTCCCCCTTGTTGACAGATCGGTAGCGGTACACTCCCCAATCTCTGAGAGTGAAAGCTGCCCGGGAAACTAAACGATACAATGGCGCAGTGGCAGCGGGGGTGTGCTTATCCGTTTGCGCAGGCCTTGCGATGGAAGCCGCTAAAAATGGCACAACAATGTTTCGATTATTCCTACACTAGCTTCAAATGACTTGTGTCTGTCGCCCGAGATGCAAACCTGTCAACATGAGCATACGCTTTTGCCGAGTTGCAAAAAAAAAAAAAAAAAAAAAATTCGCAATTTTTATTTGCCTCCTACTGCCTATAAAACACAATTGCAACTCAGCATTCCCAAATTTTTTTCCTTCTCTCCCTGTTTGACTTTCAGAAATAAGGTCGAAGAGAAGGATCAAAGAAGAGAAAAGGCTACACGTGTTTGGCTTGCATAAATTTCCGGGAGCAATACTTATTCGCTCTTCACACTTGGGAAAAAAACCTGTATCCATTTTTGCGTGAACAAAGGGTTAATGTGGTCGCTGTAAAAATAAAAAAAATTGAAGTTCACATATTGGTGCATGCGAGTTGGTGGGGATGCAAGAAAGGAGTTTTTTTTTTTTTTTTTTTTTATCTGGGTGTCGAAAGGTTTGCCAGGATGGAAAAAAATTCTCTTCACCGTTTATGTTAACGTGTTCATGTTTCACTTTTACACTTTCGCAGTTCTTCTCAAATTTATCATCCCCCCTCAGTGTTTTGGCAAAATAAATAGCTGTAGAAGGGGCGGAGTTCAGGACAGTTGCGAGTAACATTACAAGCACTTTTGTACGTACGAGCGTCTTTCCCACTGAGAAATTACGAGGCCCATGGGAAAAAATTTCTCCGTGGGCACTTTGCAGGAGGACGGGAGTTATTACTCCCACCAATTTTGCGTTGGCGTCATTTTTAACGCTACATACGTGTATGTGTCACGCGACATGCAATGGAGGTGTGTGCATTTGGACACGCGTCCCCATACGTGCTGCCCTGTCGCCAAGAGTTACTCTATCATGTAGACTGGTCCCTCCTGTATATACACGACGTATGAACTATAGGCAAATGGGTAAGCACACACAATTGGATGTTTTCTCAACGTTGAAGGTGTCTCTCTCTTTTTTTTTATCTTGTTTTTTTTTCGGGCATCTGTTTAGACATTGTTAATTTATAAGTAGAATGTTAGCCCCCCCCCCGTAGTTTGCCAATTTGAATGTCCGCACAAACTGCAATGTTAACCTTTTTGAAACAGTTACATCATGGTTGTTTTGACTACGTTTTAAAAAAAAGGAAAATAAAACAGTGCTTCAATCCGCTACCTCCGTTTAGTACCATCCGGGGGACAAATCCCTTTAGATGAATCTGTCTATTTGGGCATCATTCGTGTCCTTTTTTTTTTCTTTTTTGCCTGTTTACACATAGGCCATTTTGTGTGCACACACCGGTTATGCCAGGAATGAGGTGGAAAAAAAAAAATAAAATAAATAATAAATAAATAAATGTAATATATATATGTATATCCAGTTGACCCATCAAAGAAAGAGGTCAAATTAGGCAAACATATGGATCACCCTCACTGGTCCGTAGTTATCATAACGGGTTTATAGTCCCCTCTCGATATCGTGCTCTCCACACAAATATCAAAGTCTATTTCACATTTGCAGCATTCTTCCTGTGGACACTACTCTTGCGCGATATATTCGGCCGTAGAACCACTCAAAATGAGTGAAGAGACTAGGGGCATATCGCTGATAAAAAAAATCGAAAAGAAATCGTTAGAATGCAGAGAAGGCAACGAAATCGGCGTTCTCAAATTGTGCGAATTGTGCAACTGCATACACCCCATATATAAGAAAATATTTGGCGATGGGTTTATAGCTAATATGTTAATAAAAGACTTAAAAAATTCGACTTCCAAAGTCCAAAAAGCTGTGGAAAAAATCCCAGAAGAGGCTAAATATGTATCCACCATGTATTCGTACAATTTAAAAAAATACACAAATTTGCAAAAGTTAAAAGGCGATACAGATAATGGAATAGTCGATTTCCTGTGGATGAAGAGGACAATGGAGTTTATTATAATTTTTCTCGAAAAATGTTATGTGACAAATTATACATCCGAATTAAATGTGTGTGCGAGGGACGCGTACGACCAAGTGTTGAAACCTTACCATGGTTTCACAACAGGGAAAGTTGTGACCCTGGCGCTGAAGTTATCGCCCTCGAGGGAGACTCTAACGGAAAGGTTACAATTCGAGGGGAATGAGGAAGCGAAGGCTCATCTGCAGGGGTGCCTCTCCATAACGAAGCTGTTGATAAGCGACATTTCGAAGACGATAGAGCAGAGCGGCTGCAACTTCGCGGACAAGGTTTAGGAGGGGAAACAGGAACGACAGGAAAACGAATAAGTAGGATAAAGCAGAATAAAGTAAAATCTGTGTGCTGCGAAATGCACCGGTTCTGGCTCTGTTTTTTTGTTTTTTTTTGTTTTCCTTTGTTTGTTCAGATTTTTTACAACAGGTGCGCAGTGGCTATCTGCTTAGCGGACACAAGCACGAACGGAGGATTTCTCCTTCTGCAGCCTCCATTTGTGTAGATATGCAATTGAGCACTTACGCATGTGTCTATGTGGTATTTATTTTTTTTTTTTTATCTTAGCAACTTGGCCAATTAATGTGGCTCGTCTGAGCAATCACCACTGTTGGGCAAAATGGAAGTAAGAATTATGCCACGTGTTAAGAAAAAATATGACGCCACGGTGGGATACTAAAACGGAGGGCCATTTTGTTGAGCATAAATGTTTAAAGGCGCGGATGACACTTCCGCAGAGAAGGGTTATTATTTAAATATACTCTCTAAAACGGAGTGGAACATGCAATCGATTGCCATATCCTATTTTTTTGATAATCCGTCGGCGGATCACACGTCGTATGGCTGAACAATCGTCACCTTTAAATACACACACTGGTGTCCGAATAAGGCATATCCCCACCTCTATGGGGCCACCTGCACAATAACTTGTGCCTTCCCTGGGAAAGCAAAGCGGAACGAAAAACCCGACATATACATTAGATAAAACCAAATTGCCCATTCCATGTTTGCTACATTAAAGATAATTTTGCCTAAAATGTAAGTTGTGGCATATCTGCACTTTTATGCGCGTTAAGGATGGTGAAAGATATCACCATAGAAAAAAAGAAAAAAACAAAAAACACATGGGGGAGCAGGAAAAATTTCGTACTTTTTAAAAAAAAAAAAAAAAAAAAACTGAATGAAAAAGCAAAAAAAACTTCATGATTTTTTTAAAAAATAAACATTACCAGTAAACAAAGCAGAGCTGGAAAGATGCTTAGAAGAACGAACAATTATGTCAATGCATAGAATGTACGAAAATGGTATATCACAAAAAATTTATAAAGTGGGAAGAAGAACAAGGGATTTACTCGATATGAATCTCAAAAGTAAGCAAAATTACGGGAAAAAAAATATAAAATAAGATAAAACAAAATAAAATTAAATAACATGCACATATACAGCACATATTATGTATATAGGGCAACGAAAAATAAAAAAAATAACTTAACCTGTGATGATGAACAACCAAAGCTAAGTGGCCAATTCAGCAAAGAGAGAACAATTTGCCTTAGCCCCCGCACCAAGGTGTTAGGCGAAATATTAGGAAGTGCTAGAACAAATATAGCATTGCATAACGCATATGTCGCAATGTAACATTTCTATATTTATGGTTACCCTCTTCAAAAAGATGAGATGTTAAACTCACTTTTAAAAGGCCCATAAACACACTTTCGCATAAAATGATGCCGAGCAGCGAAAACCAAATGGAAGAGGACGAGTGGGAACTGCATCCATTATTTTTATCCAAAATTCCAAACAAAAAAGACATTGATAAGAACCCAGCTCTTTCAGCGCTGATAACATTGATCAATGAAGAAGAAGAGAAGGAAATGTTCAGTTACGAACCAAGGAGAAAAAATCTAAAGAAGAAAATCACAGAAAAAGGCCAAATTATCTACAAAAAAGATAGGCGGAATTTTTACGAACCCTATCAGAAGAACAAAAATGATCAGATAAATTATTTTGAAAAAAAGAACCTCGGTGGGAATGCGGATGCTAGTAAGGAGGAGGAAGTTGTGGACGTGGAAGGTACCACTCTGACTGCTGAAGAACGGGCAGGGGATCATTCTAGCCACAATGTGAGCATCAACCAGCAGCCCACAGACGAAACTTCCATAGGCGAAGTGCTGGTGTGCTTGTCGATGCTCAATTTGAAGCAGTAGTGGCGACTGAAGCCATTCTCGCCTGTAGAATAACACAGATGCACCGTTGAGCACTTGTACAGTTGCACTGTTGTACAATTGTACTTTTTCTTCTTTTTTTTTTTTTAATCTTTCCCAGAATGCCCCTTTTAAATTGCTTTTTAGTCTCTTAGTATCTCCCCCACATGCTGTACATAATGTACGGATCGTCTAATCACCCATAAGATAATACCCTTGTTTGGAGTGTAAAAACTCTAATTATTTTAAAATTTCTTTTTTTTTTTTCTCCCGTTTCCGAATTTGATTCTCTCAAGTGTTCCGGCTAGGTAAAACTCCTCCCCAAACCTGCGCCGTTTATTCTCTTTTCGTGTCTTTCTCAAGAGCCTGCATTGCCTGCTTCCCTGTTCCAGTGTTAATGCTGTCCCCTCCCCCATGAAGAGTGAGACACTGTTTCATGCAAAACCGAAGCAAAAGTATAAATAGGGAATGATCTCAAGATGGTTCAGTAAAGGAAGGCTGTACAAACCATATGAGTATACCCACAAAAGAAGGGATGGTGCGATTCCAAGGTTGCTCATGCAAAGTGGGAAAAATGCTCTCTATAATGAAAATGTCTGTATTATATGGGATTTCTTCTTAGATGTAATAGACAGTATATCCTAATAAAATTCTAAAAGATATTTTGCATTAATCTTATGATAGACATGAAGACACATGATGTCTCAGAATTCTTCAGAAACTATTAACCCTGTTTAGAACTCAGTGTCCATAACAGTAATAATATTTCCGGTTATGCAATGTGAAATTAGCCTATAAAAAATAAGTATAGGTATGTAATCCTGCGATGTCCGAGGAATATAATAATCCACAACAGTGTTAGATACGGTCAATAGTCAGAGATAACAGAGAAACAGTACCATATTATACAGCTGGTTATGATTAGTGTCCATGAATATTCTATATTAATAGCCCATGAGCTCACATAGAAATAATGCCGAATACTAATAGAGAAACAATATTACAAGAAGCAGGAGTAGACACAACATATTCAGAAGGAAATAATGCCTATGTATATATACCTGGAACTACTCTATTTTCATAATGAACATAATCCATTGATGAAACTGGGATGTAAAATTTAAACTGAGAAGTAATGGTGATAATTAGAAGGTAGTCTTTATGTTATATGGGATATATATATGTATCGTACTATCTTATAGCCATATTGAAGAAAATATTTCACTTGTGTTCTCATACAAAAAGGGAATCTGAAATAAGAATACATTTTTTTACGCAGTTCGTGTTTCTAAGGGTATTATATGCAGTTTCTTAAAAAAGTTGTGTAGTATAATTTTTTTAGAAGTAGTTATGTACCTATTGTAATGAATGAGTTCGCATATATTTAACTGTTGAATGTGTCTTAGCATTTGTAATGAAAAATAAGTGAATTACTATGTTAAGCATTAAAACGTGGAAAATATGTATTTAAGAGATAATGAGTGAAATATTATTTTAACAGTTACATATTGAAAGAAATATATCAGTTCGTATAAATAATGCTGCATTATTGAAAAGTGGATGTGAAAGGAGTATAATCAAGATTGTGAATGTTATAAGAATGACATAAGAATTACGTAGAATATCCTAATGCTTTGTGTTATGGAACAATTCCTGTTCTATATTCTTCGTTCCACAGCCTTGTGTCATATCATAATATGATGTTATCTTGGGTGTTCTCCTCTATGAATACATAAAGATAATACTAATGCATAGAATCAGGTATTAGAGATGTATGAATAAAAGCTCACTGATCTTAATAATCTCTGAGTGAATACACGAATAAGGAATGCCTATAATTTCTATTTGATAAGAATAATGTTACCACATAGGATATTGTCTAGGCCGCTGATATTGAAATGTAAGGTTAATGTTACTCTTATTTGGATAGTGGTAACAGTAATGTAACTTAATATTTCTCTAATTTCCAATATTGTAGATGTCGCGGTTAGCAGATAGCATAAGTCCTACGTAGGAATTGCTCCCTGGAAATTCGGAAAAATCACTGTGTGACTTTCTTTTCCGGTTTCCAGAACAATAGACGTATATGGTTTCAATGAATGAACCTATTTTATTTGAATAAGGCTTCTATCTTATCTAGTGTCAGGGAGGAAGTATATATTTATTATGTAATAATTCTTAGAAAACATGTTGAAGTCAATAAAATTGAAATAAAATTCCATCGTGAAGGACTATTAGGTGGTTTATTCTTGGGGGATGGAACATAGGCATAGACGAATAGAAGTCACTTAAGATGTTATTAATCTTTCGGATAATATATTAATAGGAAAAAGTAATAAATTAAAATAAGGCTACGTATTAGTATACGTATGTAGTATCAGATAGTTACCTACAATTTGGAAGAATGAGCTTTGAGATGTTCATATTTTGTTCTTCATGGAGTGTAATGACTGTTGTACATCATTTATTATGTTGTATAGGTTGACTCATCTTCTGAGTGTTGCTGATTCTAACTTGGAAAATAATATGATGCTCTCCTGTTACAAGTATAGATTGAATATATTTTCATAGATTCAATGTAATGATAGACAGATGTATTAGAAGTAAATGTGACAGTGTTGTATATTTTGCATTAGATGGTACTAAGTGTGAATGGATGAATGGTAAGGTCTAAGATAAATATATATGTATTTCCGTATGTGAACAGTAATCTTTATGTTATACGAGTCAGGTTAACATGAAGTCATCTTTGATAGCACAGCTGCAAAAAATACGCAGCTTTACAAACTTCCAATGATTCAAAAAAAGAAAACAAATACTTAATAAGACGAATTAATTGAAATGATTAATCACATATCGTTATTAAATAATTACAAAAAAAAAAAAAAAAAAAGAATCGGATGATGGGTAAATGCAATGTAGCAAGAATGAGAGCGGAAAAAGAAAAAAAAAAAGAATGAGAGCGAGAGTAACAGACGGAGAAGGAAAAAAAAAAAAAAAACAAACGCGGATATAATTTAACCTATCGCGGTTGCAAAATTTTTTCTCTTCCGGGGATAGCGAGGTGGTTCCTAGGCTAGCGGCTCTTCCAGCTCTAGTGTTTCGTCGTTATCTTTCCGATCGGAGAAGTCCTGTGGGGTGGGGGGCGCACACGGAAGAATGCAAAAGTGGGAAGACGCACAGATGGGGGGCTTACAAATGGGTAACCGCACACTGACCCACGTGCTCCTCGCTGGCCTAATCGTATAATCGGCATATAAAAAGAGAAGAACCAAATGGGAGCATAGGGGAGCTTCCCCAATAGGGGGCTTCCTTTGTTTATATGGGGCGCTTTCCCCCTCAGGGTTACCAAAAAATTCGCGTAGAACAGCAGCAGGAATCCTATGAAACTGGAGTACAAAATCATGGTGAATCCAGCTCTGCGAGGGGAAGCGGTGAAGTGGAAAGAAGTAGCACGGGGGATGAATCAAGATGTTGTAGCGGTTCATCAGGGCTCCTTCAATCGGTGCATCTGTAATCGCCGTCAATCAACGCTAATCGCCGCTAATCTTGGCCGTACTTCAGAGCAAGCCGGTTGTCGTTCGTGTATTTGTGCATAATGTCCATAATTATCCCGGAGAGCAAGGGGGCGGAGAACCAGCCGAAGACGTTGTATATGACTTGCGAAACAGCCGAGGACAGACTCTTCTGGTGGTTGTTCACGCAGGAGAGGAGCATTCCTTGGGGAGGGGGGAAAGAGGAAAGGGAGGATGTACGGTGGTACACATCAAGCGGGGACATCTACAGGCGAAGGCATCTACAGACGAAGGCATCTTCAAGCGATCCTCACTACGGCCGCTTTTTCTCCAGTGTGGCGTACCGACGGCGACGGGGACCAGCGCGGAGCCCGTGAACAGGCACAGCCACAGCGAAATGGAGAAAAAAACAAAATTGTTCAGGTGAGCAGAGAGAATCCCGAAGATGCAAGCAGAAATGGCAAAGGCAGTTGCCACCTTAATCGTTCTGGAATAATTCGTATTCTTGTATCCCCCAAACAAATCACACACGAACCCTCCGAACCAAACCCCTGATGTTGGAGAAGTGAGGAAACATAAAGTAGACACCGTGACGATCTTCATTTTCTCTGTTAACAAGACAACAGACATATACTCGGTTATCCAAAATTGTATTCCTGTGACTACAAAGTACAGGTTACTCATTCCTAACGTTATGATAATGTATAGTTTGTTGTTGAGCAATTTTTTGACTTCTTTTAATGTTTTTCTGAGGATGTTTGTTTTTTTCTCCATGATGTAGGTTGCCGACCGGTTGAAATTTCTACGAAGAGAATTACTCGATGCTCCGTAGTAGAGTCTGCTGGTGGATCTCGACTTGCTTCTGTCAAGTGTGTAGGTAGTGGGTTCTGGGATCAGCGGATGTCCCTTCGCTTGGCCAGACTGTTCTTCGTGAGTGTCGTCGATGTGCCCTTCGTTGGTTACATACCCTTCTCCGTTGCCGCCCCGTCCGTGCATCTCCCCGTCGGAGAGCTCCTCCTCGTCGCCCTCGCTAGGAACACTCCCCCCCGAGCTGATGTTAATCATATCAGAGGGAATAAAAAGCATAATCAGAAACAGCGGGAGGAGCAGAAAGGCCTGAATCAAAAAGGGAGACCTCCACGTGGTGACAAAGGTAGCATTCGAAGGCGGAGCATTGTTACGTCCATACGAGTATGAGCTATTCGAAAGGACACCGCCCAAAAAATAACCAAAGACAGTCCCCCCTATGGAAGCAAGCTGTATGTAGGACATCCATTGAGTAGCTTTCTCATGTGGTGAGAATTCGTCGACCCAAACGGGGAGATACACAACTGGGATAGCTTGGCACAATCCATTTATGAACCTCGAGATGTACATAAAGGTGACGCAGTTAGCGTGACTGAATATGTATAGCGACATGGACAGCAAGAGGGTACTTATGGTGATTAGCAACTTTGCCGTGAGCAGCTCAAAAAGGACACTTGCTATTATCGTCCCGATGATTAAACCGAAATATACTAGACTTCCCAGTAGGGACTGCTCAATGTAACTCAGTGGGAAGTCTTTCTGAATTTCTTCCAACGTAACGGGTATTGCACCGTGGTCGTAATTGCAAAGAACTGAGATGCATATCATTAGGATTAGGGTTAGCTGCAAAATATCTTCATTGGTGGCTTTGCTCCTCAGTTGTTGGATTATTTTGCTCGAAAATTGGTAATCACTTTCGCCCTTGTTTTCGTCTTGCTGTTTTTTTTCTCCACCCATTCCGTCCTCCATCGGCCTCAATAACGCATAATTATACCCGCTTCCCCTGCAGGCGTAGCTAAAGCAGTTGCCTTCTTGGGACTGTCTCTCGTTCTGCTGCGTCAGGATGGACGACACCATGGATGTTAGCAGGCCGCTATAAGTAAGATTACCCTTCTTTGCGTAGTAACCTCTGTTGGGGGGTTTCCGTGCGGAGGGGGGTACACAGTCCGATTGGCCAAACCGACTAGACTGGACAGATTGACGTGACTTACCAGACAGTACATACTGGATTGATCCCCCTCTTGCGTCGTTTAAGCCTCCCCAGGTCGTTTCACCTCCCTCCTGCGACACATAAACGGGTTGCACCATCTGCCCATTTCCGTCATTGCCTCTTCCCCCTTCATGCGCCTTAGATGCAGCGGAGATGGTGATCTGCTTATCCCCACCCGGTTTGCAATTTTTTTTTTTTTTCTTTTCCTTTTCCTCATTTGTGTCCCGGTAACTCGGGTTAATCCCTCCGGTGAGGCTTCTCCCCCGTTTGAGGCTGCCAACCGGGATGACGAACTTTAAAACATTGTTTCTGTTCTTATTGTTGTTATGTCTGCTGGGGCTGCTACGTCCGAGTGTGCTCTCCACGACACAGTTCTTGCGCGAATTGTGGTCGTCACTAAGGAGGGTGTTTTTCACGAAGACCTTGTGGTTTTTCTTCCATTGCAATCCTATGTTCCCATCGTTTAATCTCGCGTTTTTTACTTTGTTGTTACTTTGGTGGGCACCACCGTGGCTTGGATTGTGCTGCTGCGCGTGTTCCATTGTCCGTTTGCCATTGTCCCATTGCGGCGTCGTGTTAATCCCCTGGCTGCTCACGTAGGAGAGCCGGCTGCAGTTGGGGCTGCTCAGCTCCCTGTACAGGTGATAATTCCCCCTAGGGAGGCTATACGTGGTGGCATTTTTCAGCAGAGGGGCGCTTCTCACTGGTGAGTCACTGCCTGGTGAATCACTCCTTGGTGAATTTCTCCATGGTGAATATCCCCCTGGCGTCACGCTACGCCCGTGGGTGTTACTGATGTAGAAGTTCACACCCTGTGGGGATGCATTTCTTGGGTTCTGATTAAAAACATTATTGGCACCGATGGTATAATTCATGGTGGTGCTGCACTGAGCTCCGCGCAGACGTTGGTAGTCATTCACGTCACTCCTCTTGATGAAGGAGTTGCCATTTGTTACGTGCCATTCTTGATTACACATGTTGTTATTACTTTGATTTGTGTTGTTTTTCCCTTGTTGTGTAACTAAATTACTTGTATTGAACCCATTTTTTGCATCTACCAGATTTCTACTTATCTGTTTGGCTAGTTGTTCTTTATTGACGGGTTCAGAATTCTGTGCAGCATCGCCATTTCGCTGCGATTTATCTCCCCCCTGGGTGTGTGTACACACAAGGGATCTCTTCACATTGCTGTAAAACTGGGGATGCATAGAACTTAGCTGACCCTTCTTGACGTGATAGTAACTAAGATTGGATCCGGCGAGGCCATTCTGGTATCCACCAATTCTACCATCGTCATGACGATTTGGGATTTCCCCCTGTTTGAGGAACTCCCCATTTAGCAAATCATTCGAAATGATCCCACCGTGGAAACTACAATTCGAAATGGAATTATTTTCGCTAATTCCAGTAGAATTCTTTAAGGCGTTTTCTTCTCCCCCCCCTTGGTAGATGGTGTAGCTGCTCAGTGTGTCTCCATTCATATTGTTCAGTACAGTTCCTTTTAAGGATCCCACACTCTGAAGAAGTGTGTTCTTTGTCCCTTTTTTTTCAATTTCACTACTAAATGGTGTAGACAACAAGTGGTATGCATTTCGATTGTTTTCATAGGTTCTGTTTTGTAATTCCATTTCGTAAAATTCACTCTTTGGTGTTGATACGTCACTGTGCAAGGGGAACCTGTGACTATTCATTACTTGTTCACTTCTATCTGTCCCTTCCGAGATAGGTTCTTTCGTTTTATCCGTCTGGTGTATATCTCCTTCCTTCATATACGCCTGCATGTTTTTGCTAAAGCAGTTTGTCCCCTCATTTGACTTACTTATCATTTCGCTCATTCTTTCATTTTCTACACCCAAGGGGTTTTTCCGTTTTTTTTTTTGTTTTCTTATTTGATTCGTTTTATCCATTTATGACAGTTCGGTTGGGGAGAGGGACAGGGCCAGTGAGCCTCCTTGTTTGGACCTCTTAGGGATGTTCCTTCCACTTAGTTCTTCTGATCAGTTCCTCCGGTCAGTTGTACCCCGTGCCTTTTCCGCTCGAATCGGCTCTGTGTATGTAGTTCGAGCTGGGCAGTCCTTCCTTCACCTTGCGCTGAGCTGCTCACTCCAGTGTAGCACTCGAGCGCCTCTTTCACATCGATGGCAGCGTTAACTCACCAAAGTGTGCATCGCTCGTTGTGCCTTCCTAAGAGTTAACAACGCTGTTTACACTGAAAAAGAAAAAAATAAAATAATAAAATGGCACTCACAGTGGGATGCCTCTACATATCAGTATGTGTATCCCTTCAGTGGTGATAGTTTGGGGAAGCGAATATACATCTGCGACTTTCTTCCAAAGTGGATTCACCACGTATGTTCATGTCATGCAGTGTCATTGCACGAGTGTGTATGTGTGAAGTTAATACGGGGGAGTAATTTTCGCCTGTCCGCCCCAGTGACGTCGGTTAGAGAGCCAATCGCCGGAAATTTGCGCACCCCTGGCGTGCATGCGCACTGGTGAACCCTCGCAGCTGCAGTTGCATTTGCAGTAGCAGTTGCAATTGCAGTGGAAGTGACAGTTGTGCTTGTGTTTGTATTTTTTTTTTTATTTTAATTTTTTTTTTTTTTTTTACTTTTTTTTCCTGATATCTCCCAGGCAGTGACGGACGCGCAAAAATACGCAGCGTGGGGGAACAAATTGTACGGCGATGCGCGCGACCCCTGCTTAGGCAATTTCGCGAGCGAAGGGGTGACGGGATTTTTCCACTAGACAGACGAAGGCGTATGCACAGCGCGAAACGTTTCTGCCGTTATACACACAAAAGCATGTACGTACGTGCGTAGGTATGTATGTACGGACATCCGCATGTGTGGACATTCACATATATGGACATTCGCATGTATGGACATCGGCATGTAGGGACGTCCGCATGTGCGGCCCTCTGTACGACCGTATGCACGTGTATGCGCAGTTGCACGCGAGCGCAAGCAGTCCTTTGGTGTTGGTTACAGTCGATATGGCTAATTCTGCATTTGGTGTTTCGCTGCGCCCGCTTTTGTTGGTTTTTCTGCGCGATGGTAAATTTTTCTTTTTCCTTTTTTTACCCTTCTGTGTGTTTTCCCTTCCGTGTATTTCCCCTTGCGTTTTGATTTTCTTCTTTTTTTTTTTCTTTTAATTTCGCAAAAAATAATCACACTTGTGCACGTGTGGCATGGAGGTGTAAAAAAAAAAAAAAGAAAAAGAAAAAAAAAGTGAAAAAAAAAGGCAAAAAAAAGTGAAGAAATGGTCAGTGGCGAACCAGTAGCCCCACAATGATGCAGAAATACACACATACAATGGTAGATTGAGGGAATTTTTTTTTCCTTTTTAATCCTCACTTGTGTCAGCTGCAAAAGTGCCATTTTGTCCCATTCTGTTTGTGTTGCTTATGTTGTGTTATCCCTCGGAGTTGTGCGCCAATATGTTACACTATGTTTATGCTAAATTGGGCAATTTATTTTGATTTTTATTTTATTTATTTTTTATTTTTTTTTTTTCTTGGTTTCCTCCATTTTGACCCCTTGGGTATGTTTTCTTTTGCGTGTCTAGTGCCCCTTCACGAGTTGCGCAAAGTTGTTGCAACTTCAGGACAACATTTTTCTCTGTCTCAATTAATAGTGCCTGTTTTTTGCAGCATAGGCGAGTTGTTGAAATGGTCTTCTGAACTTTGACCGAGTTCACAGCCGAGATGATTATGGTGTGTATTGGGGTCATACCCGTGTGTTTTTTCTTTTTTCGCAGCCCTCCCTTCAGTCATCCTTTCTTCTCATTTAGTTTATGGAAAAAGAATGTTCCTTTCCCGCTTCTCTTCTCCCCAGTGGAAGGAACATTGGCTAATCGCGTTACACCCGAACATACGCGAAAGCCTCTCCTGGGCAGGGTTAATCCGGTGCACACGTCCAATGAGGAAGCCTCTTACATACGCAATACGTCTATACAGCTGCGTCCTAATGCTCACTATTGATGCGTCAAATTTAACATTTGGCTTGCGCGTCCTTTTGTAGGCAGCAAGCCAAAAAGGAGACAACAGGATGGAGGAACAAAAAAAAGTGATAGCGTAAAAACGAAAAAAGAACAAATTGGGGGGAGCATCCACCTTTTCTATCCGATCACCTCCGGCCACATTATAAATGAGGCATATAGGAAAGAATCGAAAGATGAACAGATTGTCACGCGAAATGACGCCTGGCGGAAACTGGCGGAGCGTCCCCATCTCATTTGCGCTTAGCCCCCTTCCTACGTATGTTCCGATGCATTTTTGCAAAGGTGAGTATCACGATGGAAGCAACAACAAGGATGTGACTGGACGATATGGCGTCCCCTTCCTGTTGGAGCAAATTACCAACCGATGGTTCCCCTCCACACACACATTGACCTAGGACAAATTTCCTTTTTTAACTCTACACTTTAAAGGGAATTGACAGTCTTGCAAAAAGACACACCCTATTTAAAAAAAAAAGAGGAAAAAGAAAATTGCACAGGTTTCGTACCCCATGTTTTTTAACCTTTGTTTGGGCTTTCTACAGGGGCAATTACGCAGGTGCATTGGGGATTCAATTTTGGTTCAATTTTTATCTGCATTTTTTCGCCACTTCTGCTTAATTCCATTTTCCCCCATTGAACTATCCTCGCCTCACCTCTGGGCTCGCTGCGCCACAAGACCCGATTGCTTGTTTTGTGTCTCCCTCGCAGAAGCAAGTACATATGACACTTTGAGGATTTCCGTCCTCGTGTGCGATGCATTCCTGTGCGTCACACCATATGCCCAGGCATATGGGTCGACTGCCCAATACTGGTATAGTGGCTTTAGCATGCGTCTAGAAATGCGCCCTCGGGTGCGGCAAGGGCACGACCACAGGGCGGGCAGAGCGAAGCCAGAACAGGGCAAACGCATGCAAAGCGCCCTACACAAGTCCGCGAAAATGGTTTTACGTGGCATCAGCCTGTTGTGTCAATCAAGAATTAAAAATTAAACCCATGGAAAAGAAAAAAAAAAAAAAAAAAGGAACAAATTGGCTTTTTTCATTAAGAATAAATTGACAGAAACTGACTCTATTTTTTGACACCCTTTTTTTGCACCCTCTTTGCCATCATTTTTACAAAATGCGGCAGTTATCACAGTCTTCATCGCGCGGATCAAAATTTTACCCATCTTTATTTCCCCTCGGTTAATCCCCATTCAAGCCCCCCCTCCGAGCTACGCAGTCATCATATTGAAGGGAGCTCCCTGTTAAAATTCTTTCCTTCTTTCTTTGGCAATCCCATCGTTGTCAGTGTCCCTACAGAGGAACATACACGCAAGTAAGGCTATGACCAAGCGAACATTTTCGCAAACACACATATGTATATATATTTATATATATGTATATACGCTGAAAAAAAAAAATCGTTGCCCCTTTTTTAACTCCTTAGAAAAATACAGCGGAGAACTCCGCAGAACAAGGATAAACACCATGGCCCTTATTTGCATCGGCTCTGTTTGCTTTTCGCTGCTCCACGTGGGGATCATAATTCTGTTCATCCTAAATTATTTCTATGCGCACTTGAAGAAGTACTTACCTAACTTCCTCACGTATGGCGAAGGTGAAATTTCCGTTTGGCCCATCACGTGCGTTTACACTTTTTTCTTTTTTTTTTTTTTTCATCCTTTTACATATCATTGATAGGGCACCCCATTTACATTTGAGTACCTCCGCCTTATCCTACAGCAAATAGGAGCAAAGAAATTGAAGCGTCTTTGCAGCGCAGGGAGAAGAACAAAGACGTAAAACGTGAACGTGAACGGAAAAAGAACAAAGGGGGAGTCTAGTGGGGCAGGAAGCTGAGAGAGACGAAGAGGCAACGAAACGAAGAACCGTCCCCGGGTGACCCCCCATCAGACGAAAATGTGTTCCTCCAAAATCTGTACACTTTTTTTTTTTCTTCTTCTTCTTCCCAGTATGCCGAAGGCACCTATATCGACTTAGCCGAAGGAGACACTTTGAGCGGCGTCTTGGAGTCCACCAAAAACGTCTCCGTGGTCGTGAAGTTCGGAGCCAGCTGGTGCAAGCCGTGTAACAAAATCAGACGATATTTTAAGGTCTGAAGGGAAGAGCCGCAGCAGTAGCAGCAAGGGCGGCAGGACAGTGGCGCAAGTCCATGGGACGCCCATGGGATGATGTAAATTCACTGCAGTGGCACAGTTACCGTTGCAGCCGGCGATGCAGGCAAACTGCTTCGCCGACTTCCTTTTTTCCTTCTTTTTCTCTTCACGCTATTTATGTTGCCCCCACATGTAACAAATATCGAATATGATTTTTCCTACGCCAATTCTCCCTCGTTATACCCTCCAGAATCAGACCATCACCTACGCAGTGACGCTTGTTGACGTGGACGTGGACATACATGAGACGCTAAGGGATGAATACAACATTAAGGCTCTACCCACCTTTTTATTCTACGTGAAGATAAAAAATGAGTGGGTTCTGACTGAGCGGGTAAGAAAATAATTTTTCTCTCTCTTTGGCGATCCTACCCGTCTGGCTATGTTTTCATGCCTACGTCTGAGCTCGTTCGTACACACCCTGGATTCACAGCACTTGTGTGCATTTCATCACATGCCTCCCAACCCCCGCCGTTCTTTTGTACCGGCCCAGATTGAAGGATCCAACCAGGGAGTGCTAGAAAAGGCCTTCCAGAAATACTGCGTCCCCAAGGACAGATGAGGAGGACTCCACAATGGGGGAAGACAACCATTCTTCCGAGTAGCGAGGGTGTAGAATCCCAAGTGTGCCACTTCTTCCCCAGCTTCTTCCCAACGTGCGGCTTATTTCATCTCATCCTTTGCCACGAGCGAAACGCGTCTACCTCTGCGCAACCGGTCACTAGTGTGTTCGCTCACAGGAGGGACGTCCCCCCTCGGGTAGGTCCCTGCCTGCAGCCACATCCCTTCCATATATATGCAATGGTGTCGTTCTCTCTCCGTTTTTTTCTGTTCTTTTTTTGTGGAACCTGCATCACCACAGACTACCAACCAGTTAGTGATTATTTTTTTTGTTCATTCATTATGCATGTCCCCCTTCCTACATGATGCCACAATACTGTAAATGAAAAAAGAAAAAAAAAAGGAGGGTGACTGCGTGAATACGAATTCCTTATTCTAATTTTCATTTTTAAGTTGACGTCTCAAATATTAATTTATACGTTGTGTTTCGATTTGCCTGCATATACATGATGGTGATTTTACGCTTTCCTTTTCTCCGCGCCGAGGGGCGCCGCTAAAACGTGGGACAGCACCGCTGGTATGAGAGTAAACGACTCTGACACTTACTCGTCTGCCATTCCCCATCAAATGCTTTAACCGCACAACGGCCATAACGGCGTAGCCTGTTTGTAAGCGAACCATGTAAAATATGAATACCTGCACGGTTAAAAAGAAAAGAAAGAAAAGAACTGTGTGGATCTCTTCGCTTAAATAGAAGGCGAAAGCATCAGGGGCTCACCGTTTCGAAGATGCGAAATATCCAAGTTGACGTTTTTTTTTCTTCTCCTCGCCTTGAATGGCATGCCTTTTTATTTTAAGGCTTTTCCTAAATTTTGCGGCTGCGTAATTGTGTAGATTTATTTCCCTGCTCCCCATTTCTCACTTCCTGCGCCGCTCCACAGGCGGCAGTTGGAAAAACAACTGCGCGAGGAGAATGACGTGCGTGGCGGGACAGTGAAATAAAATGCTCCTAAACAGAAGGAAACATGGATTGCCAAAAAGGGTCACGTTAGTGCTTCTCATAATAACACTGTGTTTTAAACACATAGCTCGGTTTGTCCGCTCCTTTGCGATAAGCAGTCGATCTTTCGCGTTAAGTGCCATCAGTGGGAAAAATGACAACGTAAGATTTACACCGAGCGAGTGGGACTAGTCAGCGGCGAGTGTGTGTTCTATTGAGTGATGCGAAAGTGAAACGAGTCAACGAGCATGTGCAGATGATAGCTGCAATTTGTGTGACTTCTTCATAGGGGGTCCACTGCGTCGGTATGGTACTGCTCGGCTGGGCAATCCTGGCTGCGTGGCTATGTGTGTCGCTGCAACTAGCACGGTTGCCAACTACAGCCCGCAGCCCACTACGCTAATCGCCAACTCTACCGCCAACTTTACCATCGCTTAACAGAGGAAGGCCCAGCTGAGGGAAAACCGGAAGATCTTGGTCGAAATCGGGAACAGCCTCAAGGGACAGGATGTAAAGAAGGCGTTATCCAGCCTGGACGATCTGCTGGAAGCCTACACAAGGGACAGGAAATTGTCGAAGAACATGAGTACCATATGTGGAAATGTCCTCAATTTATGCAGCAAGTATAACGACATCAACAGCATGATAAACGTCATCGAGAAAATGAAGAAGCACAACATAGAGATGCAGGAAAATTCCTTCCTGGCTATTTGCAATTATTACATCACGAACAATTATATATACGAGTACCTTCTTACTATCAATAAAATGATACAGAAGAACATCACCATCCGGGAGAGGTTCTACAGATACATCCTCGTGCACGTCCTGGATCTCCCCCTCGGCGGAGTGCACGACGTAAGCGGCGCTTCAAACAAGACGGAACAAGATGTCTATCACTCCACGCATATCAACAACAAAAGGTGCAATTTGATAAAAAATATCGATTATAGTAACTTCGAAAAACATTTCGAACAGCTAGAAAAATACAACATTCCACATCTGAGCGAGGAAGACAAAAAGTATATCCTAAATAACTACCTCCTAATTGACATTTTCAAACATATGAACGAAAACAGGGTAAAGATAAAACTCCTTTACATTTTGAAGCTCATTCATTACGTGTACGAGAATCTGCAGCATCTAATTCGACAGAGCCAGCGCTGTGTGACAGCAGCCAGGGAGGTGGCAAAGGAAGGGCCCAGCGAAACGGTACAAAAATCGCATATCAAACCTTCCGCTGCGCATCAGACCAAGGCGAAGCTGCTGAGTGACGTTCTAACAGACCAACTGAGGGACATCCTGGAGCTCTACAAAATGAACTACGAGTCGATGAGCATTAACATTAAGAAGTACGACGACGAAGCAGACGAGGAGGAAAAAAGAACCGTCTTCTATCAAGTCAACAAAATCATAAAGAAGCTGCCTTTTATAAAACTAACTGAAAATGTAAAGAACACTTTTAACTGTAAAAACTGCCAAGAAAATATTAACACGTATTTCTTGTCGCTAAAGCATACCATCATCGTCATTGTGAATATCATCCTCATTACTCACCTGTTCAACAGTAAGGAGATCTTCAAAATAAAGCATTTTTTTTCCATCCTGAATGGTGCGGCTAGTGGGGCGGCAAATGGGGTGGACGTGTCCGGCGAGGGTGGAGCCTCCAAAGAGTCCAAAACAAATGAGGAGGAAATCGACGCAAGTGTCACCAACCCAGATGACCATCACAGCAGCGTGTCCAACACGGCAGACACACCCCGAGGTGAAGAGAGAATCCTCGTCCAGGACGCACGAAGTAGAAACAAACTGTTCGAAAGGGGAACATACACGTGCCTCCTAGACGGAGCGAACATTGGCTATAACAAGCAGAACGTGGAGAATGGCCGATTCAGTTTTTTGCAAATAGAAATTCTGAAGGAAATTATAAAAAGGAGAAACAACGAAACTCCCCTCATTATCCTCCCCAAAATATATCACTACAAAAATTCATTGAAGCACCTACAGCAGTGCGAATCAGAAAATGAGGGCAAGCTAAATTCCAGCATCTTTATTCCGAACAAGACGATCAAGGTGAAGAAGGGCAGCTGGTTGCCTCGCAAGGGAGGTGCGGAGGAAGCAGATGAGCCAGGTGAAGAGGCGGGACAAGGCAGTGATGAAGAGGCACTGGTCAATGAGGAAGCTTCACGGGACGGTGAAGATGCAGATAGGCGAGGAGCCCACCCACTAGCGTACATCAGACGCATGTTCAATAAACTGGACCCCACAGACGTGGAAATCATAAAAAAATGGGAAAGCGAAAAATGCCTCTATATATGCAACTACAACATGTACGATGATTACTACTACATCTTGGGAAGCCTGGCCAGGAGCAACAACCTGTTCAACATCTGCACCTACGTGGACCGCCTCGCCAAGCATTTCCACAAATACCAAAATCTAAATCATAACATCATCATAGATAATTACACCCGAAGTGGAGATAAAGAGACCTACAATGGAAGGGAAATCCTGAACGTTTACAACAACATTATTTTTGATACGAACAATCAGATAACGGTGCTCGTAAGCAGTGAAAATATGGACATGGAGAAAAAATACATTTCCATGAATGAGCAATATTATAATGACCAAATAAAGAAGAGAAGATATTCCCACGTAACTTTTTTCGAGAAATACAAAGATAAATTAACTTTTCGGGATAAGGACAGCGTACCCTACTCCGATGAAAATGTCTTCATGGAGACCTATTTGTGTGATTCGCAGGGGGGAAATGTGTCCATCTGCGTTGGTGAGGAGAAGTCCCCTCCGCAGGCTGCGTCCCCCTTGAGAAGCAAACCTAAGAGGAAGGAAGTACAACCGGAGGAGGCGAGCACCACATACGAGGGACAACAAAGACATGCGAGCGAAGAAGTGGAAGGAAAAAACTTCTACTACAGCAACATCTATGTGAAATGCATCAAAGACGTACGAAGTGTGCAGAAACCGATTTATATTTACACCAATGATAAAATGAAGAACCACTACTTTAATGAGTATACAAATTACATTTTGAAGAAATGGAAAAAGAAAAGTTTCATTTCCTTTTACTTTAAGCAACCAATATTTATGTCCGATCTGTTAAGCCAATCAGAATCCAACTGGATAGACCTCTCCAAGTTAATAAGTACGTACAAGCTGCCCTTTGTAAATTTAGAGAATCCCAAACTGTACATTGATGATATCGTGTCGTACAGGGACAAAGGCATTTATCACATTAAGATTAATACGCCCAGTAAAACGTTTCTATCTTACCAGAATGAGAATCTGCCCTTCCTGCAGAGCGGCAACAACGTCGTCAGGTACCTCTGCATCGACTTTTCAAAGGTGTACAGACCGGGGGCCTAGTCACAGACGCCCTCGCACTGTAGCGTAACATAGTGCGGACACGGTAAGGGTAACTCAGTGTGCATGCGGTAAGAATGACTTACTGTACACGCGGTAAACTTAACATAGTGCGCACGTGGTGTGCCACTGAAATGGCGGCAGCCACAATTTGTAGTTTGAAAAGGCTCCTTTTATGGGCCGCCCCTTTTTTTTGGATTCATATAACAAACGTCCATTTTATGTCGAAAATGTTTGAAAAAGAACAAAAAAAAAAAAAAAAAAAATCCCAAATGGGGACAATCTTTTTTTAAGTTAAATCATTCCTCAGGGGGTGTATCTCCATTTGCCCCTCATAGTTGCCCAACAAATAATACAGAGCTCAACTGAGGTGGCATTGCCCCCTCTATTCTGTGCCAAACGAGTCATACTCGAATCGGAAGAGCGACTACTCGTTCATCCCAGATGGATCACCCCAAAAAAGGGGTTCATAAAAAAACGAAAAAATTGCGTAAATCTCCAAGAGAATCTCCTTCATTAGGAAGGACGTTATTCTTACGCTATCGCACTTGTGTCGTTAGACCCATTTTATGCTTCCACCCCCTGCGTGGGAGAGCAGCCCCATGACCACCATTATTTATGTGTCTGGGGAGCTACGGGTACGCATTCGCCATCTGCTTCTGAGCTTTCACATTGTTCATTATGATGTAGTAAATCTGTTCGTAGTTGTCCGTTCCGAAGTAATATTTGAGTTGCTCCTCTGTTATATGTTCTTCCTGAAACATGGCGTGCACTGTGGCAGGGGTTGGTAGGGGCAGACATGGAGAGGCACATCTACATCATCAGCATAAAAGCTTAGGCATCGTTATGAAGCGCGTTTAAGTAGACATACACAATGTATAAGCTGCATTTTTCTTCTTCCCCTTTTTTTTTCTTTTTTCTCCTTTTTCTTACGGTAATTTGTCAGCTCGTGGGGACTAATCAAAGTATCATTGTAGTCCGCGTTGTGGATGTGCAGCTTCTGCTTTTTTTCCCAGGGCAAAAGCTCCAACTCGCAGACGCATTTTAAGATTGTCTTATCTCTGCAAGAAGGGGGGAGTGTGTTGAGGAGTGGCATATATAGGTTGATGAGAGGGAGTCTGTCGGCGCGGAGCCATATATGCCTCGTCATGGGCTCCCCCCACTTGGCAAATGTCACGCCGTGGCGAAGTTGGTCAATTAGACAATTAGACAACTTGCCAACCTATTCTCATTTTTTCTCCCTTTTTTTTGCATTTTTTCTCCTTTTTTTTTTTTTCGTCTTCCCGCTCAGGGCCCCTCCCTACCTCTTCAGAAAAATGATGATCCCAAAGTGAGACAGGAAGTCCGCCATGAGAATGTAGAACCCGGCGTGCAGGTAGTGCGTTTTTCCAAACCTGCAGAGGTGAAGTGAGCGGAAGTTGCGTGAGTTTAAGAAAAAGGGATTGAATCTTTTCTTCTTCCCCTCCTCTTTGCTCCTTTTTTTTTTTTTCTTCTGTGTGTGTTACTCCATATTCGTGTTGAAGAGAAAGAATGGGATGACAAACAGCACAGCGTTGAGAATCGACAGACACCCTATTAACATGATCAGCTTGTTGCAAAAGTGCACGTGCTTGAGGGCAAAAGTTTCAGGGTGCTCTCGGAAGTGCGCGTATATCAGCATGCCTTTGACTATCATTAGGTTTATTGCTGTGATTATGAAGACCTAACGGGGTAAAGACGCGTGGGAATGAAGAAGCGTGGGCATGAAGAAGCATGGGATAAGTGAGGCGATCTCGCATCCGCGCTCAGATGCGTATATAATCGCACGAGTATGTATAGCTCTGCGTCCATGTCTGGCCTCCTGCCTCGAAGAGAACCTGTCTCTGACACAATCTCTTGAATTCACTTTACTATTAAAAAGTAATGCTTAAGGAAGTTTATGGAGCCACACAGGATGGACCTTGTGTCCTTTGCGTAATTCTTCGTCTTGTATGTTTCTTCGTGCAGCTGAAAAGTGAAGCGGCGCGAGAGTATAAAATGGGACAACTCCCCCGATGTGTAACAAAAAAAAATTGAGTTGTGAAAGGGGGTAACACGAACAGGTGGACATTCATAAGGCCATGTCCCATGGAGGCACATAAAGCGATTGAGAATGTGTAATCTATTTTTCCTTTTTTTTCTTTTTTTTTTTTTTTCTTTTCCTCCTACCTTGTCTCTGCTGCAGATTTGACCTTCAAACTTATACCACGAAATGTACTTGTTGTCATTATAGGGAGAGACGAAGAAAATCCCGAACCTTGTTTCGAAATTGTGCACTGCCTTGGGAGGTGAAGTGCAAAGGGGAAAGACGCGTTAAGTGTGTCACATGTGTGCTGTTGTAAAATCTCGCCTGTGCGTGGACATTGCAAAGTAATCAACTCCATGCTAGGCCAATTACGAAGATAATGGAAAATGACCGCCTCCTCATCAGTGTGAACGGAAAGGTAATAACCACGAACAAGGGCAACATCAGGGCAATCAAAAGGTACAAGCCGATAGAACAAAGGCATATTAAAATTCGGATCCAGCTGTTAAACTTATATGGGTCCATTTTATGCCTCACTCAGGGGTACGCGCATGAATGTGAAGGTATACGTATTGGTATATACACATGTTTAAAGTGTGCACGAACGAGTACTCACATTAAGACGACAAATAATGAAGACAGAAAAAAACGTGCCACTATTTTGATACTTGTACGAAACGTAGTTGTTCGCAAAAAAGACGATGTTTTTTCTGCTCGTCTACACACGGAAATATCTTTCTCAAATTGCGAATCAAGAATGGTTCAGTGAAAAACATTTTAACTGCCAGGATGACACAGAAAATTGAATGCAAAATGGAAAAAAAAAAAAAAGGGGGGGGGATTTCCAAAATGCCAATGCGCAAATTGATTTCTTCTCAAATGAAACGTATTCGTATTATCAGTTGTTAAACGGACAACCAGTGGGGGACGCGCCTTTTACACATTTTGTCATTTGAAAAAATATTTTTCTTTTTTCTTTTTTTTTTTTATTTTGATCAAATATTCCAATTTGTTCTGCCCAACGAAGAAGAATTTTCCGTGCTCGTGGATTTTTGTGCAACGCTGGCGAAATTCATTTTGGTTGTCCACTTTCGTCGTCCATTTTTATTCGTCATATTTATTCGTTATGATGAAAGCGAAATGGAAATCAACAAGTATGCATGTTAGCATGCGCATACCGACGCGGTGTATCCATTTTGATTCATCTTACTCCTTCGGCGCAATATTTTGGCCATTTTTATGACGAACAGAAAAGATGCAGGGAAGAATTTTTTCTCACTTTTTTTCTAAGTGATGTATAAAAAAAAAAAAAAAAGAAGTCGAAAGGGACAGACACTATCTTTAAAATGTTATCTCCCAGGGGTTCTGCATACGAATGTGGACGGCGGTTTGTACATGACAAAGAGGTGCATGCGACAACGAGGGGGAATGTCCCAGTGTGAAACAATTTGATTCATTCCCTCTTTGAACTAGTGCACTGAGAATGTTTATCTCTTTCAAAATTTCCCCCTTTTCAGCGACGCCAGTTTTAATTAACTCTCTATGCGGTGGTATATCCGCGTATGTATGTACCTCTGGGGAGGGGGCGGAGGAGTAAAAAGCGCTTCCACATCAGCAGAGCTAGCCATGTAGTGCTAGCCGGATTATAAGAAAAAGTTTAACCTAAACAGGTCATAATTTTTCCACGAAAAAAAAATTGCAAATGGAATGATAGAACATTCTTCCTTGAACGGTTAAGAACAAGACGGTGTGCGCGTAAGCACACTAGGTGGGGCAAGTTTCGAGGCAAAGAATGCCAAGCGTCTGCCCATAGATATATCTATATAGACAATAGAAAAAACGGTGTGCTTTTCTACGCATTATGTGTATACTTACGCTGTGAAAACATAATCTTCGCTATTAAACATGCGCCCGTTAGGGAACGGAGTTAGCAGCAAAACGAACACTTGACAAGAGTCCGGTCTGCTAATAGGCAACATAGGGTGGACGAATAAAAGTGCCATTCCCCCCAAAATGACTTTCTCAGGTGAACTTAACCCACGCGAAGTGAACCAAAATAGGATAATTCTTTCATTGTAAAATCGCAGCGGTGTGCAAAAATGTATCATTGGCGGCTTTCCAAAGATGACTAAATTTGGTGCTTTGCAACAGGTCGGCAGATATAGTACAAAATGAGGATGCCTCGAACGACTCACGATAGCCGCGTTAGAACTAGTTTGACGCGACAATTTGGGTGGTACATGGGGTGGCCAAACAGATATACGTAAAAAATGGGCTTACATGTGAGTTTTTTCTTTTTTAACAAGCCAAATGAAAATTGTAGAATGCGGGAAACGGATCACCTGAATGGTTAAAGAAAAAATATAGATAAAATGCAATAAAATAAAACAATAAATGAATAAACAAATGAACACATAAATGAAAACATAAATGAACACATAAATGAACCCATAAATGAACAAATAAATGAACAAATAATTACTTGCGCAAGGGGACGAACGGAAAAATGTTCAGAAATGCTTCCAAAGCAGAGTAATATTGGGGGATCTAGGAAATGAAAGTCCAGGAAACTCATCTAAGCATAGCACAATGACGAAGATGGCCAGAGGCATATTCCCCCAGCGCAGGGGAAAGCGCTGCAACGATATCGATGCACGAAGTTGTAGAACAAGGAAACGAGCTAGTTACATTCACAGGTGTTTGAACTTGCGAAAGTTGCAAAAATGTGAGGAGCTGAGAAAAATGAAAAATTACTGCTTGTACGTAAATTTGAAGGAAATGTTAAACAGAAGTTATTGCAAAGGGAACGCTAGCAATACAAATGGCAGTTGTCTCAAGGTCACAGCACCACCTGCTGGAGAAATAAACGAAGAAGGGGAAACAAATCCTCATCACGGCTCCTGCAAATGTGCTAGCCATACCTTTGACAACTGCTACATCACCGGTCTACACATTTTTGAAGGTATTTTTTTAACCTCCTGTTCAGGTGGAATTGTGAGCATATTTGACAAAAATTTAAACAACATATTGAGCAGACGCGTGGCTACTTCGCCCATAAAAAACATTTCAATGAGCAAAAAGGAAAATGCTCTGTGCTTTGCTGACAGCTCTAACCACCTATATGTAGTACACCTAAATAGGAAGAACATGTGCAAAGGGAGTCACTTTAACATAAGCAAAAGAGGTAGCTATCTTGACGAAAGTCCCGCGTGTGCAAGTACACCATACGGAGGTGACGATAAGATTCTGAACAGTTTTAACGAAGACGAGAAGAACACATTTCTGAACGACAAACAGTACGCAAATTTAACAAAAAAAGAGAAAACCATTGCTCAGTCATTTTTGTACAATAACATATCCAGTTACAATGTGAAAAATTTAAACTGCTGCGTAATTAACCCTTACTTTGATCACCACCAAAATAATAGCATTTGCGTCCTGACGTCAAATAAAATCGTGTCGGTTCTGAACATTTTTGAGTTTCATATAAACAACAGCGTTTTGTTTAGAGGGCAGCACATTTTAAGTTTACATTGGCACAGTTTGTATGTCTTTATCTGCACGGATGTGTCCATTTTTGTGGTGAACTTTTTTGACAAAACGAAGATTGCGCATGTAGTTTTGGATAACCTCGAGATAATCGAAAAGATCGAGGTCGGCCAAGCAGGCCGCTTAAGCGGCGAAAAAAACGTTAAAGCGAACGTGTCAGTGAATCATAACGGCGCGGAGATGAACACATGTAGTGACAAAGTGGACGCCACAACAAATGAGCCCCAAATGATGTGCGAGATGGAGTCCATTCACATATGCGAATTACAGAAGGGGGAATACACAATAGCGAGGGGGAAAAATGTGAAAATTGTAAAAATTGAAAAAAAAAATGGAATTGAAAAAATAAGCATTTCAAACGAGTTCGATGTGCACAATTCGATTATTAGCATAAGTCCATATTATGACCCCCACCAGAATGGTTTCCCTGATAATGAAGTGTGCCTTTCGGTCATTACCGCCCTGGGTGGTACTCTATACGATGGGGTGAATGATCGTACTTGTACACACCTGGAACATATGATACTTACTAAGAGTAACTACCTAATGTGTAACAATTACCTCTACATGGGAGGTGCGGAAAAGGACACAATTACGAAAAAGTGCCCTAGAAACACCTGGTGCAAACCTTATCCTGGTGGTGAGGAAAACTGGGGAAGAAGCACCACAAGGGGGGGAAACAGAAAAATGAAGATGGCCTCCCAAGATGCTACTTCTTGCGATGGAGCGGGGAATTCGCATCCAATCGATAACTCAGATGGAGCCAGGCCAATAACGAACCTATTCCAGTACATGAAAATTACGCCCAATTGGGGGCAGCGAAAAGGAAGTGGCGCCATTCAGCATTGTCTGTACATATATGGGGAAAACACCCTTTTGCAGTTTCGATCCAAAACAGTTACCGAGTTTTTTTCTGAGGTTATCAAGAAGAAGGCAAAAAATGGAAGAAACATTTTTCTCCTACTTGATGCGCTAAAGAGGCAGCCAATCTGCAGAAAAGAGTTAACTGAGATTGGATTATGCCTTATAAACGCCTTTATAAAGCAGACGAATTACTTCATCGCAGCACATGTGTTTATCCTGCTGTGTAACCGTTTTTGCGACAAGTATCGGGTCATCTACAACGTCATGGAGATGTTTTCCCTTCGGAAACATATGCACATCCTTTCGTTGTTTTATCGAAAATTGAAAGAAGAGAGCACACATCAGAAGGGGAACAGCAGCCATTCTTGCTATGTGGACGCGGTAAGTGATAAAAGAAGGCGATTCATCACACGTGGGGGGACGATTGGGGAGGGAAAAAAAATTAAAAGCGCTTTGTACATCCTTCACCTTTATTATGTCAAAAATGGGAGAAAAAGAAAAAAAACGAAAAGGGATAAAGAACGCCTTAATTACGAGTGGAAGAAGAAGAAGATGATGAAGAAAAACGAAAAAAATACCCTCCCTGTGCAAGGAGTAGAAAAAAAAAAAAACTTCCTCTTTTTTGCAACGAAAAAACTGTTTAACCAATTTTTGGTTTTTCTGTTACTTACGGATGCTTACGAATTTCGAAAGGTTTACGAAATTTCATCCGCCGCTGATTTGAATCCTGGTATGTTAGTGAAGCACATCGTGCTTTTCCTCCAGGGCGATTTATCTCTTTTGAAGAAACGATTTGTTCGCACTGGCGGCGATGGTTGTAGTAGTAGTATCGGCAGCGGTGCCCGCCGGGCGGGGAGAAGCACAAGCGGCACTCCGAAATGGGCGGGTCGCCCGCACAACAGCGACAGAAGTAGCGAGAGTTGCGACAGAGGAAGTAACTGCGGGAGGCAATGCGGAAGCCGTGGAAGGCACTATGCAAGTCACTCCACTGATCGCAGCAGACGCAGCACCCATGGCGGCCCTCTAATAGAAGAAAAAAAAAAAAGCGTCGAAAAAGGAATCCTTCTCGATATCCTGCTTGACATTTTTTTTAAATTTGACATCCCCCTTCCTGCTACCCCTTTTGCATTACTATGCAACGATAGGAAGCAAGAGCAAAAAAAAAAAAAAATGAACCGCCTAGTAGCAGCAACAACGGTGACGTCACTAATAATGGCAAAACAGGAAGAGCAGGGGAGGAGGATAAAGTAGTGAAGAAGAACCTACCTGCTGCATGGCTACAGGAAAGTAATAAAGGATGCACAACTACGGGGAAAAAGTGTCGCAGTAACAGGTACAACGAGAAAAGCGCATGGGCAGAAGAAAATAAACTCGCAAACGACCAGGGCGTCCATCGTAACGAACACCGCAGCAAAGGCCGCATTATTCCCCATTGGGAGCAATTGTCGGCTCCATTGCGCCACCAGCGTGATGCGGATAATGAGGGTGACCAACGCGACGATGAAAAAAACAACACCTACCTAAGCATGGAGTTTAGGAGAGATCACGCTGAGTGGGGCAGCGACAGGGACGGCGGTATAGAGCGCGACAGGAACAGCAAGGGGGTCGATGGGGAGAAGACCCCCCGTGGGCCTGACCCACAAACCGCAAGGCAACCCAGGCAGGAGGAAAAACGAATGAAACGACGAAGCTGCGTGGGGGGAGGTCCCAACAGGCCAAGGCATAACTCAAATGGTACAGATGAAATCAACACCGTAACGCTGAGCAACCTGACGAGTGATTACTTTTCCAGTGCTGCGCACTGTCGTAGTGCGCCCCTCACATTTGAAAACCTGGCAGAGGATAGTTCTCCAAAAAACTTGATTTTCTTCGAAAAAGAATTTGATAATGTAAAAAAAATGGAAATCATCAAAATGCTCATTCGAAGGAAAAACAAAAAGGTGTTTGCATATTTGAAGCAATGCAGATGGCAAGTCCTCAAAAAGGTAACAGAAAGATTTATACTAAAGCTGTTCCGTTTGAGCAAAATAAAAACAGCAAAGCTGTTGGTGATCGTCAAAGTGAAGGAGAAGAACAAGTACAGATATTTCTTCAATCCAAAGGACGTAATAAAAAGGTTAAAGGAGAAACCCTTCTTGCTTTACACCTATTTGAAGCATGTAAAAGATGTAAAGTATCTGAGCAGGTACATTCACTTGTTTCTTTTTTTGATGTTCATTTTTGAGCCCCTTCTCTTGGTGAGATTTCTGGCCAAGCATTACAGGTGCGTCAGCTTCAAGCGCGTGCTCTTCTTTATATGCTTCTTTGATCGGGTGCATATAGTGGGAGAAGTTACCCCCATTGAGGGGGCGGTCACCGGTGTGGAAATCACACCGGTTGAGGAAGCACCCCTTGATGAGGAAGTCAAACCCGTTGAGAAAGCGCGCCCCGGTGAAGAGGTTACACCGGTTGAGGAATCCCCCCCTCGCAGGAGGCCCGCCAAGTCGAAAAGCAGCCTCTTCCGAAACGAACGAGTTATGCTGCTGTACAGGTATCTCCTGGACGAGCAAGTCGAGAAGGAGAAGCTGGAAGAATTGTTTAACTACATAAAGCAGCCCTCAGAAAAGAGACCCCGGGAGGCAAACTTCTTTTTAAGCGTCAAGGCATTTATGTATGTAAAATTCGGATACATAAATAAAGCGTTAACACTATACCAACAGTTAAGCAACTATGATGAAATAATTTACCTCGTGAAAATTCACAACGTGTTAATTGATGATGCTGTGATGGAGAAGGCGGAGCATAATTTAGCTTCCCTCAATGGTGCCCCATTTTTAAGTGGCTTAGATGGGGGCTTTCTACATGGAAGGCACGTTTGCATCGCTTCGGCAAGGGATGTGTCGAGGAAGGAAGGCGATGGGGGTGATAGTTCTCCCCGAATGGGTAGCAATGATGATGCGCTCACTTCAGCAGGTGCGGCGGAAAGAAAGTTTCGCCTGAGGAGGGGAAAGAAGAAAACGAGCAAGCGGGAGGAAGATGCACAGAGTGTGTTTGCATCGAACAGTGGTGATGTTCCTGATGGACTAGGGGGGGTCCACCCCAGTGAGAAGCCACCTCGGCAGACGGATCCGAACTGCCACTATGCGATTGACGGGATTGACCGGGTTAACCGGGTTGACGCGATGGACGAGATCAACACGTATGTGCGCCGCAACGCCCACTTCGCAAACCTGGACAAAGAAATTATGCTCAGTTTGTACGCACAGAGGGAGGGGAATGGAAGGCGAAAGGGTGACTCAACTCGGAGGGGAAAAAGGAACAGTAACCGAATGGAAGTTCATCGTAGTTCCAGTGGAGGCTCCTCTCCAAGTAGAACCCATAAACAGATTATCCTAAAGAAGCACCTGATTAATAACTCATCCCGAGAAATGCATTACCTAACCCTAATGTTTATCATGCGGGAACTCTTCTACATAAGTGAGCTCAGCGATAACTACAACAGGATTTTGATGCGGTGTAAAGCGAACACGTATAATCGTTTCAACGAAATTAAGAAAAAAGGCTACGTCATATACAATGGAGTTATTAAAAAAGAAATGAAAAACAATAACTTGTATTTTTTGGACATAAATGACTACTACTTCATTAATGACAAGATGGAGGATAAGCGATCGAACCAGTTCGATATGATCATGCCGTACATGGATGAGCATAATGGAGGAGGACTGGTGGAGAGAAACGCGACGGACAAGGAACAACAAGAATTACCGTTACACATTCAAAAGGAGGTACCATCGAATTATTACTTCTATGACCAGATCCATGATAAACCCTATGTCTCTTTCTTCTCCTCCTTTTGTAGCATCTGCCAACATAACATTTACCTCGATTCGTGCGCTTTCGATGGGGAACGTAGATGCAGAAGTGACAGTGTTGTCTTTTTTTTTTGTAATCACCTGTATCATTTGAAGTGCCTTAGGGAGCGGGGTTTTATCTGCCTCGCGTGTCACTAATAGGGGGAGGGTGATGGTGGTGGAGGCAGCGGCAGGGATGGATTTCCTGGCTTTACGGACCTTATCTCACCACTTCGCCGACCAATCTGCAGTGGTATCGAGTTGTATATTCCTTTCACTGGCACGTCAAAATAGAAGGGTACGTTTTTTCCCCTGTTGGGAGAAAGAGTGACGTCCCGATGGAATTGACGGACACGCTTCTTTTTTTGTTGTGACTTTGTAATCCACTCTAGTTTTATCTTTCTCTGATTCGTATTACCTTCCCTTGATCCCTATTACTTTCTTCGCTCGTTTCGTCCATCCACCATTCCAGTGTTTAACTGCTACTCGGGGGCACCGAGGCGGCTCCCCCCCCAAGAAGCGGACATGTTTTGTGCGTTCCGTGGTTACTCTAACCAGAGTAGCTCTGTATGATTACACCCACAGGAGTTTTTTTTTTAATCTGCGCTATCTTGTTGAGCTGTTTTGTTGGCTGCTTTGTTGGCTGCTTTGTTGGCTGCTTTGTGTTTCTTATTTACTTTGCTGCTCTGTGTTATTATTTCTTTTTGATTTTTTTTTTTTTTTTTTCTGTCTATGGCGCCTTCCTCTTACCGCGCCTAAAAGTGTAACTCCCAAATTGACTTCTGCCATTGCTTTCGTTCTTCCATTTTGGCTTCTCCTTTTTTTAAAAATTGCGACTGAGCGCGCTTTTTGAAGGTGGTGCTCTATGAAAAGCTACTGCTAGATGTGCTTGACAGATAACCCACTGGAGAAGGAATAAGCGAGTGGGCTCCAAATGAAGGTATTATGCTCCCAGTGGTGCTTTCTTCTTTATTTCTTCACTTGTCGTATTTTTCCTTTACGAAATCGAAGATTACGTCTGCATCTTGGATGGAGGCTACTTCGACGTCTTTTTTTTTTCCTGCAGGTGGAGTGGGGTGGAGGGCCCGCGGGGTGAGTCATTTGCTAGCCGTCCGGTTAGCGGTTGGGTTAGCGGTTCCGATTGCCTTCCTCTTCGCTTCCGATTGGGCGGGCGCGTCTCGGTTCATACCTGCGTCCATCCTGATGACGTCAAAGTAGTAGTCGAAGCCGTCATGATTTATACAGATTGTGCTGTGCTTGGTCAGGCAGGAGTAGTACCGCAGCTTCTCCTCCAGCGTTTTCTATATGGGGGGGTACATAGGAAGGGTGAAGAAAAAAAAAACTATTGATACGACGACGCTGTGTTGAGACGATGCTTTGTTGAAGTGATAACGGAAGACACGATGCGAAAACACACATGCTAGTAACGAAGGGGGGAAAGAGAACTCTTTTTTGTGACGTGGCGCCCCTCTTTCGCTACTTCACTCCATTTCAGTTTGTTTTGTCCCACCTTTGGTTCACTTAAATTGAAAAATTTTTTATGGTGGGGTTGTAAGACAACGCTGGATGCAGTCTCCAGTTTGACGAATCGGATCCGGACGACGTCGAAGCAGCTGCAAAAAATGGGATTGAAGGGGAGGGAAAAAAAGAAGGGGAATGAGTCACCATGAAGGGAAGAGGATAGGGGGGGGTTAGTCTCACGAACAAGGTGGGAGAAAGTCCCATGGCTCAGTAACTCCCAAATTAGCAATCCCGTCGATTGCTCCCATTTCGGAGCTCATTCTTTCCCTACTCAAGCTGCAATGATTGCATGATCCATGCGGGCAAAAAAATGAAGTTTTTTTTGGCCTTGAAATCCAATACGTTGATAAATACTCTGTCTAATTCTGCAGTTAAGTAGAGAAGCGGTTGGATGATTTGCGGAAACACACGAGATGAAGTGCCAGTGAGGGGTGTACTCTCCGAAGAAACAGACACGTAGTAAAGGATGGCCTTTCGAATAGGAACAATGCTCACGCGCTTCTGAAAAACTCACTGTTAACATTTGGGTATGTGGATAAAGCATTCGTATCGGACATGCGCACATTTTTGTAAAAGGGGGTTTTCTTTATGTCGACTTTTTCGATGACGAAGTTCCAGGGGACTTCGATGTGCTTGTTTAGGAGCTACTCAGAAGAGAAGGGATTAGTCATTGAGAGGTGCAGTTGAGTGGTGCGTTTGATCGGTTCACTTCAGCAGTGCAGTTTCGCGGTGCATTTGCATCTGAGGACCGCCATCTGTGTGAGTCCGCTCTGCCATTCTCTTACAATGTCGTATATAAACACAGGGAAGGACGCCTTGTCGCTGTACTGGATGTTGTTGTGGCAAAAGGTACCTACGACGTTAAGAGAGCCACGCGCGGAAAATGAGATTGATTAGGACAAGAGTGTGCAGCATTGTCGTGCCTCTTTTCCAGCGAACAGGAGAACATACATATGTGGATGTGCCAATCACCCCGATAGGAACGAATCAGCGCTATCTGTACAAGGGGAGAACTCACCGACGAAGGGGTTGAACTTATCGCTGAGGGGTAGGGCGATTAAATAAAATTCGTTTTTCTCGTTCCGCAGGTTTAGGTTGTTTATGTCGTTTACGTATGTGAGTAGCTGCGATTTGGGGGGTTAAGGGGCAATTATGGCTAAGCGACGATGGGCGTTAAGCGACGATGGGTGTTAAGCGACGATGGGCGTTAAGCGACGATGGGCGTTAAGCGACGGCGAGGGTTAAGCGGCGGTGAGGGTTAAGCGGCGGTGAAGGAAGCGCTGTGATGATGGCTACACTGTGTATCCGCAAAAAACGGCGCACCTACCTTCGTTTTGTAGATAGCCTTAACGGTGTAGTTTTTAATTTTTGTTAAAATGCTCATGTGCGGTTTGATTTGACGCAAACGTCTGCTGCCCACCGGGGCAGGACAGCGCTTCTGCGATGTGTACTTTGAGTAAGTGCAGGTAACTGAAATGTGAAGCCGGAAGAAAAAAAGAAGGCACCATGGAAAAATGTCTTACTACTACATCTATGAGATGGTAAGGCAGATTTATTGTATTATCTATGCATTCACACACGTTTGGGTATCCGCGAGGGAAGGGCTGTATTTGTCCTATCCCTATGAATCTGCCCATTTTTTAGTGGGCCTTTTTTTTTTTTTTTTTTTTGCGTTACACATACTCACAGAGAAAGCGAATGTTAGGAGGACAAACGAAATGGTTTTAATCATCTTAACTTGTATTTTATAAAAAGGGGAAGGGGGGGGGTTCACTAGGGGTGTATACTTTCACGTTCCTCGGTTTCTCCCTGCTGCACAATTTGGTGTTCCTTTTCCATGCTTGGTTGGTTCTGCTCTGTTTTGTTTTTTCGTTTTTCCTGTTTTTTTTCTTTTTTCCTTTCTTTGGCGGTCGATGCTGGGCTCTCTGCCTGGTCAGAACTCACGCAGAGGGTAGCCTTCCCTTTCCTTCTCAGTTCATTTCTGTTAAATGGTTAATCGGCAGTTGCGTAGATGTGCAGGCGGAAAGGCACTTCATATATGCGTGTTGCTTGATCTGGTTACGTTTTTTCTTATTTTTATTTATTTATTTTTTTTTTTCACTTGTACGTACTATGCGTTCAAATGTGCGGGAGTGGAAAAAAAATGGAAACGAGCCACCGGGGGAAATGGCTACAAAGAGGGGGAAATCATAAAATGATGGCATGGCAAGGTTCACAAGAACAAACAAAAAAAAAAAAAAAAAAAAAAAAGAAAAGAAAACAAGATGGAAAAAAAAAAAAAAAAAAAAAAAAAAATGACAAATGGACGAAATGGGTGGGGGGTTCATATGATTAGCTAAGATGTATCGAAATTGACACCACTTGCGATGAGCACATCTGCCCACATGGCACACTGTTCCCACACAAGGGCGGTTACACTTTTGGCAAACCACCTACAGCCAAGGCATCTGCAACTGATTACCCGCTCTCGGACGGTTCGCTGAACAAACAGGTATAACGAAATGCAAAAAAGGAGCCTTAAAGGAAAGGCCTGCTCCCTTGATCCCTTATCTTAGCACGAGGGTGTCATTTTTTTCCGACGAAAAAGTGGGCCATGCCAAAGGCACAGACATTTTAATTACCCAATACATTTGCACAGGTAGAAAAATGAAGTAAAAGGTACAAATAAGAAATAAAATAAAAAAAAAAAAAGGTGGGTAGGGAAAAACGAACACGGTTTGCTTTTACAAGAGGCACACTTATTCTACGCGAATGTGCAGAGTTTTCTTTCCTCGTGGATGAACACAAGGCGGGGGGGAGGAGCAAGCTACAGTAGAATTTGCGCATGTGTGTCGTGGGAGCCTCATTGCTGTCCCGCGCCCTACCTTTTCCAAAGCGTGTAATTGGCACATAATGCGATTCACCTAAGGAATGTTTTTTTTTCACCTCGTTAAACTCACGCACGCAGCCCACATAGCAGAGGGCATATGTTTGCATATATACACATACATAGGTAGACGCATGTCTGGGGATACCGCTGTGAGATACCCCTAGGCATTCCCCTAACACGCACCTGTTACCATGAGGTGGATCTCGACGTAGGCACTATTCACCATCGGACTACTCCCACCCACACACAAACACATATATGCCGTTCCGCATTACGAACATGCAAAAATCAAAGTGGTGATTATCTGTCCTTTCAGCCCCCCAAAGGTTATAGTTTCGTAACGTATCTCATCGAAAAGGGTCAACCGAAATTCCGCATTCGTCCGATTAAAATTGCTAACGATGGTTAGTAACTCCTCCTTGCAAGCATTACAGGATGTAAGGCAGAAAAGTGTATCCACTTGGAAAAAAAAAGATACATGCGTCAAATATTCTTGTGCTTTGTCATTCATGAAAAATATATCAAACGTTCCTTTGTCGTTTATCAGTTTGTATTTTTTTTTCAGTTTTGAGTCTTTTCCAACTTCGGCTCCGATGTTATAAATGTCTAGCACTTGCACATAGACGTCGGTGGGATCTCCGCCACGATTCATACGGCTGTCCCCGTCGCGTCCCCGGAAGAGCTTCTTAGCCAGCTCAATGGCGCTGGCGGAAAAATCGAAGCCGCATAAATTGTCGAATCCTCTTTCACGCAGTTTCTGCAGGAATAACCCATTTCCGCACCCGACGTCAAGAATGGCGACTTGTTTTGTTCTCTCTTGTTGGCTAAAGTGATTGCTCACCCAGTTTATAATTTTGTCGCAGTTTTCTTCGAACCATTCCTCCGGCTGGATATTCGCCTCCTCGTAGTTTTCCTTCTCGCCCTGATACACTTCTTCCCAGTAGCTCAGCTTGTGCAGCTCGGACGGTGCCATTGCCTGGTCAAAGCACTGTGGGGGGCAAGTAAGAAGCTGTGTCAAATTGTGTAAATACAACTCTCTGTTGTACCTCGCCCGCTTATCGATTTGTCGATCTACTAATACAACGTTGCAGCGCCAGACTTTCTAGGGATAATTCTACGCAGGGTTGGGAAGAGAAAAAAAAAAATGGGGGATCCAGCATAACCCTTACTTTGCACCTCCCTCATTCGTGTATAATAGCATCGTTTTGTTGGCTGCTTTTTTTTTTTTTTTTTTTTTTGAGATGGCACTTGATCGGCCATTTGTTTTGTTCGAAGCAAATTGGCACAAAAGGAATACGTGAAAGAGCTGGGAGACCCTATTGCGATTTTTTTTTTTTCTATGACAAACTTATTCTATTTCTAATTCTAATTTTCTGTTCATTTTGGCCACGGCTAGATTTCTTCCCTTAATTTGAGCCCTCTCAGGTATGCAAACCTTGCGCACTCCTCTCTTTTTTATTTGGTCGCCCTGGCATACCTCCGCGATGAGTCTGCACGTGATAGCATACTCAGACGCACGTACAGAGCCGTTCACATGGCTTAACCTTTTTAACCCTCCGGTTGATACCTTTCATTTAGGGGCTAGCCCTCCAGTTTTACCATATCCTTAACAATGCAGTGGCAGTGAAAAGGTGTATCGCCGATGCCCCAACGACTGTACCTCCAAGTGCGCACCATCCTGTTTGTATTACACAATTTGAAAGTTCGAACGGGGAAATGAACTTCAGATGGAGGAAAAGGTTTTTTTTTTTTTTAGAAACTGAGAAGGCTCACCTGTGTGGCCGCCTACACAGAGTTCAACCCCCCATTGTAACACATTTCGTATAGTTGCACTTTTTGATGGGTCCAGCTTGGTGTTCCCCCCCTATTCGATAATCGATGTGTAGGCTAATATTGCAAAGGAGAAAAAACATAAATGACAACCAGATAGGCATATAGTTGGAGTACGTGTGAGCACACCTACGTGATGCGTCCCACATGGATGGCACAGTTGCTGTGGTGATTCATCCTGGTGAGATGTTATTCAATGAGAGCTGCGACCTCCTTGGTGGTGGTGATGGGTGGCCTAGAAAAAAAGTGATGCGTCTCCCTTCCACCCTATGTGGCACCTTCCTTTTGCCTTCTCTCAACAATTGATATGCTCAAAAAGGAAATCACAAATCCTTTTACGTCAGTTCAGTCCGGTCCTCTTACATGCGAGTGGAGCCGTTTTCGCACAAGTGAGTCACCACTTCTTTCTTGGCATGGAAACCAAATGGAGCAGAAAATTAGGACTATATTTTTTTTTTTTTAACTTTTATATATGGACAAATTGGGTAAGTTTTTTTTTTTATATGTATGAAAAAAAAAAGAAGCTATTTTCACAAATGGTTTTTTTATTTTTTGTGAACACGTAAGCCTATTTATGCGCACACGCGTAACACTTGGAATGATGAAGCAAATGGGAAGGGTGACAAATTTACATAAACACAGGCACGTGCACAGCAGCTATGCACGCAATTCATGTGAGTTGTCGCGGGTGTGGATGCGCACAAGTGCCAGCATATGTATATGTATAGGTATATAGATGTATATATGTATGCATACATGTATCATGTATATACATATGTAGGGGGTACACACTTATGCACAGGGTACATGAGAGGTTGTTTCTGTAGACATATCATTTTTATTTCGACAAACAAAGGTTTGCAGCATGAAAGTAACTTTTCTTTCTTTTTTATAACGCTATTCATTATACGTATGCATGTATGGATGTGGAGACTATATACATATACGCGCGCACGTACATAAGCATATAAGGCACACACAACACGCATACAGACGCGTGGAGAGGTAGGTAGGGGGTGGCTCTGCTAACACTATATGTCATATATATATATGTATAAGCATATGTATGTATATATATATACATACATGTATATATATATTTACATTCATATTTACATTTATATCTATATGCATATTTACATTTATACCCAGGCAAACAAAAAAAAAGCCCTATTTTATATACTTGCGTACTGCGCACAGTTATGCATATGCATCATAAACATCGATACAGCCATTTATATAAGGCAAATATCATTACAAAAAAAAAAAAAATTCAAATACGAATTGGATCAAATTGGCTATTTTTTTCTTAACTGAAATGGAAATGTACAAATATTGTCAAAAATGTATGAATAGTCAGTTAAAAAAAAAAAAAAAAAAAAAAAAAATAGCGGAAAAATAAAAAAAAAATTAATACCTTGTATTATTGCTGTAGAAGCCATTAAAAGAATCCAAATTTGAGGGATAATTCAACTGATAGCCATGGGGGACATTCGTGTATACATTTGGAACAAACGAAATAGGGTAGTTAAAAGTATTCGGTCCCTCATTTTCATGATGATATACGGGTGGTCTTCGGGCATAGTTATGACGACTATTTATATTATGTATGTTATTTATATTATTTTTTTGATAGTAGATGTAGCTTTGGTTTTTTTCCATAAACGTTTGATTATTTTGAAATTTCTTATAATTTTGTGATACCGCAAAATGTAGAAAAACAACTCGGTTGTCTATAATTCGTTCGGGTTGTTGCATAACTTTAAATGCTTCTTTTGGTGAAGAAAAGGTTAAAAAACCATATCCTTTGGATTTCCCTTCATTGTCATGTATAATTACACACTCTTCTAATTTCCCATACTTTTCAAAAATATCTCTCAACGTGGCGACGTTTGTTTTTTGGGATAAATTTCGGACGAATAATTTATTTTGATAATGATCTGTAAATGGGTCGGCTACTAATCTTACTTGCAACTCTTTATTGTCTAAGGTATGACTACTTTTTAAGCATTTCTGCACAGACTCGACAAATTTAAAGGTGACAAAACCATACCCTTTTGATCTGCCTTCCCTTTCTCGTACTATAATTCCATCTTCGATTTCTCCGAACGTCTGGAAGTATTTCAAAAATTGTTCATCGCGAGTACTGAATGGGATATTACGGACCATTAACCTTCTCGTAGAGGGGGAGGAAGCAACGGCTTCGTTGCATTTGTCACGTATGTCCTGGTGGATTAAGGCGGACGTTGCCAGGATGTCTATTAGCTGTTCTTTGGATAACGGCGCGATTAATCTTCTGAGGGTTTCGGCTTCAGATTCCTCGTCCTTTACCGCCTTCTCATTTGTATTGATCTTCTCATCGGTGCTTTTCTTGTCCTCGGAGGAATTCGAGTTCGTTTGGTTGTAGTTTATGTCTTCTTCGGAAGTCATTTTGGCGAAAATGGCGTAGGGTGAAGTAGGGTGATGATGTGAGTATTATATATTGAATGGTGCGAAGTTCGCGCGGAACTGACACGACAATGCGACACTTCGCTTCGCTAATCTACTGGAACGTTCTACAAACGCTTCAGTTAAGTTCCCTTTTTGTCTTAAAATTGGGGTGAGTCTGTCACGGGAGTGCTTGCAAGTTGGCAAATACACGCATATGTATATTTTTCCTTTTTAAATTAATCCTCAGTAAAAGTGGGAAAAGAAAACGATCAAAATGGAGTTAAAAATGATCTTGTACGTTGTGTGTGTATAAATGGTATTAATAAATCAATTGGAGGATAGTTTTTTTTTTTTTTGCTTTCCTTTGTGCGTTTTTCCTTCTTCTATACAGCTGTGAATCGTTAGAGGTTACCTTTATTTTTTTTTTTTACGTCATTTATTACATCAGAAATTTATCTTCACTCCTCAAAATGGCATGCTTTTTTCGGCTGTTCAACAATTTTTGTTTCACTTTGCAATCAATTCATATTCCGGTGTCCGTGCAGGTGATAAAAGGTATGCTCAGTTCTTGTTCGGCAAGTGCATAGATATATATGACTATATCGAATGCACGAAGGGGTTTGTTGCCTCGAGGGAGATCACGTCTCGTGTGTGACAAAGGGACGACAATGTAATGGACCGTAATGATACACGGGGCGGAAAAATTCGGAAAAATTCGGAAGAACGGCGCAAAATTGGACACAGCAATGCGAAACGCGAACATACAGGTGGAAAAGAAAAAGGTATAAAGAAACGGTACAAAAAAGGGCGAAATGACAGGTTGAACGGAGGGCAGAACGGGAAAAGAAATTGGGCTGATTAACAAACAAACGGGGCACAACTGCAGATGGAGTCCTCGCTGGGGCCTAGCTAGCCATGTCGACTAATGCATCTCGGGCAAGTTTTGCCTACACGTAGGGGTACACACGCATAAGGGGTGCGCAAACTGTGTACGTGCGGAGGGGAGAACAGCGTGATAGCAAAAGGGGGGATATAAGCACACAAACATGCAAACATGTGTATATATATTATATATATGTATGTCATTATACGTATGTACTTATATATGTTGCGCCGGGGAGGTTAGGCGAGGGATCTCAAGGGGTCACTAGGTGTTCGAAGTTTGGGAAAGCACCGGGCCGCCTGCCGCCTCCATAAAATTTGGCCCTCTCAGTTGCAAAGAACGAGCAAACGAATGTGGGAGGAAATCAAAGGGGATAAAGCAAAACGTGTGAAACACAAACGCGGGGAAATAAATGGGCTTATTCAAGTGCGGTATGGCAAATGCGCCAAGAAAACGAACGCGAGAAAAACAAAAGACGGAACGAATCAGGGCAAGTAGAACTAATCACAAAACTGCTGCCAATAAGTACTCGCAAAAGAGTTACTTACATAACGGGCGGGGTAAAACACGAGGCGAAGCAGGGTAAATTTACTCTTCCATATATATTATATATATGTATATATATATCATATGTAATGTAAAATGTATACATAACGTATATATAGTGCGGGCTGCTCCTCTGATTCTGCGCGAAAGCGATTAAGGAATCAAACCAAACGCTTCCTTCCTGCGGCTGGGTGGAGGCAATCAGCTGGCGCATGTGGCGGGAGCGTATATATTTGTACACATGGCCGGTACGTATTGCGTACTTGTGCCAATTATGTACATTACATAGGTTGCACGCGCGTACATATGGATGAAAATAATTGTACAAATAAATAAATATATATAGAAAGGTACATATGTATAATATGTACACGCGCGCGGCTGGTTGGCTACGAACGGCTTCTACTTATGCTGCCCCTTTGGGTGGCGCGCCAAACAGTTACTACCACCAGGGTGAAAAATAAAAGAAAATAAACCAGCAAATGAATCTACGAACAAGTGAAAAAGTAACGAAGAGTGGAAGAGAAGGAAATTTTTTTGTGAAATAAGGCAAAACGATCGAACGATTCTTAAAGAAAAAACTAATCCACAACGTCTTCGTAACAGACTTACCAAAAAGGTTAATGAGACCTTTATTGACAAACTTTTTAATGAAAAGCTCATACGCAATGAAGTTGCGGGTTACAAAATTTACGTTTTGTTTTGTTTTTTCTCTTCTCAGGCAATCTCACCAAATCGATTTTTTCTTTTTAATAATTTAAAAAAAACAATTGTTTCAATTTAATTAAAATTTTACAATATATAAAATTAATAAATACCGTATATCCATTAAATATATCTTAATAAGTATATATATAAGGCAAAAAAGGAAGAAAAGCAAGAAGGCAAGTAAAAGAACAAAAAGAAAAAAAAACGAATAAAATAAACAGAAAGAAAAAATCAGAAAAAAAAATAAAATGACTTTAAAAGAAAAAAAAAATAATCACTTTTTAAAGAAAAAATTGAGTGCTCTATTTTCTTCTTATTCTCAAAAAAAAAAAAAACCAAAAGGGAAATTTTATAAAATGTGACATTAAGTAGTATATATGAAGAGTAAGAGAATTTTACCACCAATTGCCACAAATTTACCGCAACTTTACCTCTATTTTACCGGAAAAAGGTGCTAATTAAGCATGACATATTTTTTTCTATGTGGAATATATTCACATAGATAAATAATTCTCTCCTTTTTCCTTCAAAGCAAAGGCATTTTTCTACAGCGGTAAAAAAAAAAAAAAAAAAGGTCGGTTAATTAAAAATTTGGGGAACAGCGCACTTAAAAATTTGCAAATAAAAAAATAAATACAGTATTCGTTACAGTCTACATAGATAACAACTTTTAAATATGCGAATATCAATATTTCGTGAAAAACTGTTGAAATTTTCGTGAAACTTGTCTTCTGCTTTTCTTTCTCCTGGTTCAAACTTTTCTCCTTTTGCTGGTTTCTGTCCCTGATTCGTTGCTTTACTGCTTAGTGCCTTTTTGTTTTCTTTTCTTTTCCCGCTTTGCTCTTCGCTGTTCTTGTCCCCCGGAAGGTTTGCCATTTTGCGTCCTTTTCTTTCTTTTATTTCCCCCCCCCTGCAGTGGGAATATTCTGCGCCGCACCACTTCGCGCATGGGAACTCCGCAGTTATACATTGGATAAGTGCCGAAAAAATCCTTTTGCATATGAGTAATAAATATATTTGCCGTCTAGGTGCATGCTTTTTTCCGTCCTGTCTTTTTAACTCGGTTGTATGTTTTGGTGGCTACCTTTTTTGCCTCCCTTTTTTTGATTATCTCTTCTGCCTGCTATTTTATTCCGCCTTTTTCGCCTGTTTTTTCCCCTCGTCTTGTTCCGCGCATATAAAATATTCTACATCCGTACTGCCTTTCCTCCCACATAATAAAATTACGCGCATTCCTAGGAAACGAAAAACGGATGAACAAGTTTCCCCCCCATTCGTGTAAACCCATGGTTCCTCTAGACGACAAAATTGTCCATTTTTGCTTCAAAAAAAAAAAGAAACAAAATTGGACAAATGAGGAACTAAATGGAATGTCCCAATTTTATTTTCTGGTATCCATTTTTTCTTTTTTTTCTGCTTATCCTTTTGTGCCTTTTGGCTCGCTTTTTAGCGACCGTCCAATTGTACAAATAGTAGCAAAAATATGAAATTCCCAATTTCCTCAATTTTTTAAAAAAACTCATAGAAAAATAGGAAATGTTGCAAATGCCAAGCTGGTCTATGCTTCCCCTCGATGATCCTCTCACGCTAATCATAAGGGGCGGTCGGAGGGGACAATACGAAAGCGGCGCGGTCAGATCGGATCTTTCGAGTCTAACTCCACGGAAAGAAGTCGTATATATACGCATATAGATATATATGCCGCGTAGTAGCCTCCCACTTGGAGTGCCACTATTCTAAATTGGCTCTGCCTTTTAAAGAAAAAGACAAAAAAATGAAAAAAAAGGGACCCACGCTGCTACTCCCCCCACACATATGTATACCCTGTTCGCCTCTTCTCTTTCATGCTTCGAAAGATGATTAGCCATTGCAAAACATAGAGACAGGAGAGAAAAAAAAAAACACTGTACAAGGGAAACCTTAGACGACATGTGTTGTACATATAAGAGATTACGCCGCCAATAAGATGGCGGACATATGCTTGTCTGTCTCTCAATGCACTTATTCATAATGGTCACCCGTTCGAAGTGGCACTTCTTTACGTACACGCGTGATACGTACAAGGCATGCGCTAACTTACTCATCTGTAAACGAACCATCACCCTTTGTTGACATATGTGCGAAGAGCCTATGTGCCCAAACAACGCCGAGGTACGATACACGTCACCTCTCCCATGGCTACAAAATAAGGGGAGAAGTTCCTCACCAAAACACGCTTATGCAAAATGGGGATGACGGAAAAATTCATTATGTCGGGGGGGGTTCCCTTTTTCCACACCCCAAAATGAGTTACATTTTTGTCTCTTTCAGGAAAAAAATCACCAGTAACAGACGAAATAAGTGCAGCGGATAAAGCAGCATGGACGATGCGAAAAAAAGGCGAGAGAGTGACCCACTTTGTGCGTTGGCAGTTTCGTAATTGTGTCTTTCACCCCCGCCACGTCCTCATAGCCACTTCGTTCCCACTGTAATGTCGTCCCGTTTTGCAACATTGAATATGCATCGTCAGCGAACTTGACTGCGCAACTTCTGTGTAGTTAAAAAATTGTACATGCGTGCGTATACGCCAGGTCACTATGTTGGGCGCACCTCACCAAAAATGCCCTCTCCACTTGGGACGGTTAAAGTTGTCATTCCTTTTTAAATTACCCCATCAAAGATTAGAAAAAAAAAAAAAAAGCTAGCCACCGGGTTGTCATCTTGTATAGCCATTTAAAGAAAAAGGGCAAAATAAAGAGAGGGAAATTTACTCTTTTCCCCTTCAACAAATTAGGAAAAAAAGAAGAAAAACAACACTTGTATCATTTTAAAGCTGAATGTAAACATACTTTACATAAAAGTGATACTTTGGTATGTCGTGTAGGTGCAAAAATTGGTCATTTGGGGGGGAAATTTCTCGCAGAAGCTCACCAGCTGAACATGCAAGTAACACGGCGTGACTGCACATTCTTTAAGTTATTTCCCTGCAGCTCGAAAAATTTCGGTACCTTCGAGTTCATTAAAAAAAAAAGAGGGGCCACTATTTCCCTTGTAATATTTACAAAATTAGTAAAAGCGGTTGGCCAAAAAGGCATCCAACGTGTCACTTAAATTTGTGTATTCCTGTAGCTGCGCGAACGCATTTTACCAAAACGAACTACTCCAGGGATAAAAAACATAAACGTAAGGAGGAAAACGCTCTTCGCCAAACCCACCCCCGCGCGCCAAGAGGATTTCCGGGGTACCTTGAAAGGGAAGGAAAACGGAAGGAAAGAGAGGAAGTAGAAAGGAATCGGAAAGGAAGAAAATAAGAAAAAACAAACATCGCCGAACGGACAAGGAAAAAATCCGCGTGATCCCCCGGCATAGACGCCACTTTGTGTTCGCCGCCCCCCGTTTCAAGAAATGTTTTTGCTGAATGAGAACGAGGAATCCCCCAAGGATATCCTCTTGAATGAGCTGAAGTACAAGGTCCGAGTGCTCGCCGGGATCGTCTTTGTCATTAGGACCATCCCTACGGTTGTAAGTCTATTCAGCAAGGGCAGCGACTGATGGGGGTCAATATACATAATGCTGTTATTTAGTCGTTTCCTAAGGAGGCCAGTGGGCACTTCTTACAAATCCTACAAATGCTACAAATCCCAATGACGTGTTTACAAAAAATTAAAGGTGCCTACGGGGGAATGGGCCGCATACACTGGATTGCCTCTGTAGGAAAGTCAACAAATCATGTACGTGGGTACAAGGAGACGCATAAGGCATAACTGTGCAGATAGCTCCTCACGAACCGCTAGTGTTGGCGCGTTTTATGCCGTCTACCCGCAAAATGCGACCATGCCGATCCACTGAGGGTTCGGTACGCGGAGGAGAGGCCATCTCCTATGCGCCCCTTTCGTAGGCGCGTACGATACATATGTATTATCTGGCTACCTGTCGGCAGCCTAGCCTCGTGTCCGCCAGTCTTTTGGCAACCTGTACAGTGGGCATTATTTAATTTTGTTTCACTTCGTTACGTTATATTATGTTATGTTTATATTTTTTTTTTTTCTTTTTTTCCAACGTCACCTTTCCTCTTTCATCCCATGCGCAACCGCTTAATGTTGAAAGAGCAAAAAAGGAAAAAATTAAAAAAACACCGTAATGTTTACTAGGGTATACACCATAAAGCAATAACGGGTTCTTATGCGTTGCGGCTCCATGTCCATACCGGTCGTTCTTATCTACTGGGTGGCGTCGAATAGGCACCAATCAATTCTGAATTAAAAAAAAAGAAAAATCCCCCGTTTCTAGCAGAAAAGGATATTAATATAATATGCAACAGGAAAGCGTAAAATAAGTGAGTAATGTTTTTTTTTCCCCTTCTCTTTTTCGACTGAATTTATTCCCTTTGAAGTATGGCCCATTTTTAATGAATTATTTTTGGTCCTGAATTCGAAGCCTTCGAAACGGGCTGCGTTTCTGTGATAGTGGAGTTTGCGGCGAGGCTGTAGGTATTGTCGTGGTTTATTTTGCTGGAAGAAGAGCAACAAATGGGAAAATTCTTTTTTATTTTTGCAAACAGGTGGTGAGTAAAAAAAATATAAAAGGCAAAGCAACCCGTGAAGAAGAACGGAACTGCGGAGCTGCCAAATAATTGTGTTAACGACTCCTCTTGTCCCCTCCTCTAGGATGTATTTTTACATGCGCATATGGTGAAAAATTCAAGAGAAAAATGCATGTTGTGTTTCATTTTGCTGGTTACATAAATACGGGCATCCAGCGTTGAAACCATTCGAACCGGAACCGTGTGGAGAGACAACCATGGAGAGGGAGCAAATCGACTCCAACGTGAAGGATGGGAATTCCCCAACATTGCCCAATTTGAAGTCCACAAATGAGGAGGATAAAATCAGGAGAGACAAAAATGAGGACGGTCAATGTGACCCTCCCCTGGAGAAAGACATAGGTGGAGATATAAATCCCCATGCGCCCAGAAAACCTAACTATGTAAATAGAAGGGAGGGCTGGAAGAAGAGAAAACCCCATGGTAGCGGCCCTCACGCTCCTGCCCCTCACGGTGATACCCCTCCCAGCGAGAAGAAACAGAAAGGACAAGACACCTGCGTTGTATGTCTCCAACATGGAGTAGTGAAGTACAAATTTGTGTGTTGTCGCGAAGGCTACTGCTCTGTCCCCTGTTTTCAGAAGCACGACAGAAAGGCCTGTTTGGAGGAACAAAGGAATAAAGTCAGGAAATTAAATGCACTTAGGAGTGTAGAGAGTCAAAACAGTAAGCATAGAAAGAGCGATGTGGAAGAAAGGGCTGATAACGCTACGGAGGATGATGAAGACTCCGAAGACGACTTCCTGACAGAAGACCAAAAAGTAAAGCTAAAGGAAGACATCACCTTGAGGATGCTACTTAAAAATAATTATGTCCGTTCCGTTTTCAAGCATTTTACTACATCGAAGGATAAAATTGGTTATCTCTCCAATTATATTAACGACCCCACCATTGTGCAGGTTGTCGATCAAATTATGAAATCAGTGGAGGGTTGACTTTGAGAGGGGTTCGGGTTGGACGAGTGCCATCCGCTTCGAAGTACCCACTTCTGCACCTTTCCGTCTTTATTATTTTTTTTTTGTGATTCTTTTTTACGTTGTTACGATTTGAATCCCCAACGTGGTTAACGCAAATGGGTGTGCGGAATTGCTTTGTGTCAGTGCTCTGTGCCACTACCCTGCGGGGGGGTGTTTCTTTCTCTTCAGCAAAACTTCCCTTGCCTGGTGTTCCCCTTCTGCACGGAGTCCGTCAAGGCGGCAAAAGGGGAAAGTGAAAAGTGAAAGGGGGAAAATGTATAACGGGGAAGCGATTAAAGAGTTAAAGGGTGAATGTAGGGAGTGGCAACCTAGCCAGTTGGCGACTGGCGATTGGCAATTCACGACTGACGATTTACAATTGACGAGTTGCCACTTTAGCATATTAACAAAATGACGAGGGAACGGATGGTTGGTGAAGCCAAGCGGGAGGGGGTACAAACAACAAGGTGCCCCCTAAACCACGGGGGTCACTTCAAAACAACGGTGATCACTTCGAAACGACGTTCGAGTAACTGGTGCGCTTCAACTTATTTAATCGCTTAAACGCCATGGCGGTGGAGTCGTTGCTGTGCGTGCTGCTTCCGCTGCTTTCACTGCTGTGGTCGTTAGAATCGGCGGCATCCCGCACGCTCTCGAAGTCGTTCATGCTTGAGGCGTGGTCCTCGTCCGCGGCGCTTTCTTCGCTGGAACTTATGTTCAGTTCGGTTAGCTTGCGCGGGGAGTTTCGTTTATCTCGCTTTATGCTGCTGCTGTTGTGGGGGTCTTCCCTAAGGGGAGTTTCTTCGGCGGTTTCCTTTTCCACGGATGTCTTCTCCACGGCTGCCTTCTCCACGGATGTCTTCTCCACGGATGTCTTCTCCACGGCTGCCTCCTCCACGGATGTCTTCTCCACGGCTGCCTCCTCCACTGCTTCCTCCCCCCCGTTGTAGCCTATGCAAGTGGAGCCATCCCTCTCGTGGGGGAAAATCGTTTCGTCGCTCCGGGCGGCGGCAAGCTTGGGCACACTGATCACATCTGGGACTAGAATCTCATCAGGGGGGGAGCTAAACTTGTTAGCCTCATCGATGGTCTCGCAGCTGTTTTTGATGGAGGATGACGCCCCTTCATTTGCATCGATGAATTCATCCTGCGTTTCTTTGTGTTCGAGGGCAGGCTCACCGGGCGGGTATTTCACCTTAAGCGCAAAGTTGGTCGCTTTCTCGAATAGCTGTGCATAGCTTCCATTTGGTACCTCACTACACGGATCATCGCCCATGCGCACATGATCAGAGATGCATTCGGTTGAGCGGTCCCCGTTGGCGCGATGGCCAATCTGTTCCATGATTTCTTCTGCGGACATCTCGTCCTCATTGCAGCCTTCCACCCCCCTGGGAATGACTGGGTAGGAAAACTTCCTCTGCCGCAGCGTTCCTATGTAGTTAACATACTCATTGATGATTTCCTCGTAAATGGCTTCTTCCTTTAGGGCGTCCATTGTGGCGACATTTAAAAGGGTATTTGTATTCCCCATGGGTGGGGCTTCTACCTCGGCTGGAGCACCAACAACAAGGTTCCTTTGTACGAAGTAGGTCCTGACCTCGTCGATCTTTTTCTGCAGACATTCCTTCAATGCTTCACACAATCTGATTTCATTTTTCGATTTTATAATATCACTGGAGTGCATACAGAAATTGATGAGGACATAGAATGTCTTTAAATCCTTGATGGTGGTATTCACATCGGTCAGGGCACTCTTGAAGAAAATGGTGTAGTTTTTATTGTCTCCCTTTTGGGACTTTTCCTCCTGTGCTGCTCTTTCGGCTTGTTCCATTTCGATTTCGAAATTGGTATGCGTCTTTAGGCTGTCTTCTCCATGGTCTGCTTCTTTTTTCTCGTTTGCCTCTTCAGGAGGTGGTGCGTTTTTTTTTTTCCTGCCTCGTTTTTTCACTTCCCTGGGTTCGGCCGACCCGCCCGCGTTGGCACTTCCCTGATCGGCGGTGAGGGCGGGGGTAGAAGCCGAGACTGCCGCTGCGGAGGTGCCCCTCCCCCGGACGTCGCCCAGGTCGTGAAAAAGATAAATCTGTATAATTTTGTATACCAGTTCGACAATGTTGGAACGGCTAGTCAGCGCGACGCCCTTCTCAATGATGACGAGTAGAATCGATTTTATGTACTTGGGGAAATGCGCGACGAGGAAGTGTATATTCGCCTTGTGCAGAATGGTGAATATAATAAAGGTGAGGATGTTGGTATAGTTGATTGTTCTTAGTTTATGCTTCAACACCCCGTCGCAGGTTTTTAGTAGCACTTCCTCAAAGGTAAAATGGAAGACTAGCAGATTTGTCTCACTCATGGAGGGGTACATAGAGAACACAGAGAAGAGAAACAGCTTATCATGCGCATTTATATTCGTTATGTTAAATGTACTAATTTTTTTGAAGTCTTGGACGCAATTGTAGGTAGAGGGAGATAGGAGAAAGCACATTTCGAACAGAGCTCTTAATTTAGTGGACGATCTTCTCACCATTCTGTGCATCTCCTCATTGGACAATCGGTAAATGTGGTTCCCCAGATATTCAGTTAAGAGGAGCTTGCAGAATACTCGCAGGCAGATCGATTGAATGTATTTGCTCGTGTTCACAGTGCCACTTAGGTAGCTCCAAATATTTTCAATCGCATCGATGATCAGTTTATCATTGTTTAAATTGGGGTGTGTCATGAGTAAGTCTCCCAAAACGCAAATGTATATTTCGCACCGCAGAGAATTGATTTCTAATTTTTCCAGCAACTCCTTATATCCATACCAAGCATTCTGATTAGTCGCAAAGTAGTTCAATAAGGACTCATTTGGAGGGTTATATTCATAGAAGAGGAATTGGCTATTTGCATCCTCATCGTATGCTCCTCTTCGCTGATTCGTGTCATCATCCTGCGGAGCCCCTCCCTGCTGTGTTACATTCCCCGCAGCGCCGACTTTATTAATGCCCCTTTCGGCTTGAGTCATCAAATCGATGTTGGCCTTCTGGTACACACTGGGACATACCTTGGCGTGAATGCTTTCAATGCTAAGAAGGCAGTTATTCAGTACTTCACAGGTGTCTACTATGGCCGTTTTGTAGGCATAAATCTGCTTCTTCAATTCGTCGTCGTTACTTATGAACATACACCAGTTGCCCAGACATTTCGAAACAATGATGTCGTAAAACTGATCCTCTATCTCTTTGTCATCCCACTCTGGCATTATGGAGCAACAGAAATTCAATGCGGGCAGTAACAACTCGTTTGGGAATTCACGCAGAGCTGAATCGAATGAACAATGAGATTTACTCTTACATAGGAAGCATTCCAATATGAACAAGATTCTCAGCCACCTTCTCTTAAGTTCCAGTCGTAGCAAACTCAACATGGTTATCTGCTTTAGGAATATCTGTGTGTGTAATCTGATCTGGTCATGGAATGCGAAGAGTGGATGGTTGCTACCCCCCTTCTGGTCATCTCGTTTAGGAGACCACTTCACTTCTTCAGCAGACCGCTCCTGATCCATCTCGGTTAAATCTTTTATTTTCGCTTCGGTGACGTCTAGCTTGTGCTGCATCTTCCTGCAGAGGATTAAGAGGTGCTCTATCGACAGCGTGCTTAGTCTCTTTTTCCTGATGATGTCAAAGATGGTGTCGTTTTCCACGTTGAGGATGTTGTTGAACAGCGCCGCCAGGGGGTTCTTCTCCGCCTGCTGGGTTGCGGCGTTCCCCTTTGCAGCCAGTTTAGGGGAACCCTCTGCCCCATTTCGAGGGGAACCTTCCAGCCGCGCCTGCGTTTGACACTGCTTTTCCTCCTCCTCTGCAAAGTTGACCGTGTCCACCGTGAAGGGGCTCTCACTCTCCGGGTTTTCGAACGGCTCCTTAATCTCCGAGATGATGCCCAGTATCTGATTGGTGAGGCTAATTTCCACGTCATTCGCATCGTAGTCTTTGTTCTTTATATAGACCATCTGTCGGAGTAGCTCCAGACAGGCGTATACATAACTGCTGCTCAGCCAGTAGGCACACGTGATGTGTCCCTTCTGCAGTTTGTAGTAATTGACCCCCGTATTGTTCAGCATACATTTGATGATGACCTCTCGGAGGGGACCTCGCAACAACACGGTGCAGCAGCATTTGAGGATCTTATCCACTTGGTACGTCTCGATGATATCTAAATATCTGCAAATCAGCAGCAGGTTCTTCATGTTGCATATGTAGTTATAATTCTCGTTGATGTTGTCTTCATTGATGAGGACGTGCTCGCCGGGGCCGGTTGCCCCTTCGCTCTCTGTGCGATTGGCCAAAGTGTCATCCGGATCACTATTCACGCCATCTGGGCTACTACACACAGCACGGTAATACATGCACTTATCACAGAACTCGTCGTCGAAAATGGAGCTCTCCATGAACTGCCTTTTCCTTTCCTCCTCCAGTGCCTTTATATCCGTCTTACCCTTCCCACACGTGCAGAACAGGTGGAGATTATCCGCCTGATCACTCTCATTATTTTCGATGCAGTTAATATAGTTCTTTCTGTTATAGTAAACCTTCTCATTGAAGCGGCTCAGATGCATGTAGTAGTACACGGCATTTATCACCTTCAGTGCATCGATTTTTTCCTTCTCTTGTTCGTCGCAAAAGTGCTGAACGTAGATTCGAAGCATGTATAGCTCCGCCGCGTTTAGCAAGAACAGGTTGTTTATGCAGTGGGTATACCAGGCCTCTCCATAGGGGCTATTCCTATCACTATTGTGAGAAGTATCGTCATTATTGTGGCCCTTACGTGGGTTGTCTTCGCTTCCCAGTTCCTTCCTACTTTCATTGCTTTGTCGTTCCGCTGGAAATGCAGCAACGGATGATGATCTCTTCTTCATGTCGTCGAATTCGATGCTGCCACTTCTGATTACACCATTTCTAATACTGTTCAGGTGAATTTTGCATATTTGCTCCACAATTAGGTCATTATCAATGTCGCTGTTGATTAAGTGGAGAAGCAGATTCTCTATCTTGTCATCGAAGTGCTGGACCCAGTGGATAATCATGCTGTAACAACTCTGCCGCACAGAGTTATCCTTATCGTTAAGTCCAGATAATAGCAACTCAAATTTCATGTCCGATGGGATGAAAAAATAATGGTTTTTTAACTTCTCATACACACTTATTCTAACATTCGGATTGGTATCATTTATTCTGACAAGAAAATTTTTCAGGACAATCAAGTGGTCGTAGTTATTCCTGCTGTTGATCCCCCCGTTTGTGTCATCTGGGTAGATGGCTATATTTTTAATGGCGTGTATTCGGACTGCATTATGAGAATCATCAAGACATCGGAGGTAGCTAGCTGTCGTATTGAAATCCTGAAAGGGTTCTAAAATGGTTAGACACAGAATCCGAATATTATGGTCCTTATCATTCAGAAGGGATAAAAAAATGTTCACATGTTTTTTGCACAATTTGTTTGATACATCTATCTGCAAAGCGCACGCCTTCTTCACCAGCGCTTTCATCACTCTACATAAGTTGATTCTCTGCTTCCTGTCCTTGATGAATATGTTGTCTAGGAGTCGGTTCCAGAACTTGGCGATAAGTTCATACTCCTGGATTGTGTCCTTCCCACCGCTGGAAGCGCCGTTGTCGTTGCCGCTAATAGCACCACTGGCACCACCGCTGACATAGCCCCTCGCTGCGGTGCTTCTTCCCCCCTTGCGACTGGCCCTCTCACTGAGCAGCACATCGCAGTAGTAGAGGATGTCAAACAGGAACTCCATCATCTTGTTAAAATTTTCATCCTTAGCATTGCTCCTCACCATGTTTAGTACTATCCTCGCGCAGAGCTCATAAATGCAATATTCGTTTACATACCGCTTGTGCTTCACATCGTATACATTCCCCTTAATGATGTTTTTAAGGATGTCTTTTATGTAGGAGAATCCCGTGTCGCTATCGTACCTATTGTTATACACGTAATGTATTGTTCGTACGATATTCTTTACGTGGATGTTTTCGTTCCTTATTTTCAGATTCACCAAAGTGGAGCCTCCCTCTCCGGTGTTGCCCTTCGCCTTGCCGCCATCGCCCGCCTTTTTCACCTTGTGCGCCTTCATCGGTTTGGTCATCCGAGGGGGCACCACACTATGACTGCTCCTCGTGTGCAGCCAAATAAGCTCCCAGACGTCTTCCTTTCTGTTCCTTTCAAATGGGGGCAACCAACTTAAACTGGCTAAAAAAACAAACTCGCTAAAAAAACAAACTCGCTAAAAAAACAAACCCGCAAATAAAACAAACCCACTAATAAAACAAACCCGCTAATAAAACAAAGCGGCGAAAAAAACAAACGTGCACTTCCCTGGAGAGGAAAAAAAATAAAAGCACAAATATTGAGATATAAAACGCCTAGGAAAATGCCCTCCTTCGTCATGTGCACTTAACATTTTCATATGGACTTCCTTCGTCACATTTTTGTAATTTCGCTTGAAGTCTCTTCCCTCCAGTGACAATGCACGGGGTGTAAGAAGCCTTGACGAATTTTTTTTTTTTTTTTGAGGAAAATTACAAAGATGCGAGGATTGCCAAAATTGCACATATACCCCTCCCTGTAATACGTATTGTGCATCTCCGAGGTAGGGGACACATTTTTACACTTATCCTTCGAAGGGACGAATTTAAAGGTCTGTTTCCTTCACAGAGCACGCATAAAAATGGCTTATTTGTGGAGGGAGAGAAAAAAAAAAAAAGAGCGACAGAGAGAGCGTGAAAATGGGCTCCGCCCTGGTCCGTCAGAGGGAACTTTTCCGTTTCAACATTTTGTTGCAGTGTATACCCGATTGATCACACCGCAATTGCCCAGGCCGGGGTGGAACGTATGAATGTGTGACCATACTATACATATGTGGCATGTTCCTGTGTGCTTGGCAACACCGGGCAGTTTGCCGCGAATAGCTCTACGTAGCTTCTTAAGTGGGGAGCACCACCCCTGGAAAATTACCAATTCATACAAGTTTGCACACCAAGTGGGAAGGCGTTAAATTGTGCGTAGAGTTGATCCCTCAAGGGGGTCCTTACGTATCCTTTTGTTCACTCTTCCATTCGTTAACAGTCCATTTGTTCGCTGTCCATTTGTTCGCTGTCCATTTGTTCGCTGTCCATTTGTTCGCTGTCCATTTGTTCGCTGTCCATTTGTTCGCTGTCCATTTGTTCGCTGTCCATTTACTTATTTTTTTCCTTTTCCAAGCTGTAACGCTGAACAAAGGGGAGTCCAATTCGGGTCAGACATTACCCTACCAGCTGGGCAAATTTTTTCCCCACGACAGAGGGGTAGAGAGTATGCCATTACACCATTTTAAGAGCGTCTGTCGGGAGTTCCCAGGTGCGGAAAAGGGGAATTCCCCCCGCCCAAAAAAAAAAATAAAATAAGGGAGCAGTACACATAGGGCTCATTAACGGGGAAAGACAAAGTAGGGAAGTAGGACCATCCCGAGAAGGATGCAAATTTTACAGAAGTTACATCCGTGGTGAAAACAAAACGTAGGCCTCAGTTAAGAGAAGAAAAAAAAAAACATCTGAGCATAAATGTGCGCAGAGAATTATTGACAAATCGGTAGGAGGGTACCCCCCCCTTACGCATGTACGAACTTGCCTCTTCCTACTCAAACAGGTGGCTGAACTTTTTCAACTCGGACGCAAAAAGGATGGTTTGTGCCCACCCGCAATTGGGCCCCAGTAAGTTCTTCAGCCTTGTGTACAGTCTAATGTAGAGAGAAATTGTGAGGGCCTTCTTCTGCTGCTTTGAATTGGGGTTCGAATTGGGTTTCGAATTGGGCTCTGTTCCTTTTTCGCCTTCCCGTTTAGGCACGCGGTCGACATAAGTGGGCGTCGCCTGCCTAGTGGTTCTGTTCCCCTTCTTCTTACCTTTTATGGGAGTTCCTCCAGTCGCGTTCTCCACGTTCTCCGCCTTATCAGCACTGCGACGATGAACCGACGCGCACTCAGACTCCACAATGTTTCGGTAGTACTTATAAATGATGTCATATATATGCGTGTCTATGGGAATGCAATCAAATTTATTCAAACCGAAGAGGCAGATGCAATTGGCTACTTTGAGCCCTATGCCTGGGAAGAGTATTAATTGGTCAATGCAATTTTTTGTCTTTTTCTCCTTTTTAAGGTCTTCAATCCATTCTTCACTTCCTCGTTCCACTAACATTTTGGCACTCTCAATAACGTAGCTACTTCTATACCCGAACCCTAAGTTCCTTAAATCTTTCTCCTTCAATTGGGATAGTATTTCTACAGTTGGAAATTCATAGAAGGGGAAAATCTTCATCTGTCGTTCCTCCTTGATCATCGTCTTTAGGTTCTCGTAGAAGATTCTGTTGTTCTCACGTTCGGAGTGCCCATCGTCCCCATTCTGTTCCCGCGTTGTAGGCCCATTTTGTGAGTACTCCTCCTTCACGCGAATGCGCAGTTGCGGCTCCCTCTTGGGTGCAGAAACGGATAGTGGTTCCTTTTTCGTCTCCCCATTTTTAGGAGGCTCCCGTTTCACTCGCCCCGATTGTGTCTCACCTACCTTGAGGCGAACTCGTTGTTCATCCTTCATCACGCCAACGCGCTGTTGATTTCTATTGAGGGCCATCCCTTTTGCGTCCGGGTCCTCTCTCACTTTGACCAGCACATCCTGGCCGTGAAACATGACTGTGGCGAGGAATTTGCCGTACCGCCTCCTCAGGCAATCTATCATTAGCGTTATCCTGGGAATGTTATTATTAGTGGAACAAAGGAAGGAGAAAAATGATTCCACCGAGTTGGTCTTTAATATTCTCAACCCCTTAATCTTATCAGTAATTTCCTTCATTCTTTTGTCTTTTTTTTTCCACATTTTGATGTTTTTACTTAACGGAAATTGCAGATTGAAGAAGTCGTTTACATCTTGCTCGTACTGATCGCTCGTATTTGCATTGTCTGGATTGCGACTTTGGCCCGCCTGGGTGGCGTGCTCCCGTTCGGTTCCGTCGCTCCGTCCATCGCCGCACTCACCGCTCCCCCCACCGCTGCGATCATAAACGCATTGGTAGAAGATCCCCTCCTCCGTCTCCTTAAAAAGATAAATTTTGTTATTCACCAAGCCGATGTAGGTATCTCTGCTCACTTCGCTGAAGCAGAATTCCTGTCCAATCAAGAAGCAGTATTTTAGTTGTAACTCATTTTTCGTCACATTAATTCTTTTCCATCTCAGTTCGAAGTTTTTTATTACAAAGAAGGGGGTTCCACTGGCTATATTCTGCACATTTATGTTCTTCGTGTCGCTTCCGTCTGGAGGATGGACGGAAACCATCATCCTCTCTCCCTTTATTCCCCCTCCTCCACATTCTTTTTTGACTTTCTTAAGTATCCTTTTTTTGTCCCCGCTGATGGTATTTACGAACAAATGTGTAGCACCTTTCTTGCGGGTTTCTTCTTTTTTTCCTCCAACTACTATACGTTCACTTTTGACGCAAGAGTTTCTTCCGTCCGGGAAGTTCTTGCTCATTTTAGTTGCTCCAACTGCTTTACTCCTCATTTCTGTGCTGATGTAAATATTCTTTAACAACAGAAGGAAGAGGGATTGAAAAATGTGCAATATCATTTAATGGTGAAGAGGAAGGAAAAAAGGGGGGATACCTCTTCCGTTCGATAATCAAGTTACATCAACTTCTGTCATTTTTGGTGATTCCATCACGCCGAGGGGGGGAGTTAGCTGCCTCAGGGGACACACACGCAGTCATTCAGGAAAAGATCCTACCCTGTGTGGGGAGCCATATGCACTGCTTCCTATTACCTCCATGCATCGGGATAGGGAAATGCAACTCAAATGAAGGCCTTCCAGGGCGCATGCAATTGTGCATCATATGAGTCGCTCGTATACACCCCCCGGCTTCCCTCTGCATCTCCCCGCCATACGTGAAAATCTCCACACGCTGTTCGCACAGCGGTGAACGCTCAAAGGGAGCAGCAAGTTTTGCTATTCTGTTCTTTATTGGCCTCTTCTAGGTGAGGTTACATACCTTTTTTTTTTTGTTTTTTTTTTTTCAAACCCGTTGAGCATGTCCAAACGTTGTGCCTTTTTGCGGGATAAACGGCGAAACGTTCGGGGAAAGGAAGAAAAAAAAAAAAAAAAAATGTCGTTGAAGGTGCCCTTCGCCAACGTAGGCATTTGGCCAAAATTGGAGCCATACCGCACTACAGCATTAACATAAAATGTAAAACGGAATAAATGTGATAGGACGGGAAAGGAAAAAATTCACTTCACATTAACAGCTGTTTCGCCAAATTGGACAGTGCTTCGCCCACTTTGATGTCGCTCCGGAAAATCTACCTCTATGCGCTCTGCTACGGGTGTGTGTAACGTTTGGTCCACCTCGTTGCGTATTCTCTCCCTCCTAATTCGTCCCCTCACACCCATTTGCATAGTTCCATAACGATTGGACGAGTAATACTTCTTTCTTTTCTTTTTTTTTTTTCCTGACTGCCCTCGCTGTAGAAGATGCTCCATTTTCTTGGACCCATTTAAAGAGCGTAGCAGTGCAAGGGAGTCCCTCACGAACTAGCAGCTTGCAGGCACGGTACAAGTAAATCCCCACAGGCGTAAACGTCACCGCGAAACGCGCACGTCACCTTCAAACACACACAGCGCACGTAACCACTTTGGTAGAGAAATGCTAATGTTGGAAAGGATGAACACACTGATAGAGAACAAGTACGCCAAATCGAACTGGAAGAGAAAGAAGTTCGTTTGGAGGTACAGCTTATATTTCACCATTTTTTACATCAGCCTAGCACTGGGAATTGTTTACACGTTAATAGTTAGATTTTTAATTTCGTCGGATATGTACAGCAACCATTATTGTTCCTCCTCTACGATTCTATCTGTGAAGAGAATCTACATGGTGGTACTCATATTTTTGGTATTGATGGGATTCTTAAACTTTCTTTTTTCCCGCCTGACATTTATCTACTCGAATTTTACGAACAGGGAGTTCTTTAACTCAGGCATTTTTTACTCCCTCTTAGGGTTCATAATTAAATACATGTCATGGATTTTGTCCTTCGTATACATCTGCTGGATCTGCTTCCTCTTTGTAAATATGATGATAATAATTTTTTGGGGGCAAAATTGGTGCCCTTTCAAGTACAATGTGTATGGGATGGACGCGCTGCGCAACTGCCTTCTGGTTAAGAACCGGGACACAGGTGCGCTGGGGGAGGTTGCTACAGCTCCGGCGATTGCGGTAGTTGTGGACGGTTGCTTCCCTTGCGCATGCCCCGATTTGCACACGCATATGTGCAGACATATGTGTATACACGCGTGTCTACCCGCCGATTGACGCACACCTCACTGAGATCACCTCCATACTGCCTTTCTCTCCCTCCCCCGCAAGGATGCGAAATCAACAAAGGACTGCTGAACCTACGGACCAAGGACAGCTGCAACGACTACAACATTTTGAAGGTGCAAAATTTTCTTTTCCTTACGCGATCAGCTCCAAACCAAGCATGCACATTGAAAGATAAGAAACTGTGTGAATTCTTTGTCGACTTTATTAGAAATAAGAGAACATCGTGGACTTCCTTCCCGAACTGCTCTGGAAACACCCTGGATCTTAAGGAAGAGCATTTCCTCGAAGACCCCACCATGAAGAGTGACATCTACCTATTCTCCGTATCCCTAATATTTTTCTGGTTTATCACAACCGTGATCCTCATTGCCCTTTTCATAGTTGTTAGGGTGAGCACGCCCATCGATTCCTCCTTCGTGGTGAATGAAGAACGGTTCAACATTTTCTTCAAGTTTACGCGTTTTCTGGACGTGTGGAGATGACGAGGAGGTGTGAATACATGTGTGGGCAGGGCCACATCCACACGCAAATAGGACCATGCAGACGACCGTACAGAGGATCATACAGAGGGCTGCACAGAGGACCGTACACATCCGTGCTCAAATGGAATGGTGACAATTGTGCAGCCCTCTAAATCGGAGTCGGTTATAGGAAGAATTCCCCACTCGGGGCGACTCCTCCGTGTTTATTTAGTTCGCCCATTTGACTTCCCGCCCTATTTTTCGCTCAAAAAAGATACCCTTAAGTGAACCTAGCTGAGATGAATGCAATACCCTCTCCCCCCGCTTCACTCCTCTATGGCAAACTTTGGGAGACAGTACTATACTACGGAACTTGGGAACACTGATGAAGCCTTTTGCTTGATATACCTATTTCGACTGATGGCATGATGGGGCCCCTTCACCTCAATGACGGTATCTCTTCCTAACGCAGTCCGCAGTTTTTCCCGCACAGTAAAAATACAGCGCAGAAAATTGAAACACCTCTGTGATAATTTCCATTTGTGCATCCTTTTTAGTGAACAGAAATGCCAACTTGCAGAATTGGAACATGTGTTCACGATAAGCGGGACCACCCTCCAGCATTACCCTTCGGAGTATCGTCCAACTCACCAGAATGTGGCGCGCTTGCGAAATATCGTCAGTATAGCTATGCACGAGAATGCACTAATCTGTCACTCCGGAAATACGCGAATATGCATTTTGCTCTCCTTCCAGTGACCATATGACGGTTGAATCTATTTGTTACGCGCAAGTTGTCCGTAGGTTTATTCTTTTTCTCTCGCCATCCCTTTGCATGTGTATGCTACACATATATTTTACTTCCTGTCTCATTTGTGTGCGTGCATTAGTGTACACGGACCGAGTTATCGCAGTGTTATTCCTTATTGGGAGTACTACTCATACTGCTTAATCCAAAGGGGAAAAGAAAAAAAAAAAAAGAAAAAAAAATGCGCACGGAGGTGATTGCAGAGTATGCCCGTGCAGACTCATAAAGTGGCAGAAAAGTAAAAATCACAGCAGTCTTTTTTTCCCCCTTCGAAATGGCATTTCTGGGAAACCCAGAGCGGGAAAAATGCTAATGTCCAGAAGGGGCAGAAATACACACACAGACGAATGAGAGCTTTGTTAAAACAATTACGGACGGGAGTTGCGCACGAAACAGAGAAAAATGAATTTTAAGAGGAAAAAGTAGCCTTTTTTTTTTTTTTTCTTTTTTTGCTGCTCACCCATTCATTAAGCTGAAGAGAGAAAAAAAAAAAAATGGACAAGGCGGAAGGCAAGAACAGGAGCATAAGCCGCATTATCAAAGAGTTTTACCTAAACTGGAATTACAGGAGACACAGCTGGAGAATCAGTTTCTACTACAACTCCCTGGCAATCTTAACTGCTTTCAGCGTTGTCCTCACTTTAATATTCCAGCAACTCATAAAATCATTCAGTTTTTTCGTAAACTATTCCTGCGAATATGAACATATAAATTTTATTCTTACAGATTTATTAATCTTCCTAATTTTAACTAGCTTCATAAGCATTTTCGCATTTTTTTTATCGAGGATATGTTCCATCCTTTCAAATTTTACAATTAACGATTTTATGTCGCTAGGCAAATGGATCGAAAGGATCGGCTGTACTGTGAAATGGTTTCCTTGGGGGTTAGCGATTTTGATCATATTTTGGTTCACCATAAATATATTTAATTTAGTTACCTTATATTTCACTCCCAACTTGTGGTGTAAAAGGCGCTTAAACAACGTTGCCACACATGTAGTCAACAACTGCAGATTGTTTGAAGGTAGAACAGCCGCATGCACCATTGACATGATAGACACGAATTCCAATGCGAACACTGCTAGCCACATTCGCAAATGCAACGACATGGATTTCCTAAAAAATAATAACTACTTTGCATTCATTCCAGATTTGGCAGATAAAAACTATGTAAAATGCACGTTCAACAATATCAACGTTTGCACACTGTACAAACGCTTACGAAATAATCAGCAAATACTGGAGGCTTCAAAAGGGCAGAAATTAGAAGGCTGCTTGCAGAACCCTCCGTCCGAAGTAGAAGATTTTTATGATAATAATATACAGACGAGCGATTTGTACAAATACTCTCAAATCTTTACCATCGGCAGTAACGTCACTTTTGCGATCCTGATGTTTTTTTTCTATTTTGTCAAACGTACAACGCAGTTCGATGGGTTGTTTTATCAGTCTATAGACAACTCCGAAATGTTTATACTGCGCATCCTGCGCCCTCTGACACCCTGGACGTGAGGTTTTGTCTGCCTATTCAGCGGCTATATCGCTCGCGCGAAAGAAAAAAATAAATAAAATAAATGAATAGATTTACCTAATTAAGCCAGAGAAAGACAGGCTTATTTCCCCCCCCACGGCCTACGCTACAATGCTGATGGGCGAACTGGGGCCACCTGCGTTCTGCGAAAAAGTTAATCCATAACGTGAGCTCAAGTGGGCCTGAAAAATTACACACATATATCTGGGGGATATAAATATACACGAATGAAACGCGCAGAACAGGTAAATACAGCTCGATAAAATGTTGCCGTACAACAGTTTAGTCATGATTATTTTATTATGTTCTTTTCTTTTATTTTTTTTTCTCCCGTCCATGCCATGTGCACACATTTTCCCACTTTTCCGCTGTGTCCACCCCCTTCTAATTAACTTCTGAATAATACCTATTTTCTGCAAATACCGCAATTTCCAAAACATCTTTTAAAAATAAAATGTACTTAACGTGGACAAAACAGTTGTACTCCTTTCTCATCACTTATGAGGCAAAATAATTGGTCAATGTTGTTCTGCTAGCCATTAACTTATTCATTTGAGAAAAAAAAAAAAAACAAAAAACCTAATGAACTAGCCATAATAGCTTTACAACCCTGTAATTTGGTTATGTTTTTATTGCATTTAAAAAAAAAAATGCCGATTTTACCTTCACTCTTCATACAAGATTGAAATAATTCCAGGATGTGAACAGATTTTCCCTTTTGGCTTGTCTTTTTAAACATTTTTTTTTTTTCTTGCACCTAATTAATTTTTCCATGGGTAGTGAAATAAATAAACAAAAATTTACATGTGTGTATCTTTGAGGCGCAACCAACCTGATGATCTCTTTTGCGTTATTCCTCTAAATGGGTGTAACGTGAGGCCCTTGTCGAGGAAATATCGCGAGATAAACAGCATAGTGTGAATAAGATAAAAATTGCACCAGATTAGGAAAAAATTTTTAATATATCTGCAAAAAGAGCAGTTAACATAGCAACCATCACGAATGCCCGTAGCGGAGAAGATACAACATTGGACAGATGCATACCGAAACTGATGGTGTTGTAATCCTCCAACGGAAAACGATGGAGAACGGCAAGGACAAGCATTGTTATCCCCCAGAGCATTGCAATCCATACAGAATCTTCAATAGTATAACAAAATGCTACCGCTGCAATGGAAGCGATGTTGAATCTTTCATTCTTAACGAAGAAGGGATACCCCTGAATAACAGAGAAGGGCATAACCATGCAACCGCTAAGGAATGCCCAGGTGTACTAAAAGGTGAACACGCTTGTGGCGGTTTTTTATGCAAAAGGAACTTTCAAGAGAGTGTAAATATCCATCATGCAGATCGAAGAAGTGCTTCTACATTAGCAAAAAGGCGGGAAGGGACCAGCAAAGATGATATTAAACTGTTTGACATTAAATATGGAATAAGTAGCTATGCCTACCTGGGAGAAAAAACATCGCATGTGTTGCAAACAAATGGCCCTTTTTGTGGGAGCGTACGTTATACTTCAAACGGGACGCCAACAAATGGAGCATACATTCCAAGGGTAAACTTTGATGAGAAGATAAAACTGCACAACGATCTTTACGTTTATGTTGAGGAATGTGGCCTACAGAGGGAAACGTCAGAGTGCACCACAAAACCAGAACCACGTAGCACGCGAAGTAGTCTTAATACTTCTCTCAGTGAAAATAAACCGTTTAAATACACAAGTAAGAAGGACCATCTCGAGAGGGTGGACAATACGAGCAGCATATATCACCCCGACGATAAGCACACCTATGTCTATGATAACCTAAAAGCGCATAACGGCGCAAGAGATGAGTTAACACTGAAAAAAATGAAAACAGCGATTCACCTTGGTGATAAGTTAAAGGAAGTTTCTAGATCTGTATACTTAGAGAATCATTCAGAACCATTTGGAAGTTCTGAAACTGAGGAACACGATGAAGCGTCACCATGCGTGGAGGATAAGCAACTGACTAGACATAAAGAATCCAACAGCAATAACCACGAAAATTGGGGCACCTGTACAGATGGAGTAGTAACACCGAAAGGATGCAAGAACAAGAAAAGTTGTTCTATGATTCATTTTGCCACAGAAGGGACAAATGTACAACCACAGCTCGTTGACAACTTTAGTCAAACTGTTGGAAAGAAAAAAAAAATTGTAAAAATGAAGAGGAGACTAAAAATTGGTCTAAAAGGAAGAAGAAAGAAAAAAACTAAGAATGCCTTCTTGAAGAAGCCAGGCAATGGGAAAAAACTTCGTGTTAATAAAACAAAAAAAATGAAAGCCACCTGCTCGAGAAAAAGAATCCCAATGAGTAGACAAAAAGAGGGCTATGCACATAAGGGGAAGAAAAAAAGGAATAAGTTGGGCTCGAAAAATGCTAAGAATTCTGCTCCATGCAAATTTTCAATTGGAAAGGGAGATAAAAAGGTTTCATCGGATATGCGAAATAGGGTGAATAACCACTTGGCTCAAGTCATTTATTCCAAGTTGCATCACAAGGAGGGGAAAAATAAGCGAAGAGAAAGTGAGCCCCCGATCATGAGGCAGACAAAGTTTGCTAACAGGAAATCACACACACATAGGATAAAAATAAAAAATGCCAAGGCAGTGAAAAGAGACGAAAAGCTCCAAGAAGTAGAGAAAAATAGTATAGACCTGGACGAAGCTAAAAATTTGATAACCCATGATGATATGCAAAGCGATGATGTTGAAGAGGCGTCTATCATACATGGCGAAGTCAATTCAGATGAGATAAACATCGTATCGGGGAGAGATTCAGACGTTTCTCCTTCCCCTAAAGTGGCCACCAAAAGTGTTGGGAGTGGCTCATACTATTTTTGCCTGAGTGATGATGTGAGTAACTCCTCCTACAGATCATTCCTTGTGGACACCCACAGTTTGGAGCTTTCAAAGATTACGCAATATTCTGACCGTACAGTTGGTGTACATGGCAGCGGTATGGCGGAAGAGGATGCGTTCCTAAAGAGTGGGCGAAGTCATGAAGAAGAGAAAGAAGAAGGGGAAGAAAACAAAGAAGAGGAAAACGAAGGGTACAACCATATGGCTAAAACGGGAAAGGAAAATCTAAGTAGTAGTAATCCAGAAAATGGTACCAATTTGAAAGCCTCCGTGGGAAGGGACGCCAAATGGGGGGATCTCACCAGCATAAGGAATGGACTAGAAAAGGACGGGGCAAGCAATACAAAAAAAAGTTTCAATGGTGGCAGTGATGGTTGCAATTTCATCTCTAATGGTGGGATAAGCGCAGAAGAAATGACTTCCATATGTAGAGGCGAATACACCACCTTCGACGAAAACGAAGAGAGATTAACATTTGTGGTTCTGAGGCAGGTTGCCAACTTTCTGGGCGGCGGAAGTGGAGACGTACAATCAGGTGAAACGCTAGAAGAGGGCCAAAAAAGTTTTAACATAGACAGGGAGGGACGAACAGTAGACCAATTGAGAAGTAATCCCCAAATTGAGGAACCTCGGGAGGATGGTTTTTTCTGCGAAATGGTGACAAGCACAAGCGGGGTAAGAGGAAGGATAGGGGGGAGGAACAGAAGCGATGATTCCTTTTTCGAAAAAGCAATTCTCAATTCAGATGAGGAGAACTCAGCACTGATGGATACGTGCACGTATAGGCAATCGTGCCAAAAAGACAAAAACCTGTTCATGCTTCACTCGAACTTGTTGAAGCAGCGCTCCTTCTTCCATCAACACGGGACACTCGAGAATGAAGTGATGTATATTCTAAACAGCTTAACATTTTATTCTCACAAATTGAAGAATGTACTGAACTATGCCATAGGGAGGAAATGTCCAAATGGGGACGACACCTTACAGGTTAAGTTACTTACCCTCTGCTTGATCAATTTAACCGAAAAGGCGAAGAGGAGTGGTGGCCCTTCTTCATGCCTTAAAAGTGTTTCAATTTTAATGCATCAATTGTTGGGGCGGGTTCGCTACGGTGTCTTGAGCCTCTCTAAAAATGGGCAAGTTACTAAATTTGAGCAGGTGATTATGAAGACATACCTCATAGAGTTGATTAAAATGTGCAGGCTGCTGTTAACATCACTAGGGGGGATAAAAAATCCTCCTCGTTCATCATTCGCAGGGGAATCTCGGTTATCACCCACGGGTGAACTTTCCTTTCATAATTGGGCAGCACGGTCGGGGGTGGAAGTACCCGAAATGGGAAAATTGAAGACCTCGCTTGAGAAGCACCTCGTTTGTAATTCGGAAGACAGAAAAGTTTTCCAACCAGACGGTAATGGTAATGAGGACACCACTGATCGTGTGAAGGGAGAACAATCAGGGGTGGTGGCGGTAGAGGTCAATTCTATGAATGGGGACATGAAGCAGATAAGCAAACTGACGAACGAGGTTGTGGTTTCTCAGAATAACCATCCTACCTACTGTGACATTTACAAACTAATTAAGGGGCTGAAAGAAAAATTGCTACTCCTAGAACGGAACAGTCAAACAAACTTTTGCAGCTTAAGGCTAATGTTGAAATATCTCGACAAATTGAGTTACATTTATAGAGTGAACTCTGCCCTCCTGGATGACCCCAAACAAGAGAAAATCCCGACTGACCAAATGGCCAACCAAATGGACGACCAAATTAGACGCATGGTACAAAATGTGCAGGAAAAAATAACCGCGTGGACGAGGGGGAACGAAGCCATTTGCGACATGCCGACTTTATATTCTATAAAAAGTGTGCAGAAAGGAATGGAGAAAAATGTCTTTGCCTTTTTTGATCAGTTATCAGGGAAGGATTCCCATGGGAGGAGGCCCATTGGCGTTTGTCCTAGAGTACCTAAACAAAACGGGAGTGTTGAGCTAGAAGGGGAAAAAATGGCACATGCTAGAACGAACAGTGTGCGAAACGAATGTCATAGGAAGCAAATGAGAGGTCTACATAAGGGGGGCAAGAAAAAAACGTCTTTTGACAACTCTGTGGAAAGCTATCACGACGAAACGGAGCATCTGGAACGGCTGAATGAATGCCTAAATGAGGTTATACTGAGCAAGAACAAGGAGCTAATCACAAACCCGAATGGTCATTACGCCATGTTGAAGGAGTACAAAGAAGAGTTGTCCGTATTGAATGATCTTCGAAATGGTGAAAATGGTTTAGTGAATGATTTTTTAGACCACATGCCCAGCTGGAAGTTCACTAAAATGTTAAGTGCGTATGTTAGGGGAGGAATTCCACGTAGGGGGAACTCGGAGTGGGGTCGAGTCCATCTTGGGACGACCCAAAATTTACCTACCTTCTCCCGAAAAAGGAACAAGAAAAAGATAAGCGGCCTTCCACTTGAAGGGAATTTATACAGAGACGCCCATGCACATTTGAGTAATGAAGAATGTCTTAACCAGTGAAGTGGGTGTTGTGGTTGTCCTTCACACGATGGTAAAATGTTGCGGAATGCCCTTTCCCTAAGCGAGCCTTTAGCGCTACACCATAAAGTAGAACTGTGCAGGAGAAATTCCCTCCAATTGAACTTTCTCGATGAGAGTACCAATAGTGTGAAACATTTTAAAATATATTGAAAGGCGTTTCCAAGCGTGTAACATCGCTATGCCAGGAAGCCGTTTTTTCTCGTTAATGCACTTGGAAGATTCGACTCGGTTGATGAGAACAGTGGACCGATGTGTTTTACCTACCTCCACACTGAGACGAATGTGTGGGCTGTATTTAATCTTCCCAAATGAACACCCCTCCATACACAACACCCCTCTTGAGAGAATCAGCAGTGGTAACCTTATTCAAAATAAAAACAGCTTGCTCTGGTGACTGCGCCGCATATCTGTATGCATGGATAACTCCTCACAAAATGGGTAAGGTGGGAAAATTGCTGCACGTCCGTTCCTAGGAAGCGTGTGGTTAAGTGCATTGATGAGTGTGTGTCCCATTTGGTGATTCGATTATGTGTGTCTATAATGGAAAGCTTTTTTTCTTTTTAAGCTTCGCAGTTTCTGCGCGAAAGGGGTCAGCTTTCCCTGCATCAATGATCTTGCAAAATATCTGTTCCCCGCGTAAGGCACAGAAGGTCCTGCTGCCTTAAAGGGGGGGAATTCTCTTTACCTAGCTTACCGCTTCAAACACGGCCATCACTCTAACGGCGCTTACACTCTTTGAGCGTTTTGGGCTTCTTTTTTTTTTTTTTTTTTTGAACCCCATTTTGTGCACGCGCGTCTGGTCATCCGAAGGAAAGTGACTTTGCGATTTACAGAGGGACTTTTGACAAATTCTATTAACCAAGAAGGAGGAGGTATCGGAAGTTATGCATCCCGTTTTGGCGCCTACTTGGGGAAAGCGAAAAAAAGGGATGACTTATTCTGGGCCACACGATAAGCGGTAAATTGGTTAAGCCTCTAAACTGAAACCGCCGTGTAAAGGGAAAACTGTTGGCATGAGAAATTTAGCCATTACGCGTCGGAAGAGAAGCAAAAATAGTCCAGTGTGTGTATTTGTATGTATATTCGTACGTGTATGTGTGTTCGTATGTGTATTCGTATGTGTATTCGTATGTGTATTCGAATGTGTGTTTGTGTGCCCCTGTAAAGGACACCTCCTCCCACGGATGAGATAACGCCAAAACAGAATTAGAGTTCACGTCAACATGGCGGTGAATAAGGAAGACGCGATGACATCCCCAATGAGTGAGGGGGAGCTGAAAAAGGTGTACTATGAACATTTTATAGACGATTTGACGGATGAAGAACTCATGTACAAAAAAACAGTGGAAGATTTGTTTTATATTTATAAGTCCTTTGGGTTCATTTACTCCATCATTAAAAAGGCAAACATTCTCCTAAGTAATGAAAGCTTCGACATGTTTTTAAAATCTCTTGTAAGCTTTATTGACGAGCTCTTCCTAAACAACCCGAGTCTTTTTGACACGGAACGAAATGATGTGAAGGTAAGTTATGCCAACAAAGAAATCGGAGCGGGGGCTATGAAAAAGAGGAAAGGAGAATTTGATCAGACATATATAATTAACAACAGTGACAATAACTCCTTCATGATGATGCTATCGAAGACATACATTGAGGAGTTACTAAAGGATATTAGCAATATAGACCCCAATTTTAACGAAAGGAATGTAGAGGATTATCTGTTCATCACGAAGCATATTCTTAAAATGAAAAACACTCTCGAAGTGGAACATGTGAAAAATCGGATTGACAAATTGAAAAACATATTAAATGTAGGGAAAAATATTTTCCATGTAGATGAATTATTGGATAATTCGGATGACAGTGATGGGAATAAGAAGATAACGATACACGATCATATCGATGAGATGATAGAAAAATTGAAGACCATTGGACCATCCATCGTTTCGATTGTTTATAAACAGAACCTCTGGTACAAACAGATTGTTAACAAGTCCGAGTATGACAGCTTAAATTCGATTCTGAACCTAGATGTAGATGCAGACAATAATGTGGTAGAATCCACTTACGCAGATGTGATTCTGCTCCTTGGAGATAAAATGACACAAAATAAAGACCTGCTGATTGCCAAGGAGAAGCTAGAAAGACTCAAAAACAATTACGATGCGGAAAAGCAGAGGAAGCTTCAGCAAGAAATGGAACTCTCCAAAAAATTAGAGGACAAAAGAAAGGCTGTGCAGTTCATTATTGACAGATATAATGAATACACCTGGTTTGATAAGAATTCCCCCAAGAAGCACTCCTTCTACATAATAGGCATTAACCCGAGGACGACTACGGAGGAACAACTAAAGAGCTTCGGAAAAAGACTCAAACATATTCTGCACCCCGATAAGGAACCCGATAAGGAGTGGAAGAAGAAGGCCGAGTCTGCTTTTAAGGAGGCGTCCCTCGCCATTCTGGGCTGCCAGCAGGAGTTCAAAACGAAGGTCCTCAAGAATCTGGAGCCCGGCCCTCCCGCTCCGTACTTGGCGCTCATCGGCATTGACACGCAAAGCGACACGAGCGGGGGTGGCCCTACAGGCGCAGTTGGCGGCACTGGCGGAGCTGCCGGAGAGGGAATCGCACAGCTGCCGAAGTATTACCCCACGCAGGCCTACTATCCAAAATTCGACCTCAAATGCGTCGACCAGAAAATTGGTACAATCCTTATTGACATCAAGTGCCCTGTGCAGCTGGGGGTGGTAAAGAAGGTGATCCTTTACGTGCACAGACCCATCTACGGAGCCGAGCCACTCAATTTGATCCCAGAGGATTCGTTCCTTTCCCACAAAATGGAACAAAACGTCAACATAAAAAATTTAAACCAGTCGATTGAAGCCCGAGTTGACTTTGTCCAGCCCTTAGAAATCGCCGCATCTACCAAGTACTACATCGGCATTCAGCTAATAGCGGAGAGGGGAAACACCATGATCAATTGGAACTCCATAAACATAACGCTCCACAAGTTTAGTAACAAAAATATTATTAAGAAGTTGCTTTCATCGTTTAGGAATGCCTCCTTCATTAATCAGGCCCAACTGAATGTGACCCTGTCCAACGAGAACAAAGAAGAAATGACCAAATATCTGAATGAGTGCATTGCCGCGGCGAAGATATGGGCGCAAACAGTGTAGCGGGTGCAGACGGTGTATCGGGGCCCACCCATAGATTTGCGCTTCACCTCTCCCAGACTCTTTTTGCAGCTCCTGCGCAGAAGTCACAAGTTTTTTTTTTTTGTACCTCACGGGGTAGCTACCTATTTACTTATCTACGTTCGCTACGCTTCTACGCTGCAACACTGCAGAACGGCTTCACTGCCGCACCTTGCGAGGAAGGCTTTAATATTTGTTCTCAAGAACACTAACGTAAGTCTTTGTTCATTGCAAACAATGGCGATCCTTTGCTGTGCAAACAAATTCCGTATGGGTGGAGGAATAATGCCCACCCAACTGAAAAAAGAATAGTCAACCTGGGAGCAGGCACACCCTCTCCCCCCCTCAGTCCCAGTTAGGACTTCCTAAGAATCATGCGTAATTCATTCTTTGCCTCGCTGTTTGGAAGGTCGTCCAAGTCATAATAACTTCTAGCAATCTCAAGCAGCCACTTCCCCTCAATTTTGGAGACTGTCCTTATGAAATTCTTTGTGGTTAATATAAGTTCATGATACATGACCCATTCAGGGTTTATTTGAAAGACCGTTGAAGGGTGCAGAGTGACAATTTGGATGTCCTTCACCGTGATGTAGTACCCTTTGCTAGTTTTGTAGGCCACTTGCTGGTAGAACCCACTGAGCAGGGCTTTCCTTATATTGACATAGTAGTCAGGATTGGATGGGTTCATAGAGACAATTTTTAGGTCCATCTTTTCCATTGTTCTGATGAGTTGGTTTCTAACATTCTGGGCAGATGTCATAGCTCGATGATTTAAAAAATAATCATAACAAAATTTTTTAGAGGCATTTATATCCATTCGGTGATACTTGACGAAGACATGGAACACATTCATAAGAGTTAGGTGATCTCCATCTAGGTGTGAGAATCTCGTTTTCATTTCGTCCGCTTCTTTGCCTTTAACTTTTGGCCTTAAAAAACAGTAAGGAACAGAAAGCATGGCTGCAATGGTTAGTATTTCACTGGAGCAGGAATAATTTGGGGACTCAATTAACACTTTGGCTAGCTGGGGATCTACGGGAAATTCAGACATGAAGTGTCCCTTCTGTGTTAATTCTCCTTCATCATCTAATGCCCCTAAGCAGTTAAGCTGTTCTAGGGCTCTCATCAGCGTCTCTGGTGCCGGTGGGTCCATAAAATCAAAATGAACTAAATCATCGATTCCTAACTTTTTTAAATTTAAGACAACAGAACCTAAGTTGGATCTTAAAATTTCTGGGTAGGTCTGTTCGGGTAATGTTTGCTCGAAACATTTTTCTGTGTAGAGGCGAAAACATTTTCCGGGTTTTGTTCTTCCTGCTCTTCCAGCTCTCTGCTGAGCGGATGCTTTCGAAATTGGAGCGATCAATAAAGATTCTACTCTTGCCCTTGGATTATAAACTTTCTGTTTTGAAAACCCAGGGTCGATAACATAGACGATTCCTTCTATAGTGAGAGACGTTTCTGCGATGTTAGTGGATAGGATACACTTCCTTCCCATTTTGTCTCCTTTAAATCTTGGCGGGGGTGCCGGTTCGAATATTTTCTGTTGCTGTGTCGATGGTAATGAAGAATAGAGGGGTAACACTACCAACTGACCGGCACTGCTATTCTTGGAAACTAACTTCTCAATCTCCTTTTTCGTCATTTCGATTTCTTCCTCTCCAGTGAGGAAAACAAGAATATCTCCATCGTCCTCATTAACATGGATGTCGTATACCGTCCTGATAACTACCCTTATGTAATCCTTCTCTGCCTGTAGGGTATAGAAAATCTCCACTGGGTATAGCCTCCCTGGGATGTTTAATATCTGTGAGCCAGTAAAAAACTTCTGAAACTTCCCCGCATCTAGTGTTGCTGACATGACAATTAGTTTCAAATCGTTCCTCTGCTCTTGTATGTTTTTTATAACTCCGAAGAGGATGTCCGTAGCTAAGGTCCTCTCGTGAGCTTCGTCCAGAATAATTGTGTTGTATCTTTTTAACAAGGGGTCATACATGGATTCTCTCAACAGCATACCGTCCGTCAGATATTTAATGACCGTTTTTGTACTAGACCGATCTTCGAACCTGATGGTGTACCCTACATACGTCCCTAGTTCTACATCTAATTCTTCTGAAACTCTTGCTGCTACACTCATGGCAGCTACTCTCCTTGGTTGCGTCACAGCTATGGACTTCTTTTCTGCAAATTTGGATTCCAACACAAATTGCGATATCTGTGTTGTCTTTCCACTTCCCGTATCTCCTACGATAATGAGTACGTCGTTTTTTTTAAAGAGCTTTAGGAAGTTCCTTTTGGCACTCCATGCTGGAAGTTTTTTCTTTTCTTCCAGCAGCTGGAGGTACCTTTCGCTGTATCGTTCGTTGGTCAGTTTGTTTAGGAGTTGGGTTTCTGGTTCGCCTCCGCCAGCTTCTGCACCCCTTTGGTAGGAGGCTTCCCCCATTGGTATTCCGCTTCCAAGGGGTGTTTCGGACTTTGGGTCGCTTTCCTTGGGGTGTTCCTCCATGGGGATATCTTCCCCATCACTTTTCTGTTCATTCCTGTTCTGCTCATTATGCGCCTCCTTCTCCCCCTCATCGTTGTTACTCTCATGACTACTGTGATCACCCTGTTTGGCGTCACTCTCTTGATTGTTACCACAGCTGTGTGCAGAACCTGGATTCTCCTCTTCGTCGTATGAGCTCACTTCGGCCTTATTTTTCCCTCCCCTCGTTTGTCCATCCTCTTCACCTTCCTCAAAGGGATCTCCCTTTAACACATCGCCCACCTTTGCCTTCTTCTTACTGCTATAATCGTCACTTAACGTGGGTGCGTCTTTCCTTTTGGCGCTTTCACTTGAGGCTGGCGGGTCCCCATTCCCGTTCGCGGCCTCCGCGTTCTTTTCGGATAGGCCGTCCACCACTGGGTCCATTTTGGCTAGCAGCGGCTACGTAGCGCTATGCTTTTGCGTAGGAGCGCAAAAAAAATGGGCACAAAAGCGCACGTGTGCGACCTTTATGCATAGGTATGCTTATATATACGTGTAACTGCCCACCCGCCGGTACGAAGCAGGGCTGGGTGGTAAGGGGCGAAAAACCGATAGGCAGTTGAATCTACCCGAAGGGGGGGCTCTCTGAAATGAATGTCCCCCTCTCTGTGTTCATTACATCTGACACCGGCTTCCTTCCCCTACCATGTTTGATAATTCGTTGGAAATCTTCCCACTAGCAGTCCTCTTCTCTCCTACGTGCAGGAGCAGAGGATCATACAAAGGTGGTTTGCGACTCTGTCACTCTTTCAAAAAAAAAAACAAAGTTACGCAAAAAAAAAGAAAAGAATATTCCTTTAGATGCTTATATGCGACTTCAATGTGGATCCTTCACATTAGCTAATTAAAATAAAATACCCGCTCGGCTTTCACACAAAGGGATTATTCTTCATGTGACGCTAATTGGGCAAGCCCGAATCGAAAGTGAGGTTCCAAATTGGATCCCAAATTAGATCCCGAATTCCGTTGCCAATTCTGTTGCCAATTTTTCGGAGAAGGCGCTTCGAAAACTTCTTCCAAGTTTGCCTGTAAATTTGGCACAAATCAATTTCACCGTGAGGAGTTACGCCCGTGTGGTGACCATATGGGATCCTGGCAGTCAAACCAATCATCTGCGCAGATAGATAAGAAAATTGTTAAAAAAAGAAGAGGCTAATTTTCCCGCTTTGCATGTGGTGCCACGTAACGCAATGTCGTGTTCACGTTAATTTTTTTTTTTTTTTACTACATCTAATTGATGATTGCCATTTGGGGATTCTCAGAAGGACGGCTAATTTGTCACCCTCTTTGGTAGAAATCACAACAGCTACATTTCGCATGTGATATGATCTTATTGTCCTGGCATTAAGCGGGCGCGCCAACCCTTCATCACTTGTTACCACTTCGTCAAGCAAGAACGAAAAAAATTGTAACCCCCTTCTGGGGAAAGCATCCCCTAGTGCGTGGCTCCTGATTCTTTTCCGATTAATCATTTTGCATATCCTCCACTTTTGCTTCTCTCCCCCGTTAAACATATGTCATTTGTCCCCTACTGCTCAGAAGAAAGCAGACCAGAGAGTGGAACCTCCCCCACTTGTCATTTTTCTTACCCTATAGCCATATGCGTTTTATGTCATCACCTGCGTGCATTTCGAAAATATAATCGAAGCGTAGGTGTCATGTTGCCTTAGTAGAAGTGCAAACTAATCCCATACACCTTCTTTACACATAATGATAGGAACGTTATATAAGGGCAGGGAGAAATTACGTGAATAGAAGGATCGGGAGTAAACCCCGTCTTCTTTTGTGCACCCCTTGTGTCATTCGTTTTTTTTTTTTTTTTTCTCACCACGTATAGTAACACAGTTTAGTTGAAGGGAAGACAGACAACAGGAGTGTGCAACATTTCGAGGTCAAATTGGGAAGGCAATTAAAGTAAAAGAGTGCTTACTCCGTGTAGAGTTCATCTCATCGAAGTGCACCCAGAACTGCATCACTGAGTTGTAAGAAATGATAACATAAGGGCTTCTACACGTAGATGTATGTAAAAAGGAAAGGGAGGGGTGACTACTCCTAAGTGGAAGCCGCACGAGGGGGAACTTCTGCTAGTTTGGTAACCGCCCCGCCACTTTGCCACTTAACCCCCCGATGTGGTTCGGACAGCTGATCATCGGGCCGCCGGGGTCCGGGAAGTCCACCTACGTGGCGGGGGTGGAACACATATTGAAGCAGATAAATAGGAAGCTAGTGCTCATCAATCTGGACCCCTTTGTGGAGAATGACGTGTACAAAGCGGATGTCAACATTAGTGAGCTTGTGGATATAAAGAAAGTCTTCTGTGATCTGGGCTTAGGACCGAATGGCACTCTGATATATTGCATGGAATACCTCCTAGCAAACTTCGACTGGCTGGAGGAGAGACTAAATGAATACAAGGATCACTACCTACTTATTGATACCCCCGGGCAAGTGGAACTGTATACACATAATGATGCGTTGAGAAAGATTGTTAACAAGATGACAAAGATGAACTGTAGACTGACTTCCGTGCACATTGTTGACAGCACTTTATGCTCCGATAACTATAAATATGTTAGTGCACTACTGCTATCCTTGTGCAGTCAGATTCACTTAGAATTACCCCATGTGAATGTTTTCTCCAAAATTGACTTGTTAAAATATTTTAGAGACGATTTAGATTTCCCTCTGAGTTACTACGTCCAAGCGCAGAATTTGGAGCAGCTCACGTTGTACGCGCGCTACCAGAATGAGTCCTCCTCCGACTCGGATAGTGGAGACCCACCAGCTACCTCCTTAAATGTTGGAAGCCACTCTCCTCAGCGCACCATCAAACAGGTCATCCAGAATGAAATAAACACTGGAAACATAAAAAATGCCAAGAAAAACTACAGGAGATTCTCCAACAAATATCTGAAGCTAAATGAGTACATATGCGAAACGGTGCAGGATTACAACATGATCAATTTTGCCCTTCTGGATATACAAGACAAATATAGTGTGCTTAAGCTGCTAAAGATTATCGATGGAGCTAATGGGTTTCGCTTCAGCTCCATTTACTCCGAGTACTCTCTCTTTGACACGTACGTTGAGGCCATTGAGTATGACTGTGATGATATTCAGGAAAGGATCGTCGACGTTTCGGATGAGGAAAAAAATTGACGTCCCTATCTGGGCACCCCCCTCATGGGTGGGAAGCGAGTTCGCCTCCCCCGGGTCGGCATACAGAGGAGCCAACCACACGTAAATGAGGTACACAAAAGTGAAAATTAAATGTGGCCGACACTTCGCGCCGATAATGTAACCCGCGCAGCTGTAGCAAAATTGGCGTGACAATCGGGGACTCGTAAAAAAAGTGTACGCAATTTTTGGAGTATCCCTTTTGGAGTGCTAACATTCGAGGCTACTTCGCGCGGCGTTCTTCGTTCCGCGCGTCGAAGTGACTTTTTTTTTTTTTTTGTTAACGCGCCGGTACATTCCCCACAGAGGCAGAGTACGCCTACGTGGGGCACCCGTTCAATTCGCACCATATAATGTCAGTTACGGCGTCAGCCCAACAGTAAGGGAATCAGCCCCCGGGATAAGCGGTTCATCTATATGTGTTTCCATTCGCTACTGCTGATACGACGTATAGATAGGTGTGCACAAACATTTGTACGCATGTGAGAGTGCTTCTTCGTTTTGTTCATAAAAATGAATGTGGACAAGTTGGTAGCCGATCTTCACGAAATAGAAGAGGACTACGAAGGAGAGAGCGAGGGGGAGGAAGACCCTTCAATGATGACGCAGAAGGTGACGTTCTCAAGTGGAAGCGTGAACAGAAAGCTATTCGACGAAAAAATGAGCCATCACTACGCCATTTTTAACACCAAAAATGAGTTTCGAAAAACAGAAATTCATGTAGAGAAGACGCAGATTGAAATAGTGAACCATTTTATATTTCTGCTTAAATTGCTAAGAAGGAGCAATGACGAAGAGATCATACGAGAGATAGCCAACTGCATTAAAGTCACCTTTGAGACGGACAACGATGAGGTGCAGAAACTGTCCGAGGAAAAATCCTTCTACCTCTACAAACAATACCTACTGAAAAATAAACATTTTTTTTTAAAACTCTGCAGAAGTATGAAGAATAGACATTTCTACCCCGATGTAAAACAAATCATTAAAGACATCACTAGAGATGTTTTTTCATTCAATAAGGAGATACTTCATGGCATTCTGGGCTTTAAGTCCATCTTGTTCAGTCTCTACAATTTGCTAGGGAAATATCTCCAATGTGAGGTTAGGAAAATATTGCTGGCATTCTTCCTTCTAAGTCTTATGAGTCGAACTAATAACACGGTCGACATTTTATACACGCTGGAATATTATTTCAAAAACAGCAATTTCTCCATTATTGTTCCAAATAGCTGCTTCATTTCTCCATGCGAGCTCAGTATTTGTAATAACATCATTCTGTTACGTAGCTGTGTCAAATACTTCATCAAGGTTACAGAGGAATCGTCGTCTCTGCTGAGATACAACTGCTACAACGTTATCTACATTGATGAGAATTTAATAAGTGACAATTTTTATCTGCACATTTATAAAACGCTGCTGAAGGATTGCAAACACCATTACCTTTTTCGGGACACCGAATTATTCGGCCAGGTAGACTTCTTTGATGTGAAGTCTAACTATGCCAAGTTGAAGTCAAAAGGGGTGCCTCAAGCGGAAGGTCCCTTTCGAGAGGTACCAACTGGCTACGATGTGACCATCTCCCCTGATAGTGAAAAAAGGGACGGCATGGAACAGAAGGGAGACCATTTTGCAACCTTCTTGGACGATATAGAAGTTTCTTCCAGCTCCACCTTTAACTGCAGCGATAACGAAATTGACATAGAAAAGATAAATGAGAAGAATCGACTGTACCGGGATGCATGTGATCATTTGGGAAAACGCAGAAAGAACTTCTTTTACCAGTATTTGATTATCGAGTTGAGTTCGTGACAAGGGAAGAGGGGGATTGTCCCCCTGTAGGAATCTTCAAAAAAAAAAAAAAAAAAAAGAAAAACTGCACATCATTTTGATTGACCAAGCCTCTAAGAATTTGTGCCCCTTTCCCTATGGCAAAAATAACCCATTGCGTCATCCGATCAGTGCATGTGATGATGCTGTGCGGGGGGTGATTTGTCCATTTTTACGAAACATTCTAGGGGGTATACATCTCCCCCAATACTTTGTCCGTTCACTCCCAGTGCCGCTAACCGTGTCATACACCAATTTCGACCGCGTCATCCTGTCCTGCTTCTATTTTTTGAAACGGGGGATTGCACTCCTTTCCTTTCCCTTCAATCATGCGGTGGTGCAGCGGACGTCGTTATGACGAACGAAGCCGCGAAGCCGCTTAACCGCGCTACACTGTGACCTGCTTATTTTGTCTTCTCATTTTGTGTTTCCCCTATGGAGGAATTCCTAGAACGGCTAACTCATTCGTAATGACGAATGGCGCCATTACGATGGTATCACTTTTGCAATTCCGCGAAGCTTATGTAGATATGTGTGTGCCGAAATGCCGCGAAATAATTTTACTACTTCCCCCGTTACGCTGTAGGGGCGGGGTCCTGTATTTAAGGGTGTGCGTACGAAATGTGCCAGGTTTTCAGCCTGACACTGTTATATTGACTTGATTAAAACATAGGGTGGAGAAAAAAAATAAAAAAATCAGCAGAGTGAGCTATTTTTACGAATTGGTTGGGCATTTTAAAGGGAGGTAAAAATTTATCATCCTGAGTAGCGCGACTTTGCATTTTTTTTCTTTTCATTTGCCTCTTTGTAAAAATGGTCAGTCGATCGGTGGGCCGGCCAGCTAATCGGTCACACGACGCGGAGCCACTAACCGAAATGTGCGCAAATGTCTGGAGGACCCTCCGTACACTCCCAAATGAAGCATTCGCAATTTGGTGGGGTTAACAAAAAATTGGCCACGCTACTTCTATTCGGAATATTTGCTTCCTCAATAGGGGGAGGAACTGCATGTGGTGTCTGTTATGTAGGGTAAGGTTTGTCCGTTTAAATCTCTCGCTGGTTTTTCTTTTTTTTTGTTTTTCTGTTTTTTTTGGCGTGTATGCCTTCTTCCAGCCATTTTTCCGCATTTTCTTTTTTCATCTTTCCCAAAATGAACAACTTTTTCGCGAGGGTGTCCGTAGCATTTTTGAAGGTGACCCCCAAGACCCGCGTGGTTAAAGTTGGGGGTTAAAAGGGGGGTACACACACGGTTATATAAAATATGTATAACACGCATGTATAAACACGCATTATATATATACATATTTGTTTCCTCACATTATTGCGTGTGTGAGCGCTGCGTGGAGCCGATTTGCCCGCCCCTCACCATGGCGAAGGTGCTGGAGCTGCCATAAGGACGACGCCACCCCGAAGTTTGCACAGAAAAAAAAAATAGAAAGAAATAATCTCTTGAGGTAAATACGTGGAGGCAAGTGGTCATTCCGGGAGCCCTCACGATAGCGCAAACACAACCGGAGGGAATTCTCACTCGCCGCAAAGAATATCGGAAAAAGCAAAAATGTGCGGTATCTTTTCTTTTTTCCCCCGTATGAAGAACGTCAAATGTATGCGATAAGTTTCCATCGCAGGTCGCTATTTGACATTCATTCTTATCACGCCAAATGTGCCATCAGTAGCTGCTCCATCAATGAATGCTTCAGTGGTAAAATTATATAGAGCGTTTTTGTCATTTCCCCCACCCAACTGGCACGTAAAGTGACCACCCTGTGGGAGGGATAAAAGCCTCCGTCGTGACTTCTGCTGATCGGATTCGCGCAGGCACAGGTCAAAGTTGGCGCTTAATTTCGTAAAAAGATCCAAAAAAAAAAAAAAAAACAAGTGCAAGCGGGAGGGAATAAATAGCAAGCCATAAAAATACGTGCATATATATATACATACATACAAACATACACCGTTTTGCCACTTGCCACTGCATAATATATTTGTTCAGCAAAAGGAAGAAAGGTTGCGCACCTATCTCATGATCCTTGGGGTTGAAAGCAATAAAACAAAAAAATAAAAGAAAAACAGCCCAAACAAACCTGAAGCGCTGCATACATACCTTACACGCGTGTAGCAAGAGGGCGAAGTGCAAACTGTATTGCAAGTATATATCACGCCATTGCGAGGAAAGTGCTGTGAAACTCACCTTAAAAGAAAAAAAAATAAAATAACGCGTCATGCGTATAATCCACGCGCAGGGTTTGGTACATGTGTACATACGTAAGCACATTCTTACATACGAAACATGCATGTACAAAATTAAAAACCATTTCTGCTTTTTCAAGCAGTTTTTAAGAGCATTCTTTTTTTTTTTTTTTTTTCCTTTTTTCCCCCATCTTGAATGATTTTGAATCCTTCACGTGTTGTTCGTTTGAGTCAGAACACATCCCCTTTTTTAACCTATTCGTCGTGCATACGTACGAGCATACATACTATACGAACATACGTATACCTATTTAGCTTCAAGCGCTCTTAGCCTTTTTGCGCCCCCATTTGTTCATGCGAAAGTAGTCAAGATGAGGAATACGAGGCCGTTTATTTTTCTCCTGGCGCTCTCCCTGTTAAATTGTATTAGGGCCATAGACTCCAACAGTAAGTACCCAGTTCGTTCCTGAGTGCTTCAGTGCCTGGATCAGTGCGTGCGTTAGTACCTTCATACGCTTAAAACGTATGCACGCTTGACACCGGGGGAGCAGCGCAATTCTCCCCCCTAACGAAACAAGCAGGAGTGAAAGCATGCAGCACGTATGGTGATCGCTTCGAATGAGGCGATGGGAGGAAGAACCCTTACTCGTTGGCACTGGCAATCTGTACCGTTCCGCCAAATCGCAGAACGTGTAATGGCATAAGGGCGAAAGAAAAATTCAAAAGAGGGTTTCCCCTCCCCCCGTATTGATTTTCACTACCTCCTTTGTGTTGCTCCATTTGGTGGTTATTACTTATGGAATGTTTGTTCATCCCACGCATGATCGCCCCGAATACATACATGCAACACACACACACGTTCCACTTGTCCCCCGCTCATTCACCAGTTGAAGGCCCCGTGATCGGAATCGACTTAGGCACGACGTACAGTTGTGTTGGCGTTTTCAAAAATGGAAGAGTCGAGATATTGAATAACGAGCTCGGAAACCGTATCACGCCATCCTATGTGTCCTTCGTGGACGGAGAAAGGAAAGTGGGTGAGGCAGCAAAATTGGAAGCAACTCTACACCCCACCCAGACAGTGTTCGATGTGAAACGGTTAATAGGAAGAAAATTTGACGACCAAGAAGTAGTGAAAGATAGGACTTTATTGCCATATGAGATTGTAAATCAGGAAGGGAAGCCAAATATAAGAGTACAGATAAAGGACAAGAAGACGACCTTTGCCCCAGAACAAATCAGTGCCATGGTTTTGGAGAAAATGAAAGAAATAGCTCAATCGTTTCTGGGAAAGCCAGTTAAAAACGCAGTGGTAACTGTGCCAGCTTATTTCAATGATGCACAGAGACAAGCAACGAAAGATGCAGGAACCATTGCAGGATTGAACATTGTGCGTATTATAAACGAACCAACTGCAGCAGCTTTGGCTTACGGATTGGATAAGAAGGAAGAGACGAGCATTCTAGTCTACGATTTAGGAGGAGGAACCTTCGATGTATCCATTCTTGTCATCGATAATGGTGTGTTCGAAGTTTACGCCACGGCAGGAAATACTCACTTGGGAGGAGAGGACTTCGATCAAAGAGTGATGGATTATTTTATCAAAATTTTTAAGAAGAAGACAAATATAGATCTCAGATCGGATAAGAGAGCGATCCAGAAGTTGAGAAAAGAAGTCGAAATTGCAAAGAGAAACTTATCTGTAGTTCACTCGACTCAGATCGAGATTGAGGACATCGTAGAAGGACATAGCTTTTCTGAGACCTTGACTAGAGCCAAGTTTGAAGAATTAAATGATGACTTATTTAGAGAAACTTTAGAACCCGTAAAGAAGGTACTAGATGACGCAAAATATGAAAAGAGCAAAATCGATGAGATCGTTCTTGTAGGAGGATCTACTCGTATCCCAAAAATTCAACAAATTATAAAAGAATTCTTTAATGGAAAAGAACCCAATAGAGGTATCAACCCAGATGAAGCTGTAGCTTACGGTGCTGCCATTCAAGCTGGAATCATTCTCGGAGAAGAATTACAAGATGTCGTCTTGCTAGATGTTACTCCACTGACATTAGGAATAGAAACCGTTGGAGGTATCATGACCCAACTTATTAAAAGGAATACAGTCATCCCGACGAAGAAGTCACAGACCTTTTCTACCTACCAAGACAACCAACCAGCTGTGTTAATACAAGTATTTGAAGGTGAAAGAGCATTGACCAAGGATAACCACCTTTTGGGAAAATTCGAATTGTCAGGCATCCCACCGGCACAAAGAGGAGTCCCCAAAATTGAAGTCACTTTCACGGTTGATAAGAATGGAATCCTCCACGTAGAAGCGGAGGACAAAGGTACAGGAAAAAGCAAAGGAATTACAATTACGAATGATAAAGGAAGACTCTCCAAGGAACAAATCGAAAAAATGATTAACGATGCAGAAAAATTTGCAGATGAGGATAAGAACCTCCGAGAAAAAGTCGAAGCGAAAAATAACCTTGATAATTATATACAGAATATGAAAGCCACTGTGGAGGATAAAGACAAATTGGCAGACAAAATTGAGAAAGATGATAAGAATGCCATTTTGAATGCCGTAAAGGATGCAGAGAACTGGCTCAGCAACAATTCCAATGCCGATGCCGAAGCGCTGAAGCAAAAGCTGAAAGACGTCGAGGCTGTTTGCCAGCCTATCATCGTCAAGTTGTACGGCCAACCCGGTGCTAACTCTCCCCCCCCAAGTGGAGACGAGGACGTCGAGAGCGACGAGTTGTAACTTCTGCCCTGCAAACGCGGGAGTGCCACTTCGCAGCTGTGTAATTTGTGTAGAGGAATTCTCTTCATACGTATGGACATCCCTGGACAGTCGCTTATCTTCTCGGGGATCTCACACACATTCCCTATTTTTTTTTTTCTTTTGCCTCTCTTATCTCCTCCCCTCTCCCATTTTCTCCCTCTCAACTTCCCTCTCTCAATTGCCCCATTTTCCCATGAATAAGAAGCGAATTACATGCGTTACACGCAGAAGCGGACAGATGCTTTCGTGTGATGCGAGGAGTCACCTCTCATAGTACTGTAACTGATCCATCGCACACCGTTCAGTGCACCGCCTAGTACACCGCCTAGCACATTGTCTAGCAGATTGGCTAGCACATTGTCTAGCGCATTGTCTAGCCCATGACCTAGCACCTAACTTTGCATATATCTTTGCAAGAAGAAAAAAAAAAATGAACTTAGTAAACAGCCTATCTTAAGATATAGTATAATTTATGAAGCAGATCTTTTGCGAGGGGCGTTTATTACCGAGCGCCGCATCTTCTGGATTGAGAAACTCCATCGGAACTTACGCTATCCATTTGGATTCCCACCTCGGGATCAAAAGAAAAAAGGAAAGACGAAAAAAAGAAAAAAAAAAAAAGCAAAGACGAAAAAAGGAAAACAGGAAAAAAAGAAAAAGAAAAAAAAGATAGAAGAAAAAAGAAAAAGAAGATATTTCTCGCGAAAAAAACCGCATCGTTAAAATACCCCCCACACGTGGTTGCATATGCTAGGGAAATGTAAAGGGTTTGCTGTACCCGTAGAAGGGCATACACCAGTGCATGGCTGGACCCCCCTGCTAAGGTTGTGCTTTCCATTTGTATAGCAGAGCGTGTTAAAGGGGGGTATGAACGCGGAAAGACTTAAAATTACCGCGGACAAGGTCCTCTTTACAAGGTCACAATGTGATCGCAAAAAGGTAGCGTCGTTTTGTGTTGATCTGTTCACCCGGTGATGCGCAACGGGTCACCCTAATTCTCCATGATTCTGCCCGATTCGCGATGCCTTTGTGCTAGGGCAAGTGGACTCAATATGTATTCCGTTTTATTTACTCCCTTTAAAGGGGGCGCTAAACCAGCTACGCGTCATCGGGGGGTGGGGTGCCAGACAAAACGAAATGTCTTCTTAGTGCGCCTCACCCCCCACTAAGCCAAATGGATATTCTTCCAGTTGTGCAACTTTATCAACCTGGAGACTTTCGCGAATGAACGAAAAGAAAACTCAATTGGGAAGGCGCCCCTACTGGGGGAAAGTACAAACTGGAGAGGAACTATCAACCAGGATGATAACATCCTATAACATGTGTCTTATCCCATTTGAATGATCAGACAAGGCGATGCGCAGGTCTTCCACCTTAACTACCTCTTCTTGATGGTGTTAAAAAAGAGATTATCCGATTTAGCCCACCCAATCGGGGAAAAAAAGCGATTTCTCATGGTGCTTTTCCTTCCCCTAACATGTCCACACCACTCCTCACACGTGACATAAGAAGATAAATATATTCTTTTACTTATCTCATGTGTACCCCCTCCCCGCAACACCCCTCTGCAACGTCGTCAATGAAGTGATTGCGTGGACCATTTCGGCAGATGGCCCTATCAGCCAGTAGAGCAATGAGGCACATTCATGAAAAACCATCCGGAAGTTGTGCTAATGGCTGGGTTGGGATGTACTGCGCTGCATCTCCTGCGTACCACCTCTTGGCCCGCTCACAAAGGCAGGTCGGTTTCTTCGCCAAAAGGGAAAGAATCTGAGCAGATACAATCTAGGAAGTGTATCGAACGGAACAGCCCTACTCGCTTAACAAGTGAAGGCTGCACGAGACAGTAGTCCCGCAGCACACCTGTGAAGGAAGCCAATCCGTAAAGGAACCTTTTTGTCTAAAAGGTGAGGGGGGTTACATCGCCAACCCAGATGCTTGGCTCGTTATCACCATTTGAAGTGGCGGGTCCTCCCCAAAGTGGGGTTCCATCTTGACTTTTTCGCGGCACTTTCACACCACTTCTACGTCACTTCTCCACCGCTTCCCCCCTACCAGATAACAAACTGCACGCAGCTAGGCCTTTAGTCGTATCCGCATGATGAACAGGTTCTCATTGGGTACAGAGACATGTAGGTTTTTATACATTCACAAAAAAGGGTTTCAAAAAAAAGATAAAATAAAATACACTAAATCACAGAGGTAGAAAAAGAGAGTCACTTGATACTTTTGGATAAAAAAGAAGATGCACCGATAAAAACAATTACAGATCCTATGAGGATACCGATGGTGCCGACAATTCTTACGAAGGAATCTTTATTCCCCATAGGTCCGCTGGCAGGAACATCAACTTGTTGCACCTTTGGAAGCGATGCAAAGTAGTGCAGAGAATTCACTTTGTCTAGAGATCTCTTCCCCTTCAAATTTATTTTATGAGTGTAGATAACATCGCCACTTTTGCCACTTATTAATTTGGTGATGATACCGCTGCTGCTTAGCTCGTGAATACAGAATCCTATGTCATTGCTATAGAATAAGGACTTGCCATTTCTCATTGCGCCTTTTGCACCGGAGAGGGTACCGGACCCACAGGTTATGTGTGCAATGTCGCCATCTTCTAATATTTCCATGTTATGGTCGTGCCCAGATATATATAAATCCACTTGAGCGTCCTTTAGTAAAGGCAACAAGTAGTAAGCCAGGTAAGAATTTCCTCTAGAAGAACCGGAGGAGTATATAGGTTGGTCTCCTACGACAATGATATAATCTGCAATTTTTTTTGCGACATTTAACTGTGCCTTGAGGTCTGCCCATGCTCTTTCGTGTATTTTCTTATATGGAAAATTTGCAGACAATATCCATGTGTCGATAAAAATAAACGCAGCAGCCATGTCCTTATGACCCGTTTTCACAATGGACGGTCCACTGGAGACAGTGAAATGAGTAAAATAATGGTACCAATAATTTGGCATGATCCATTTGGGGTAGGCAGTTTTATCTATATCTGTTTCTATGGTAGTTTCTCCATCCTTGTTTACATACCTCCCCTGACCTTTTAACAGCTCTGAATTGTAATTTCCTGCCCAATCGCGAGTTCCCAGAACGGTGAAAAAGGGCATATACATGTCTCCACTTTCTTCTGCGTACACATCTTCATAGAGACTCTTCCATGCGGGGTCATCCAAGCCCTTCACCCCATCGAGGAAATTAGAACCCGGACTCACTATAAAAGTCACACGCTCATTCTTTATGTACTGCTTGAAATATTTGGCATTTAGCAATTGGGACTTGGATTCTTTTCCCCAGTCCCCCAGAGAGGCGAATCGCAGTTGACATTTAATTTCGTAACTGCTTAGAAACAGCAAGACAAAAAAAACGTTGAAAACCGTTTTACAAAAATTCATGTTTGGCGACTTGTGGTGATGTGACTGCGGAGGTGCTGGAGTGTGAGGCAGGGTGTGGAGGGGATGAGAATACAAGTATGTGCATGGGAGTGGGTACACACATAGGCGCGACTGGACGTGCGTAGAATGCGGAGTCTCTATCACTTCTCACGCAACACGGCTCGCGCGAAGTGAAGAAAAATTACTTACCATAAAGGGGAGCAATGTTACGCGTGTAAGGTGGAGTGGACTACGCGGGGCCAGGTGGAAATGGCGAGACAATGAACTCAACAGACGCAGTGATCAAAATACACAAAAAATGGGTGGTGCGAAAAATAGGCAAAAAAAAAAAAAGGTGGACGCGTTGGACACGCAAGAAAGTGCAGGCAGGGGAGGAAAATAAAATGACACGATAAACGTACGAGGGAAAAAAACTTCGCTCTTTTGCTTTATCCTTATCAGTGCGTGTACATGTGTGTGTACATGCGTGTATGTGTTTATTTCACACATGCATCAT
>NW_008481839.1:711104-715898 GCF_000524495.1 Plasmodium inui San Antonio 1
GAAAAGAAAAAAAAGGAATGTGTAAGTGTTAATTGTTAGCTTTGTGTCATTTTTTGCGCCACTTTTTATGCCACTTCTTACGCCACCTTTTGCGCCTTTTAGTTGCCCTATTTTGGCACTCTTTTAGCACTGCGTTTGGCGCAATTTCCAGCACATTTTCAGCACTGCCCCTTGCCTACGGATGCACGTCTGTACGCATGCATCACGTGAACCTCGCGCCAAATACATATCAACATACGCGTTAAAATACACGTAAAAATACACATAAACATGCGACATTTGCATTTTGCCCCTACCGTGGGATGTGTACATACGTGTAATTCCTTCCACCATTGTGCTGATAACTAGTTAGCAAATTGACCTTGTGTGTTTTTTTTTTCTTTTTGTGAATTCCTTCTGGCAATTTTTCTCACCCACTGTACTACCCCAGACGTGCAGTAATTTCTGTTGTGAATGTTCCCCTTCGTTTCTACTCCGAATGGCACTTTCCACCGTTGTTCCTTCACTCCCATGCATACATGTGGACATACGCAAAAGCACACGTACTTCATACACGCAATGAATGGGGAATGAGCTAGGAGGGGGGAAGGCGACAAGCGACAGGAATGTGAACTTCTGTGGCATCATTTCAGCATCAAAATGTGCACCCACGGGGTTCGAACGTACAGGATGGGGGAAGGAAGGAAAAAAGTACTCCCATGTATGTTCTCCCTACTGTCTATTATCACCCCTTCGTTTAGGGTTTCCCCATCTACAATCCCTTTATAGGAATGTCCCATGTTGGTGTGTGACAGTTGTTTCTACATTTGTCATCGATACAGGCAGTTGGAGTGCACCGCGAAGGCTGTTCTAAGTAACGTGATTGGGTGACAAAAAACATGTAGAAATGAACAGGCGGTCTAAATAAATGACGAAATTGTGTACGTGTATATTTGCACGCGCCGGCGGGAGGGAGCCCCTTGGACTCCTTAACTTTGCGCCTTTTAACGGAACACCTTTGGAAGGGGGGGTAAGCCATTTGGATCGGCCAATTTCGCTGTGACCATTTGGCTTCCCCCATTTGGCTTCCCCCATTTGCCATCCCCCATCTGTGCCTCCTTCGAAACTTCATGCAACGGCAAATCAGCTTCTCCTGATATGCGTGTATGTACTAAGGTGGGTACATTTCCTACGCGTACTCACAGGGGGGTGGCACATGTGCACGGCACTTTCCTCGCCTACGTTAAAAAAGAACAGGCGTTGTTAGCAAAAGGTGGGTCGTCATTGATTATTCGTCACTTGCCGAATGCCATTTGGAACTCCTGCACTTGCTCGCGTATACATTCAGCGGCTACCCATTTATTATTTTTTTTTTCCATCGTTTTTCCATTTCTTTTAACCATTTGGGGGGCAACGAAAGGGAATTGATCAGCCCCACCAAAAAAAAGAAAAAAAACATTACCACTCCAAATGGCTAATCACGTTTTTTCACACTGCTAAAAAAAAAGCACGATCAAATGTGTAGCCGCTTCATTCGCCTCTTTCACAGAATAACAAAAAAAAAAAAAAAAAAAAAAAAAAGGGAGAACCATCTGGGCGTCATTGCGATTACCATTTCGACATCCCACCCCCCTTTTTATTTCTATACCATTTTTATAAGAAGGTCTAATCCCCCAAAACAACGTAAGGCAGGCAGTAAGACATATTGTTTCTAAGGGCGCTCGTCTGGAATCACACAACAATTGTGTCAACCTGCTTTGTAACCGATGTGACGGTTTGAAGAGGACTTTCACTGAAATGGGGCAGCTAATTTGCAGGAATAATCTTTTCTCTTTTGAGGAGAAGGTGCAAACTGTTAACCTATATGTTTCGGTTACTCGCACGTATAGGAAGTGATGTAAGCAGATATATGATTTTGCAGCGAAGAATGAAGCATGTACGACAAGATGGTCGTGGTGGTAGTCGTGGTAGGGCGCCTTCTTCCCGGTCGCGCCAGTTATAGACCAGTTTGAACACCCCCCCAATCACGGATGCCCCTATTAGAATACAATTCGAACCCACATGAACGAATCTCTGTAATAAATTTGAACATACAAAATTTATTTTTTTTTTTAACATGCTAAATGTCTAGTGCTAAAAAAAAAAAAAAAAAAAAAAATAGAGCCACTATAGAATGGTACATTGGGATGCAGACAGCTGCCTCGAAAGATGAGCAGATCGTTGAATTGGCGGTCCAGATATATACTTCAATAACAGGGGAGACATCTCTGCAATGTTTTTTAAATTATATAGAAACCCAAAATAAAAAAAAAAAAAGAAAAAAACCAAAAAAAGGTTATTTATATTCCGAATGACATTCCGTCCTTTGAGTTATTATTTCAACAAGGGTGAAGGTGGCACCTCCATATAAGACCACGGCAAAACGAAAATAAAAAAAACTTTAACGCCATGGAGGAAAAAGAATCGGGCGGACGCAAAGCGGGGCAAGGGTAAATGATTTTAACAGAGAGTAGCCTCAATGGGCATATACAAAGTTGGCCAGAATATGCGGCTAGCTGAGTTACAACTATAAAAATGTTGCCAAACTGAAGGAGGAGCAAAATCCTCAAACTATAAATAGCCAAAGGCCAAGGAATTAACTTCTTTAAAAAAATGACGAACTGGAGACATAAAACGAAGTAAAAAAAATAACAAAAAATAATTAAGATGATTAAAAATAATTAAAACAAATTCGTAAACAGAAAACCTTCATAAAATTGATCCAAACGAGCTACTCAATTTTATACTTAGATTTGTAAAGTATTTTTTTTTTCGCCAAGTCGCCTCCAACCGCAGTCATTATTTTTAACACCCCACAAAAAGGTATTTTCGCATGTATAGTATACTTCATTATAATAAAAAAACATTATTTCTTTTTTTTTTTTTGAACTTCCCTGCGTATATAGATATATATTTGTTACCTGCATCACTTTTCTGTGTGCCCTTCCAGGTTAACAGAAAAAGAAAAAAACACAAAATTGTAAAGTCACCAAATTGCAAAAATAACGAAACAGAAACACAGCCACTGAATAACGGCGTGTATTTACTGGACCCCGATTTTTTTCAAGCCTTTTTTTTTTCCCAATTTAAATAGCAAAACAAAATGCCTAAGAGAAATACAGCCGCGCATTTCATATTCCCCCTTTTGACGATAGTCCTTCTCATATCCGGTGCCCTCATGCAAGTAAACCCTCACGCATATCTCGAGCGTATAAACCGTGTTGCCTACATGTACCCGCTTATACGTGTGTAGGCACGCTTACATACATTACGTACGCACATCCATACATGCATATGTGGGTGTTCTTTCCGCACTCGGTGGAAAAGTGCATCCGTGCACCACACATGTGTTGTTTTAGTGGCCTGGGCACCGTGGTTGTAATGTCTGGCGCATGTGTACTCAAGCGTAGTACATTTTTCACGGTTTCTCTGGTGCTTATTTGCTCCTTCGTTTGTGTCTTGACTTGCCTTTTGATTTGCCCTTTTTTTTCCTTTTATTGCGAAACAGGGTGCTGACGACAAAGACGACAAGCTGAAGCCAAGAAACTGGAAAAGAAACATCGACAACCTTGTATGTTCTTTCTTAAGGAAAAATATGCATGGTGAGTCCATCGCTCGCTTGCTCTGCAGCGAGGGAACCCGATGCTCTTATGTCACCGTCTCCTAGCCACGCTCTTCTTAACCCCCAGCTTCGTTCCGAAATGGCATGTTTTGCCCCCCTTTTTCAACACGCCAAAAAATGACCATTTGTGACTGCCCATCCTCTACAGGCGCAAAACAAATGCAATACGCAAATCTGTCGAAGGAATTTAAGAATGAAGAGGAACAAACCGAGGGAAATGAAAATGCCATAAAGACCTACACCCGGGAAGAGGTATGTACATTTATAGCATAGATGGAAACGCATGATTAGCTTCTTCTTTTTTTTTTTTTTTTGGACTAGTTGGAAACGAAAAATGGAGGAGAAAAAAAATTATGTAAACATCTATGCGCATGTCTCATTGGTGCTGTGGCACCGCTTTGAGAAGCGCTTCCTTTTACTCATGCTGCTGTCGCTTTCCTTTTTTTTTAACTAAACCTAAAATTGTTCAGGTGGCGAAACACAACACGAGTAAGGATGCTTGGGTCATTTTCAAAAATAAGATCTACGAAATTACATACTACTTATTGTACCACCCAGGAGGTAAGATCAGCAGAGTGGAGAAAAAAGACTAAACGGGCACAAATCAGTGAGGAGGGCAGCTTAGCTCGAGCCGTTCTGTTTGTTCTTATGAACACCACCAAGGAGTTACACCATTGACCAGTTACACCATCGATAAATTACACCCTCTTGCGGTTTTACTTATATTGGTTTGATCACCGCCTGGCTGCTGAAACCCTACGATCATTCCCTTTTCTCATCGCCGTTTTGTTATTGCCTCTCCCACCCCTTTATCCTCACAGGAAAAGACATCCTTCTAGAACAGGCGGGAAAGGACATCACCGACTACGTGTCTCACTACCACCCCTGGATCAACGTTCAAAAGATCCTAAAAAATAACTACAAAGGTATGACAAAATGAAAAAATAAGAGGTTGCGCTACGGAGCGTTGGGAGGCAGATTCATCAGGGTGTGGAATCTCCACCAAATGGCACACTGATGGTGTTTTTATATATTCCCTTCTTGTATTCTTTGGGGGGAGTGGCAAGCCAAACATGGCCATTCAAATTAGCTGGATTTGCAGTGACGCAGAAGTGATTCACTTGAAGTGTTAATGTGAAAAAAAAAAAAAAAAG
>NW_008481839.1:715951-723047 GCF_000524495.1 Plasmodium inui San Antonio 1
AAAAAAAAAAAAAAAAAAAGGACATCATGAGGGGGAGGAAAAATTACATAATTAGATACATGGCACAGCACATCTGAATACGCACAACATGAAAGAATGCGCCCCCGCATGTGTTACGTAAGTGTTACAGCACACTCGCTCACGAAAAGACATATCCCCATTTGTGCGCCCCTATTTTTTGCTCCCATTTCAGGTGACCTCGCGGAAGAGACCGATGCGCCGTAACTTCGCCGAGAAGAAATATGCCCCACACCAGTGCTTCCTAAACCTACCAGTAACATCGTCCCACTACCACCACCACCACAAGCGAAAAATAAAAACAAAAAGATGGCGAATGGGGAGAGGAACCCCTCAACACCTGCTCGTGCAACACCACATTCGAAGATTCCTCTTAACTTGCATTTTTCTCTTGCTCATATAGCAAATCAAGGATGTACTTATATTTGTCCACTTTGTTGTCCCTCGTGGCGGTGACAGTCACATAGGAGTTTCTGTTTCCGGGGATGCAGCCACTGACTAAAATTTCGTTTCGCTCCAAATTTAATCCTAACAGTTTCAAATTGATCATCGTGTTGTATTTGTTCCCATGCTTCCCAGGCATTTTCTTCCCCTTTAGAACTCGTCCGATATGTGTGGATGCCCCTATGGAGCCAGGCTTACGGTGATGGGAACTTCCGTGTGACATGGGGCCGCTGCAGGTGGAACGTGGGGCAACAGAGTGAGAATGTACAAAGCGAAACATATAGGGACACGCTCAAATGGGAGCGGCACAAACTCTGCTTGCCATAAAAATATCTACTCATTTGTCACAGCGAGAAATGGCGATACACAAATTTGTCGTGTTATGTCTATCGAAGGTGAATATATCCCTCGCGTTTATTTATGCATGTTTGCCCGCCCTTTTGTGTGTTCTTTTTTTTCCTTTTTTCTTCTTCTTTTTTCCCTTTTTTCTGTATTGTTCAATGGGTCGTTGGTTTTACGAAAGAAAAACTATTTGTTTTTTTAACCCCTTAATTGTTCGTGCGTAGTGTCTCTCGCATAAAATAGGGAGCGACCATTCTGAGTACAGCTCTGAATGGCATTGTCCATTTTCCGCCGTCGGTGCGGACGGCCACCTCGATGGCACCCGCATGTCGTTTCTTCAACTCTGGGCAGTGCACCACAACACGGGTGCCGTGTACCGTGTACAAACGCAAATGTGTTCACGAATGGCCCCCATGTAATGTCTATTCCATGGTTCTCACTCCAAAGATGGGTAAACAAGTGAACACAGCTTTGGCGCACGGGTGAACAGAGCAACCACACGGTGTCATGCATAATTTGATCATGGCAGCATTAAAATTACACATTTGGCACTATCTCTCTTATTTTTCTCTCTCTTATTTTTTTTTTTCCTTCTTTTTAATTACCGGCGAAATCCCCATCTCTTAATGACCCCGCAGAAACCCTTCCCCTTGGACAGTCCACGGACATTCACATATTTATAATTGTACAAATAGGACACATCTATAATTTGCCCCAGGACAAAATTCTGTGGCGGAGTCAAAGTTAAGCTGCATGTATTTTTATAATTACATCCAACCTTGGCGATCTGCCCAATTTCTGGTTTAAGTATCCACCTGCTTTCTTCCAAGGGCTTTCCATAGGCTATCCCAACTTTGCCAAAGTCGAGAAAGCGGTAGATCACGTTTGGCATTATTTCGATTAGCGTGGCTGGGATTAACTTCCCGTTGGGCGAGAATATAGACCTCATTTCGATTTTCTTCCCTCGTATTTGTATCTGCGCAGGGGAATGGGCGGTATGACATCATGGCGGCAAGGGGACAGGCATAAATGAATGCCCGTGTGCAGCCAGGGTAGGGTACAACTTATGCACGTCCGCACAAGGGGGTAATTCCGTTGCCAGCCAAACTGCGCTTTTTTCGTTATTTTTATTTTATCTTATTCTTTTATTTTTTATTTTATTATTCTATTTTTCTATTTTATTTTATTCTTTGGCCCGCTTACTCGGTCTAATTCGTCCTTGTACGGAATGTCCTTGAGGTACTCCTGCGGGTCGTTGGGGTCCCTGGCGTTGATAAATTTCTTCACCATGTTGAGTTGGGAATTACGCCTGTTTCGCACCTGAGGGGGGGGCATTTTCGTAAGTATAAACTTAAGTAGGAGTAGTGGCGGTGTGCTGGTTGGCAAGGGGATATGTTCACTGGGGAAAACCGCTCGAAGGGGGGCTGTCATTCTATGCACTGCCCTTGTGATGGTGAACTATTTTAACGAAGCAAAGGGAGTTACATCTTTCGACTTGTGCACCTCGCTAGGCAAGCCTAGGCCTTTTCCACTTTTATCGGAGGAGACTACACATCAGTGGTGGTGGGAAAGGGCGGAGATGAGATGAAGCAGCCAAATGTGTGAATACACCTCTGCCCATGTGCAGAAGTACAAATGTGTGTATCAATTTCGTTTGGAAGAAGAAAAAGGAAACATATGACGTCATTTTTTTCCCTTTACTTTTTTCCGAGTAGTAGAAATTTTTTACAAATTTGTAGTTATATATGCATTGGAAGAACACTGAAAGGATAAGAACTTCATAAAAGATGAATAAATGCATTATATATTTTCATTTCTGCGTATTTTTTCTCTTCTTTATTTTTCCTTTTCCTTGAGATGATCCTGCTTTTGCATTTTGTGCGAACAAGTAGCTAATTATTGGGATTATTTCCTCGCCATGGTTATTTCCTGCCTTGGGTGGAAAAAAAAAGAAAACAAAAAAAAAAATAAAAAAGTCACGCATCCCGACTTGGTCGTATGCTTAACCTGTAGCTTTCTTCCCATCTGCTGGTCATACTCGGGCCGGTAAAGGAGCGCTGTCGGCATGGCGGCCAGCGAGCCAGTTGCAGTGCGTGCTATTTCCATAAAATAGCACGTATGGCTGTAGGTTCCACTCGGTCGGCTCATCACCAAAATATGAGAAGTTGTTCGCCCATTAACCCAACCTTGCAGCTACGAATGAGTCATTTGGGCACAACTGGGGAGAGAGAGAGAAAAAAAAAGCAACCCCACCCGATTTTCACAAAAATGGAATTTAACAAATTGTATAAAAGGAAAATTCCCATTTCGGTGTTCCTCCGTAAAATGGGCACCAAGGCTGTGACTAGCCAAACCGCTAAAGGATTGTCCGGTTTTTCCTACTAAGCTGAGGCAGTTACGTTATGTCCATCTTTCTGCAGAAGAGGGGTAAAAGTGCGCTGCGGGCAGCATTAAGATGGTTGCGTGTTTCAGTGGGATGCACCGCACACCTGCGACGTTATGCTACGCTTGCTCCCCCCGAAAAATTTGATGAGTACGCACTGCCATGGTGGGCGAAGTTCACGGGACGATCCACCCCAATAAACGAGCATCTTCACCCTAACTGTTGCTCACAAAGCGAATCTGCGATGGTTCCGCCGAAGACAGCTGTGGAAAAGGGGCAAGGGAAACCACTTGGCCACTTCAGTGGATACCCTCCTCCCCCACGGTGTATAAAATATTCCAGCACCTTCTTTCTGGTCCCTCATTCATCCTACGCTGCACCGCCAAAAGGACCAATTTTACTTTTCTTTTAATGAGATAACTTCTCACTAGTTAAAAAGTTGAGCTGGAAATCATAAACAAAGTTGTAAAAAGCTAAACGTAAAGGATGGCTAAAAATCGTGTGAAAAAAAAAATAGCTAGTTAGCTACCTGGCTAGCTAGCCAAAATGGAAAAAAAAAATAACTAATTAATTTTAAAATGTATTAAAATTTTAACTTTTAATTCGCGTTATAATTTAAAAAAAATGCATATGCACACTTGTTCGAGGAGGACATGCAGCAGGCGCATTGTCGTGGTTGCATAGTATGTGCCGATAGAAGAGGGTGTTCTTATAGCACAATGCGCAAGCCTCTCTTTCGTTTTCTTCTTTTTGCTTTCCCCCCTCCCTCGCCGCTATCTTCACCGCAGGCACGTCACTGCAATGACGATGCGTTTAACTTTTCAGCTATGAGGAACTGCAAATGAGCAAGATTCGATAGATAAGAAATCATCAAACTGTCTTGCAAGATGCTGTCATTTATGGAATCAAATTTTTCCAAAGTCGAAAAAGAATCATTGGAGAAGACCTTATGTAGGTATCTGCCAACGTCTAGGTTCCCCTTCTTCTTTTTGTCGATAACATCCTGTACATACGATTTGCACTGCTTTAACATAATTAATAATTTTTTTAACGACATTTCATTCATATCGTTTGGAAGGACACTATTTTTGTTGCTATGCATATGATGGCTGTCTTTGTCCTTGCCAGGTAAGCCTTTCTCTTGGTACTGCAACACCTCTGCTCTTTCAACATTGCTGGGGAGTAACTCCGTCTGTATTTCGTGAAAGTGGACAAAGTATTCCTTTACCAGCGTGATGGGTAGTTGTACGTAAGCCTTGATGTTAAGGAAGCCACTTTCTAGTGCCGCGTCCACTAGCAGGTGTATCGGCTCATTTAGGGGGGAATGTGGGTAGAACTTCGAAATGGAGTTGTGCTCTTTAAACCAGCCATGCACGGCGCAGGAAAGCTCAGATAACTCGGAACCGGAGCAGAACCAACCGACTACCTGATCTCTGGGGCGAATCTTCTGCTTCAGCTCATACATCGTTTCGTGGTGGTCCTTAATGATTTGGAGGAATCCCTGCGGGTAAGACGTGGGGGATATAGCGAGTGTTATCCATGGGGATGTACGATTTGCATGCCCATCGGGGTGCGGCGCAATGGGGTAGCCGACTAAGCAGACACTTCGCTCGAACATCACAGTTCATAACAAAAGGGGGGAAAAACAAAACGGGTCTGCTACCCCTGGGACGAGCCACGCGTAGCCTTACTCCTTCATTGAGCGAATGCTTATCGACGAAGCAATCCGAAATTTCGATGAGGTTCGCGTCGATGACGCACCCCATCAGAGTTCCAATGACATGTGTTTGGTCTTCATCTCTTCTCAGGTAGGCATCCAGAATTGTGAATATTACAGAGGGATGCACTATACACTTGATGCTCGTATGCGGCAGGATGTCGAAGTGCTGCGGCGTTTTGTCCTTCAAAAGGGAGCTCAGAGCTTTGAAGTTGTAGCGGTTGACGCTCATCTTGGGTAGGTGGAGTGCGCGTGCTTAACGAAATACGTAGAAGTGCGTAGGTACGTACTTATGTGTTTATTTTTCCTATTTTTTTCCCAAATTGGGTCCCTTAAAGCGCAGCGAGAACTCAGTTGAGGGGGAGGGGGAAGAAGCTCAAAGGGAATTAGCCCAATAAGTATATGTTCACGTTTGCCGTGTAAAGGTATATTACAGTTATCCCCTCGTAATTTTTGCAATTCTTTGCTTCATCTGGCGACGCCTGAACCGCTGCAACATGTATATGGGCTTAAATACATGCGTATAAATATAGCAGTAACGTTAACAAGCCTGGATGATCAGAAAGGAATGGTCTCATGCAGAGATTCATCTGTCAAATGGGAAGCGAGTGTTTCTCACTCTGCTGAATTAAAGCGTTGCCATGTTAAGATGTATTATTTACTCCCCTAAGGTGCTTTTCCGAAGTTACGAGTTGGAAGAAAATGTCGCAAGTATTATTTGTACTATTTTGCGGGGTGACTAAGCAACGCTATGTGGTTTTTCTTTCTTTTTTTTTTTTAAACTTCTCTCAATGTGGCTTGCACTTTTCTAGTAACAAGTCGGACTTTGGAAAACGGGTGACTCTGTTTGGCATGGTATATGTTCCCTTCGCCGCGTGAGAGCAATGCCGCTTTCCCGTTGCCCAATTAATATTTTGCCTATCCGTGCGTGTCATTTTACATATAATAATAATATCCATATCCCCCATTAACACCAGCGCATAAAACAAGTTAACCATTTTCTTTGTGACCAGACGATGAAGAAAAAGAAAAATAAAAAAGAGGCATGAGGTGAACTCCATATTAACGCTTTTTTACTCATCCACCTGTCGATTGATTATATATAAGAAGTGACGGGAAAGAAAAGAAAGGACCCCCTTGGGAATGGTATAAAAATGTATGCTGATCTCATCGCACGTCAGGGGGGAGTGGTAATAAAAAAGGAAAAAAAATAAATATTCCCCCCAAAATGGTGAATCCTATTTTCCCAAATGGGGGTGAAAAGCGAAACGGTAAATAACTTAACTGTCGTATCAGGAAGTTTAGAGAATTTTCCAGTCTGTCATTGCATGTGATCTTAAAATACAGCTAAACGATGATACTCAGGAAAGGAGAAGGGAGCCATGTGGAACCCCACCAGAGAGTATCATGTCCATGGAAAAAGGTGTATGCTTACCCCTGTATGTTCAACTTGTGTATGTTCCGCTTATAACGTTTCAAATTGATTTTGCCCAAAGGGATAAAAGGAAAAAAAAAAAAAAACACGTTTCACTGTTCACCGCAGGTATCATGACACAACCAGTGGGGTAGTATCTGCCACGGTGTAGTTCCTAGTCGCCCCAGGTAACATAGTAAAAGAGGTGGTGCGCCACATGGTGTGCTTTCTATAAAAGTAGGGGATTGACTTCACGTTTTAAATCACAGGTGTCTATCACAAGGGGGGAAACGCAGGGGCGAAACCTCGGGCACCGCCCCCGTCCCTATGAACTAACAGGGCATTTGGTGTAACTGCGCGAAGTATTCGTGGAAATGGGGTATGGGATGGCCAAGGAGAGTCAGGCCCACCCTGTGCTGAGGAAAATCACGTCAACGATGGCGAGCGCTAAGAGGTAGAGCGGCAATTTCCATGTGCCATTTTTGATGTTCCATTTTTTGGTCTGCCATTTCTCATGTGCCCTTTCTGATGCTCCATTTTCTGCGCGGCAGCTTTGCTGAGTCGTCACGCGCGGCGGGGTGCCCCTGTGCGCGCAAATTAAAAAAGTGGGAAGCTGCGAAGAGGGGGAGGGAACATTGGAAGAACTCCCCCCTGCCATTCAGTGTCTTTGTGCTGAGATGACAGCATGTGTATGTCCAACGTTGGAAAGTTCCTCCAGCTATCTACATCCACATGAACTGCAGTCCACCACGATGTGTGCTATATGATGGGGAAAAAA
>NW_008481839.1:723087-730347 GCF_000524495.1 Plasmodium inui San Antonio 1
TACGATCTTCAGGTTGCCAACTCGAGTGAACTTCCACAGGAATGCTGTTTGGACCGCTTTCCCTTCTTCTGCTCAGAGTGATAGCGGCGAGGAATGAGGAGAATCACATGAAGGGAGGTGGATATGGCTCCCATGACGAGGATGGATGGGAAGGAATGTTCCACGGGGAGGAGGCGGACGCGGCAGGAGGAGCGATAGGAAAAGCGACAATCCGAGTGGCAGGAGAACAGGAAGACATGTGGGCAGATAAAAACTACAAGCAGCTTGTGGAAACGTCGGCCAGGAACAACCGCGTCGTGTGTGTTCAAAAAGAATTCAACGATTTAATATACTATAAGCATGACAATGAATGCGATCCGCAAAATACATTCAGCTTCTCCTTCAATTCTACATTCAAATTTGACAGTAAGTATTATGACCGCTACAGACAAGATAAAAAATCGTTTGTGGAGAGGAAAATTAGCCCCGATGAGGCAGTGGGGTCCTGTATAAATTGCCTCTTCCTGGACGAGATGAACTTCCTAAGTATCTATGGACACACGTTTATATATGACAAATCTGAGGAGGCGGAGTATAAGGGGTCCTATGAGAGAATAATCGACCTGCATTACGTACCCGAAGGGAAGGGGGATTCCATGGAGGTCGGTACCGACGGTGTGAATGTCCGGGATAGCTCTGCGCGCAGTTGGAGCTACCACGGGGGGGATGACAACTCGGATAGATTAGAAGTGTTTAATTGGCCGCAGAAATCTTCTCCCATTTTGGACAGCCGCGAAAACATAATACTAGAAAATTTCCTACGCGATAACAGGATACACTACGCGTATGACGAAATAGGGGACGGCGGGGAAGCTGAGGGGGAGAGAAGTGGACAGCCAAGTGAAGCCACTGACCTGGTCATCGGAGATGCTTCGCTGAATAGAAAAATGGTCGACAATTTTTTTATGAATTTGAAAAGGGGGGCAATTGCCGAGCACCGAAAAGGAAGGGATCAAGATGAGGTGGGAGGAAAGAGCAGTGCTGGAGAAGTGAACAAGGTGGGGCACCTCTCCGGGCCGCACAGAACCCACCCCCCCACGGAAGGCAAAACTTCTGAACACATCAAAGACATGACAAATCTCACGTTCGATAAGAAAAAGTGCAAGAGGTTCAGAGAGGACATAAATAAAAGAAAAATATGGAGCAACGTGCTCCTGGTGAACTCATTTACCAACCTTAACATCCTATCACACATCGATAAATATAAAGGGAGGTACCAAGAGTTAAAATATTCCTCTTTAAACGAAAATTACAAAAAAAGGAAGTTAAACAATCTGATACAGACAACACTCGATTTGAATGATCCGAATTATCTTATTAGAAATAACATATTCATTCTGATTGCCAATGATGAAATCAAATTTTTAGACGAGGTAACTTTCTGTGGAAACCTCCCCCAGGATGGTCAGTGGTCTCTTCCGTACGTTACAGATAAGACGGTGCGTGTGGAATATGAACTGATAAAGCGAAGATACAACTTTTCTGACACAGGAGAGAATAATCGTGTCTTTCTCATCAAGGTGATGTACCATGAGGAACAGATAAGTCTGATTCTAATGGACTACATCATAGGGTTTGGAGACCCCATGAAGCTGTCTATTCCTTTTTTCTATCTTGCATCCCATGAGTACTTTTCTCAGTACAAGCATTTTTTTATGAAGGATAATTTGATTGGCTGGATCGGCAGGGAAAAGATGCTATACATCACGGCGATGCGAAAGATTTTTTCCTACCTGCGCGAGTAAGATGCAGAGGGGTGCATGGCGTCGTTAGACGCCCTGCTCGCCACACCCCACCCTAAATTTGTGTCTCTTTCTTCAGTGTCTGTTGTGTGTTTGCTGCGCGTTTGTTTCGCCTTTCGCTTCGCCTGTGCTGCCCCTTTGCTGTGCATTTGCTTTTCTTCTTCCCCTCCACCGCGCCCTACCACCCCTTTTCTCAGAAGCGCGAGCTACGCGAAGAGGCCCTACGACGTCGTGACAATGGAAAACAAAATCATCTCAAATGTATATCTGCTGTATCTTAGCCACGACATTTTCAAGTACGTCCTCTTCGGGAGGTACAACCCGCTTAAGGACTGCTCTCTCCACAAAAACATCCCATTTGAGGCAGCGCTCCTCAGCCACATCAGTACATTTACACAGGAAGAGTTATCCAATCAGGAAGCCTATTTCACGAAGATAGCAAAAAAACAAATCAATCATTTAGACGATCAGAATAAAGCGACTCGATTGGATGTCTTCGATATCTTTGTCATCCCATCAGCTAATTATGTTAAGTTCCAGCAAGTGCTATCTAGGCTCTTCAAGGCTCTCTTCGATTGTGGAGGGAAACATATTTCTCTGTTGCTGAAGATCATCACTGTCAGGTCTCACTACGATATGTTGTACAATTTTAACTGCTACAATTATCAGCTACACAGCTTTTTGGTTAACCTGCTAGACCTGCACCAGGAGTACTATGAGCACGCCGAGCTGGATGCCTTGTTCAGGGAGAGCCAACAAATTCTGCTTCGCCTGGTGGGTGGGCAGCGTCTCGTCTGCATGTTCGTCTGATTACACACCTTCCAATGCGTGTTCTTACACGTCAGCGTGTCCATGTGTCCCTGGTCTTGTGGTGCAGCCACGAAGTCTGCAGCATTCTGGACAAGCTTCTTCCCAGCGCAGTCTTCTGCACTTTCACTGTGCTGTCTCCTTGTTCTTCACCGCCGCCCCCTACAGGTGAAGCTGACGCTCGACGAAATGAACAACCTCATCCCGTTTAACGAGGACAAGAAGCTGGTCAAGTACCTCATCGTAATTCTTTACTTTGGGAACGACGTATGGGAGAGGGGGATGGAGAGGAGCGCGCGCAGAGAGAGACCCTTTCCGCTACGCCATCGCTAAGTCATCACCTCTTCATCGCTGCGTTTTCATCATTGCATTTTCATCGATTCTTCTTCACCGATTCTTCTTTACCGCCGCTTCCCCACCGAACAGATGTTCTGTCTGGACAAGGAAAACTCCATATACATTCAACTCATTCACGAGCTGCGCCATCTGAACATACACCACGCGATCCTCGTGGCGTACCTATCCGGAGACAAATCGGGGACGCTGTGCTCAGAGGAGAGGGCCATTCAAGTGGACTCCCCAAAAAAAGATGAAGAAGACGCCCCCAACTGGAGTGCCCCATACCTCACCTTCGAGGATCAAAACGCATATTTGAGGGCTCCTACAAACAGAATTGATCTGGTGGACCCAATAGCTGCCTTCCTAAACCGGTTCGATAACAGACACTTCGGGGATTTCCACGTGACCATAAAATCGGAGGAGCATTACTCTCTTGGCATCTTCATAGTCTCTTACATGGCGTCAGTTATATTCATCATCGGAGAGCTCAACAGGAAACACAAGGTCATTTATGTCTACCGAATATTTAAAAATGTGTACCTGAGGAATCACCCCCACAACATTACCAAATATTACACCTTCTGGAACACCAAGCTGTACGCGTTTGCGCAGTACGAGCCGGAGTGCGTCCTGCTCTTCGATAGGTACAGCCTGTATGAGAAGTACAGCTCGGAGGAGAAGCACTCCTCGGAAGAGAAGTCCACCTCGGAAGAGAAGTCCACCTTGGATGGGAAGTACATCTTGGGAGGGGAGCCGATTCCCCCGGGGGGCGAGCCCGACGCGCTCAAAAACAACGAGGAGCTGATAAACCACTTCGCCGCACAGGAAAACAGCTGTCTGTACTACGAAAGCATCATCAATAAATCGCAGGGCGAGTTCGTAGTGAGCGAGTACCTGGAGCTTAGACACCGATTTATGAAGAAAATGAAAAAAAAAAAAAATAAAAAAAAGCTGTACGAAAAGATGAAAAACTACAATTTTTTTAATGACCCCCTGGAAATATCCTACAAGACGAGGAAATTTCAAAATGAAAACTTAGTAGACATTTGCAAAGACATGACATTTGAGAAGAACCACCTATGCATGTTTCATAAATCTAGGATCATACTAACTTATCTGTATCTGCTGACCACCTCACCAGAGTACACATTCTACGTAATCAGTCCCCTAGTCTTTATAAAGCCAAAAAAGTATTGCAACCAATACGACATCCCACTGATGCTGAATAATATATTAAAGAATAGGAGCTTCTTCAAGAAGAGCTCCAAAATATGCATTAACTATGCCTTTGCTCATTTCATATCTTCCGGAGACAAAACGAACAACTTTATCGTCACTGCCAAGATCAGTGGCACTATGGTCAATATCAGCAAGAACAACTTGTTGCTACTTCTCCCGCTGAGAAAAAGGGTAGACATTTTGGATCACTTCACAAATAAAGAATATGACATCAAGGAGGAAATCCTAAACGAGTATTTCATTCTTGGTAACCCCTACATCCCCATTAGTGTCATTTCGTACAGCTACGGGGACTACAACGAGGTGAAAAATAATGAGCATAGCACTATAGCGGGGGCATTCATAAAGAGGCAGGACCAGAACTTTGTCATTTATCGTAAAATGACCAGTGGGAATGGGAAGCATGATAACCACAACGCGGTTGACCAGCGTGAGCAACAAGATGCCACCTCCTGCGCAGAAAACCACTCATTCCAATTTAACGGCAAACTCCTCTGCTTCTGCGACGTGCTCAGCGGCAAGGGAAAGGAGCAAACCAACAATTGTATCTACCCCTTTTGTGAACAGAACAAACGATTCTGCTACTTCAACGAAAGGTGTGTGAACGGTCGGTGCGTGTGCATCGATGGCTACTCAAGAAATCCGATGAGTTCTCTCTGCGAAAAAAACAACCAGTGTATCTTATCTGGTGAATCAAACTGTAAAGAACCGGGAAAATGTGTCTTGGCTGAAAGTAGATACGTGTGCCTCTGCCCAGACCCATATGTGCGCGTTTTAAACAACTGCCTGCACCCGCTCAAGGGCATCAAGATCGGCCTGCGCATCTTCAACCATTTCCAAAATGACTTCTCTAATGACGAGGACGATGCATCGAAGAAGGAGAAGTTCTACACCAATGTGTTCGGCTCCATGTCCGAGTACCTCAGGGAGGTCATCAAAAGTGTAGGGCGGAGAGTAGAACCTTCCCCCGTGTGTGGTGAAGCGTCCGATTTGGCACTCCATTTTGAGTGTCCCATTTTGAGCGGCCCATTTTGTGTACCCTAACATGTCTTCCCAATTTTCTACTCACGTCGCTTCCCACTTTTCATTTTCTTCCCATTTGCTTCCCCCCCCAGGTGATCGATCCCGCGCTCACCACGCGCATACACGTCAAGCCCATACAGAAGCTGAAGAACGGAATCAAAGCGACGATCATAATTAACCAGCGAAACAGCCCCGAGGAACCAACACCCATTCAAGTCTTTAACATTTTCCTCGACCAGTTAGGCGACTCTACATCTGAGCTCAACAATGGATTCTACGCCTACTTCGCTAGATTCACGTACATAGAATACGTAAAATCGTTCTCAAAGGACGACGGGTCCTCCCCATTTTACGATAATCTCTTCCGATACGTCCCAACCTTTTTCGTAAACATGTTCGAGGTAGATGCGTTTAATGGCATATCCATCATCGCATGCATCAATTTTTTTGTTTTAGTCCTTGTTATCTTTGCGCTGCTCTTTTACTTCTTCTACTTATTTGTCAAAATGAAGTTTTTCCGAGATGTGCACCTCAAGGGGTTTTAGATCATCCGGATATGATAGTTGCGGGAAGGGTAGTGGGGCTGTTAAGAAGTGATCTGCCCGTAGCAGAACAGTCAGCGCAGTGGTGCCCACCTTTCCTAGCCACAATTATCCCTTTTATTTCCATTTAAGCCTTCTTTTTCTTTCCTGTTGCCATCCTGTTTCAGGGGCTAACTTGACTTATGTGACACGATCCCTTCGTGACCACACGCAAAATGGATACCTCACAAGTTGCACAAATAAGAGGAAAGGGGTGTAACGTAACCCCCCGCTTGAACGTCGCGCCGTGACTTTGAATTATACTTCTGCACTGTGTGTTGTGCAACGCGAGAGAATGAACTAACGGTGGGGATGGAAAAAAAAAAAAAAAAAAAGAAAGGATGACACATACTTGCGGGAAAATTTATGTAGTTATTTCTTTACTCGTATTTTCTCATGCCTCACGGCCTGCATTCCCTCTGAGCACTTTAAAAAGAAAAAAAAAGAAAAGAGAAAATCTCCCTTTGAGGGGTGTAGCCAAGAGGTATTATATTCTGCCGACCACACGTTAAGCATTGAGTGTCACGGTTCACGTGTGTACGTTCCTTTTTGTTTTATTTTACTCCATTTTTACTTTATGTTATTATTTTTTTCTTCTTCCCGGTGGCGCCACCTCTCTTTCGCGGCATGGAAGCTGCCTTTTCCGCTGGAGGACAATTCACCGAATTTTGGCCCCATCAAAGGGTGAACTAAAAATGCGTAAAAGAATAAATTAAAAAAAAAAAAAAAGGGGCAAGGGCTTGGTGGGGGAAGCTTTGTGCAGTGATTAAAATGAATCTTGTAAATGTATTCTTAAAACTTTTTTTTTTTAACTTCTCAGTTTAGCGCTCTTATTTTTTACGTTTACTTTATCTCCCCTCATGTCTCACCACGTGCACATCCTTTGGGAGTTTTACCCTTGAGAGCCACTTTTTTTTTTAAACACTTTTTTATTCCGCAAAGGAGTTTCGTTTTTGTTGCTGAGGATTGTGATACGCGTTTTTCCCCCCATTTGATGTTTCTTTCCTTTTTTATATTTCCCCCATTTTATTTTCCCACATTTTATTTTCCCCATTTGATGTTTCTTTCCTTTTTTTATGTTTCCCTCCATTTTGTTATTTCCCAGCCGAGCACTGCTCGTTTTACGAGCCTTCCGCGGGGGGTACATATTTCCATGAACGACTGACCCGTCTATTGTATGGCCTGTTTGTTCTCCTGCGTCGCACGTCACTGTCCACGCGTAGCTGTGTCGTGCGAGGTTAGGCATACCCATCTTGCAGAGCACCTGCAGGAAATTTACCGTTGCCCCCTTAACCGTCGCATAGACACATCGTTACACTATTACACCATCCGTTTGTTGCACCTGTTTATGCCACAGAGTTACATACGCATAGTCGGAAAAATCATCGAGCCACGCCACCTTCTTTTTTTCTTTTTTCCCCTCACTGAGAGTTCCTCCCGAGAGCACCCCCTTGAGACGGTTTCCTTTTTTTTTTTTTTTTAACATTTTT
>NW_008481839.1:731103-732695 GCF_000524495.1 Plasmodium inui San Antonio 1
AAATTCTCACCCTGAACCCAAGAAATGCCTGATTATTTGCTCATAAGTAACTGGTTAACTGCTATCATGAAAAAGGATAGGGGTAGAGAGCGATAGCATATGGTTTGACTCCCCGTCTTTTTTTTTCTCATAGCAGTTAAACACGAACATGAGGTCGTATATTGGATTAGGGCGGAAGTTCCCCAAAGGACGCGCTCCGATTTGAAGCCCTTAATCTTTCTGTGTTTGGAAAGGGGAGCAAGAATGCAGTAAACGTGGGAAAGGGCAGAAAAGTGGTTGGGGAGGTAACTTACACAAAGAGAAGCACAAGTGGGAGAGGGAATAAAAGGGAAGAAGAGGAAGGGATTAAGTATGATATATTTTTCTTTACTGACGTCTGTTCCTTCTTCTTCCTTTCCTTCCTCCTCCACTTGTGCATCTTTTTGTGTAGGCTACCCCCTCAACCACTTCTCTTCCCTTTCTCACATTACTGCATTTTTGCTCTCCCCTCCAAAAAAAAACAGAAAGGTCCATATACTTCAATCAGTCTACTCAACATTGCGCTGTTTTTATCTCTCAAGTCGGCCAGGAGATAACTGTTTTGTTTTTTCGCCCTATTTCGGATGAATTCCTTTTGTTAGATTGTTTTATTTATTTTTATTTTTTTTTTCCCCCTCTTTTTTATGCTGCACATAGCAGTTGTGAGTGGAGACCCGTCTTGGTACCCCTCTCTTGTGTGTAAAAGGGCGAAGGGAGGGAACACCATGCGACTTCTTTAGCAATCGCTTCGTGTAGCATAGGAAACAGGGGAAAAAAGAAAAAATAAAATAAAAATAAAATAATCTAACAAAAAGAATTAATCAGAAATAGGACTGAAGAGAAAAACCACACGCGGAGAAGAAACGCATAGTGGGAAGTCCAGTACGGTGCCTGTGTGTGTGTATGTGCTGATTCGTGTGAACAGACAACTATGCCACCACCCCTGAACGACTGCTCCCCGTCTATGCTTTGTTCGAAGCAAGAAGGGGAAACCTCCGTCGAATCGAATTCGCACAGTCTCTTCCCCTTAATGATGGCTGGAATCTATCTGCATTCTTGTCCCTCCCCCCAAAGGTGTATGGCCGTTTTTTAAATAGCTCTACCCTTTGGGGGTGGAAAAGAATGTCCCATTTCATGGTGCAGTTAACTCTGCGTGAATACAATGACAGGTTGTTTCATTACAGACATGAATAAGATAGAGAATCACCAAGGATATGATGCAGTTCTACGCGTAGAATTGTAATCAAAATTCGTTTTTCCTTGCAAAAAAAAAGAGTATTCCCAAAATAAGCAAACTTATTATAAATAGCTAGCAAGTTGACGCACATGGGAGGGTCAATCCTACGTGTACATAATATGCACACAGATAGGAAAAGGGGGAAATATCGCTATGCATGACGCGACGATTAATAATTTCCATTCACTCAGCGGAGCAAGTGATTGAAATTTTAATTCGCCTCGCTCTTCATAGTAATATTTCTGCATTCGAGATTTTGTTACAACTGTAGAATGGCCCAAGTAGGCGGGTTCCCCCGCAGGTCTCATTTACAGTACGAAAAAAGAAAAAAAAAAAA
>NW_008481839.1:732965-785863 GCF_000524495.1 Plasmodium inui San Antonio 1
AGATAGTATGTACGCCACGGGAACGTGCGCAAATGAAGCCACTTTGCAGAAGGAACTCTAGAGGAAGATTAATCTAAGTTGCATTTTCCCATGTTGTCTTATTGTCTACCATTGTGTTCCCTACATTTGTGCGTCCTTCCACTTTGTGTTGTGCGATTGGACGTGGATACACAATGTTAGCCCGTGCCATCTGCTGTAAACAAAACTTTTTTTTTTTTTTTTTAACTTAACCATATGGCAATTTTTTCCACCAAGGAACAGTTGTCCTGAATGAAAAAAAAATGCACCATCTCATCATAGAGGGAAAAGAAATGAAATGTACATCACCTGTTGTTTCTTCCTCCCCCTTTTAAAGTGCACAATTGTCCCTTTTAACTAAGTTGGCAAAGGTTTAGCAATATACTCATAGGGGGGGACAGACACCACAGTTGTAAAAAAAAAAAAAAAAAAAAGGAAAAAAAAAAGTTTCCGCACTGCACATCTTCCTCCTTTCGGTGCTGTCCCTTATACTGCACGATAATGTTTCACAAAAAAACGGGTAACATTGATGACCATTATGACCCCTATCATGTCCACGACGGTGTCTTTTCCTCGTCGCGGTCGCCCCTTTTAACCTCTTCGCACTTGCGCAATCGCGTGGTGTGTATATGGAAAGGGCTACATTTTGGGTCGCCGCTCCGGATTCTCCGTCCTCCTTGAGGTTACATAAAAAGGAACATCAACGGGAGGAAACCAAAATGAAACAACGGAATGGAAAAACAGAATGGTACTCTACACTGAATATTGTATCCTGTACTAAAAGGCCCCCCTCCATTGGTGCTCCGTAGCATATGACAACGCCAATGACACATACAGGGCAAAAGGGAACTTCACTCTTCTCCCAAATTCTTTTTTTTCACATATGGAATTCGCACTACCCAATGGAGGGTTGCACATGTGTTCTTTGAATTTCCTCCTCCTTCGCCCCTCCTTTAGTGTGCGTCTAAAAGTGGTGAGGGTACCTGTCAGTAGTGTGCATTTCGGCACGCACGCGTACGCAACGGGTTGGGGGTGTTTCTAATAGGGGCAAACTCAACCGTTTGTTCATGCCTGCTGAGCATTCGTGGAAAAACCTAAACCGCAAAGAAAGGGGAAGAAAAAAAGGAGCAAACAAAACGGCCAAAGAGTTACTAAAAGAGGCGGTCAAAGGGGCTGCAAAAAAAAAGCGGTCAGAGGAACTGTCAACAGAAGGAAAAGGTAGTCACCCAAAAAAAACAACCCGAAGAAGAGGTTGGGGAGGACATTTCCCCTTCCCGACGCTTCCTTTGCATCTAAATTATATGGCTTCCCATTTCCGGCAACACTTGTGAAATTGGAACAGGCCGTCTTCATATTTTTTGTTCGCAAGGATCTTAAGGAAGAGGCGCGTACGAGAGGTACACACATGCACGCGCATTTCCGAACGCACATCTTCGCTTACTTTTACGTGTACATACACGCGCGGGTGTGCATTTCGTTTTTTGCTCCCAGCCAAGTTAGATCGTTCACACTAGTGGGCCATTCGACTGGGGCAGAAAAATGCGGATTGCTTGAGCGCTCTTCTGTGGAAAAAGGGGCTCGAAGCGAAAGAAGTGTTGCTTCAGGGAATGCGGGTGAGGAGCATTTAGGCGCTGAACACATTGGCGATAATTATTTTTTGTTTAGGGGGTAATATACTGGCAGGGCGGCCGGCAGTGAGTGCATCCCCCGGGAAGGAGTAGCCTAGAGAGGGCCCAGCAAAACGCTACCACAGCGGCGGCAAAGAAGCCGGTTAGCACGCCGCTTGACAGCGCTTCACACCACTTCACACCGCTTTACCCCGCTTCACATCCGTGCGGACGAGCGAGATGGCGGAAGGCGAAGTGAGTGGGTCCCCCCCGCGCGATCTGTTAAACCGGTACAGAAGCAAGTACCGCCAAATAGACCTCGACAAGGCGAAAACCATCCTGCAGAAGCATTTTGGCATTTCGGAATTCAAAGAAAAACAGGTGGAGTGTCTAAACGCAATTAAAAACTTCCAGCATGTCCTTAACATCATGCCAACAGGAGGAGGAAAATCACTCATTTATCAGGTAACCCCACTGCTAGTCGAAGGAATCAGCATAGTTATCAGTCCGTTAATCTCCCTCATGTATGACCAGACAAAATCACTGAACAGGAAAAATATAGTCGCAGAAACGATCAATAGCTCCCTCAAGAAAAAAGAAAATGAGAAAGTCTTCAGTCTTCTCAAAAACTACAATAATTGTGACATAAAAGTTCTGTACGTAACCCCCGAGACAGCCACTAGTGACTACTTCCTGACTGTATTGAAGGAGCTTTACCTCAATGAAAAGATCGCTTTGATCTCTATTGACGAGGTACACTGTATAAGCACCTGGGGTTGCGACTTTAGGAAAAGCTATCGGAATTTGAACAAAGTGCTGAAGGCCTGTCCCTACGTGCGCGTGTACACCTGCACGGCCACCGCCACGAAGTCCGTGGAGAGGGACATCATTGTGAATTTGAACTTGGAGGGGAGCTGCGGGGAGGAGGAGAGGGAGCAGCAGAGGGGGAAGGGGAACGAGAAGGAGAATCAGAAGGGACAGACTAATTATCAAACGAGTGAACAGACAGACCAGACGGACCAAACGAATGATCGGACGGACCACACGAATGGCCTCGCGAGCGATAACCCCATTGATATACCTAACGACACTCAGAGCAACGCCCCACTCAGTTGCGACCCGGAGGGGGGAACCCTCAACTCGCTGCGAATCGTCCGCACGTCGTTTAATAGACCAAATCTGAAGTACGTCATCGTGTACAGCGACCTGATCCAGACAAAAAAGAAGGAAAGCATTTTTCACATCATCCAGGAGAAGAGAAATCTGGACAAGATAGGTATCATATACTGTTTTAAACGGAACACCTGTGATGAAATTTCCATGTACTTAAGAGAGCAGGGATTCCAAGCCCTGAGTTATCATGCCGGATTGAGCAACAGCGCAAGGAAGAGAATACAAGAAAAGTGGGTCAACGGAAATGCGAAAATCTTAGTGGCAACCATAGCATTTGGCATGGGTATCGACAGGAAGGATGTTTCCTTTATTATTCATTTTAATTTACCCAAGTCGATAGAGAATTATTATCAAGAGTCTGGACGTTCTGGCCGAAACGGAAACATTTCCTTTTGTTATCTCTACTATTCCAAGGAGGATGTAGAGAAACTCTCCTTCATCATTCGAAGCAGCTATGCCAACTTAGACATGCAGGACCTCACCATACAGAAGAAGTACGAGAAGGAAATATACAACCTCGAGTGCGTGCACAATTTGTGTGTCCAGGAGAAGTGTATACGGTCGCAGATCCTGGCGCACTTCGGCGAGCTCCCTCCCCCCAGGGGTGGTAGCGGTGGTAGTAGCGGTAGTGGCAGCGGCAGTGGAAACGGTGATGACGACTACTGCTGCTCCTACTGCTCGGACGTAAAAGGGTCGAGGCACAAAATCGAGAGAGTCATTCAAATGCACCAGGAGGCGAACTGGAACATCCAATCCAATTACAACAGGAGCAGTGACAACCAGGTGAAATCCTTCACCAGCGTCCTCCACACAAAGAAGCATAAGCTAAGTGACTATTCCGACTCAGACAAGGAACGTGGGCTAGATGAGTATAAAATAACAGAGCGAAAGATTAAAGGCTTTGTTCCCTTCCAGAGTGCATCATCGATAATTTCGAAAGAAATCCGAGCCAAGGGCATCATTGAAGTTATGAAGGAGCTGGAGAGAAGGGAGGAGCTGATGGAGCAGAACAAACTGGAAAGACACAAGCTGCAGGAGGAGCGGTCCCCCAAGATGGAGAAAATGACGCATTCCATTTCGTACTTCACTAATGTGCAAAGGAAGCCCGTCTTTTCCTCCTTTAAGGTTCCCCGCAAGTTGTGAGCGGGGCGTGCAGGGACGCAGGCGCATGCATAGATGCATAGACATGCGTACAAACAGGCTTCTGCACAGGCGAATAATTACACCCATCTCCCCGCGCGCATGTGTTCCCTCCTGAGAAAATCCCCGCAACAGTTTTGGGGCACAACCATGGTCTGGCCCCTGGCGGAAATGTTCATAAATCTGTGTCGTTACGCATACGTGCATGTGTGAGTGTACAAGTATGTCTCCCTGGAGGGTTCTCCTACTTTTGCAGGAGAATTTTCCCGCCTAAACGGTTAAACTGGCGATCAAGAAATATATACATTTTGAGGGTGTATTGTAAAAATACACCTGTAAAATATTTGTTTTAGTAAAAAGAAAGAAAAAGAAAAGTAGTTTCCGCCACACGGCCATCTCACCTCCTGCACCAAAATGTCACACCCTTTGTCGCGGCATCATTTGCCCCTTCATTTTTCTGTACGTTTCCTTTTCCTCTGTGTGAAAAAGGGGGGCGTAGGAAAGGGTCACGCAAATGAGCAAGTAGGCGCAACTGGGACAACTCTGAACTCAGCACAAGGAACGAGAATATGTGAAGGTGTCCCATGCGTCGGTACCCACTGGTATCATCAGCCAGGTACCAACGTGTGCGTACGTTTATTTTTCCCCCCCAAATCGGTCATGAAACTGCGCGTCCATAGGGAGAAACTTCAAAACGGATTATCTATGGAGGATGCCCTAAAGGAACAATATGTTGCGCTCATATGCGGCGAGGTGGCGGAGTGGTAAGGCGATGGGGGGTGAAAGCGTCATGCATTCTGGAATTGGCCCAAATCGCCCCGAACTGTTCACAATTTTTGTCCACCCCTCGACACTGCTCAGACACGATTGGGGCATGTGGCAAGCCCACCATCCGGCAAGAGCTGCATTTGTAAAAGAGATAAGCAGAGCGGTGGGGCCGCCAACATGCGCCCATGCAAAGTGGAACACACATGGGAAGAGCGGCAGATCGGCATAATGGAAGATTGGCAGGTTGACACATCGGCAGATGGACGAGTCACCAATTTGTAAATTAACAATTTGTAAGTGCGCAAATTGCCAAATTAATTTTCCATCGCTCGGTAAAAAAAAAAAAAGAAAAAATCCGTTTCATGTCCGACCTAACGCCTACGCGCGCAATGTTTGCGAGAAAAAAAATTTTGGAGACATTTTATCCGCTTTTACACCCCAGGAAAGAAGAACGAAATGGTGAATTATCAACCGGCGTGAAGACAACAATTTGGCAGATTAAAAATGCGAAGCATCAGTTTTGTTCTGTGATGAAAATAAAAAAAAGGGGCCTGCATCACCACCGTTTTTTTCTCCTCACTAAAGTAAGACATATTTAAAAAAAAAGAAAAAAAGAAAAGAAAAAATATTGGTGTGCACGGGAAACCGTTGTTCTGGTTGCCGCCCCCGTCGTTCTGGTCAAAAGGGGAAGAACAGGAGAAGCGGATGGGGAAGAAATCCAGGGCATTTCGCCAGTCAACTTTTCGCGCCAATCGCGCGTTGCCCCACTTTACGTCACAGTCACGTTTGCAACTGTTTTGGTAACAACTATTTTTCTTAACCTCTTAGCTTTTAACTTTTAACTTTTTAATTTTCACTTTAATTTGAGATTTCATCTTAATTTGAAATTTTATTTTATATTATTTTATTTTAATTTTTTTTTTTTTTTTTTTTTTAACCGTCCAAATGGCGAGTGGCTACCCGGCGGACAATTTTTAAAATTGGCCTCCGCGCCGGTCACGTTCTACATTTGCGAACTTTTCTCCCTTGCGCCGCTTAATCGGTTAACCGAATAACCGTTTTGTTGTGGACTATTATCCACACAGGATGGTTATTTCGTTTTATCTGTCTGATTATGTGTAATATTCCAGCCAACTGCGCCTCTTTCCTCAGATCGGTAAAAATATTGGCCAATCCTCTGCGGGGGTAAATTATCCTGTCTTTAATTGTTTTTAAGTCTCTCTTAAATTTGTTCGCTTTAGCGCACCTTTGGGGGTGCACGGCGAGTTCACCGCAACTTGGGGGATACATTTCTCCCTACTGTGTGGTCACCGTGAGTGTGTACAGGAGAAAAAGGCTAAGTAGTTCTTGGCCAAGCTGTTAAGACAGCCGCTAACCAGATAACCAGCTAGCCAGCTAATCACCTCACCTGCTAATCGGGTAACCTGCTAAAACAGCCTCCCCGCGCTCGACGAGATGGGTCTGTTCCGCCGGGGAAAGAAAAACGAGTCTGAAAAGGAGACCCTGCAAGGCTATAAACTCCCCGGGCCCCCAAAGGAGCCCTCCCTTAAATCGGGGTTCAAAAACGAGGAAGAAAGGGATGCCAACAAGGAGAAAGAAGACGCCCTTAAATTTAAGGCCTCCGGAAGCGCGAAAAATAAGAAAAAGAAGGACGCCCTTTTTAGCTTCGCAAGATTGAATTTTTTCGGAAGGTCCAAAAGTAAAAAAACTCTCGGGGAGACACAAAGGAACCCCAGTAAGGAGGAGCCTCTACTGGGGAGGGAGGTGAAGGAGATCTTCAAAGATTTCGAGACGTTGAAGGAGGAAGCGAAGGGGGAAGCAAAGGAAATCGAAAAAGGGACAGCGACGGAGGAAGCGAAAAGGGAAGCAGTGAACGGAACAACCAATGTGGAGAAAGCCAAAGTGCCTACACAAAGGAGCGCCACAGAAGCTGAGCTCCAAAGGAACGGCGTTCACACCTCGCCAAGCGTAAATGAAGAACTGTTGGACATCCTAACGGAGGATGAAAGGAAATCCATCCAGGTGGTTTCCCTGATAGACGGATCTTCCAATGGTGACAGCTCCGAAACAAACACGGATCGTAAAGATGACTCGGCCGAGAAGGACGTCCCCCTAAACCTGAACCCTACGTATTCAATTAAGAAACAAAAGAGTGGCACAAACCTGAGCCAGAATAAACACCTTTTAATGAAAAAATCCAACCTTTCGGAAGGGATGTACCAAGTAGACAAGAAGAAAAGTTACCCCCCAAAGAAGGAACATGATGAGAATGACCTAGTGATTAGTCCCAACGCAGGTGGAAACCCCGTAAAAGAGATGCAAACAAAAAAATCGATCCTAAAAAATATCATAAAAATGCCAATCTCTTATGCATCAAAAAGTTTCAAAAGGGATCTTTCAGCGTCAAAGGAATCAGCCAAATTGGGGATAGGGGCAAATGAAACACGGGAAGGGAAAATCGCAGGGACGAAGGAAGGTGCGCTCAAGTCACAGGACACTACTGATTCGATCTACCTGCAAAGAAGCGACCACGATAAGGGTGATGTCTCCTCATTCGAAGAGATCAACGGCATGTCGGAAGACACCAACTACACCGGGAAAATGAACTTCAACAATTCTATTCCCAATTTTAACCTAACCAGTAAAAAAAATGTCCCCCGGACAGCGAACACAAAAGACGCCGCTCCGATGATTATCAGTAAGCTCAAAATGAACAAAAAAAATAGCAACATTGGAAGCGGCTTTGAACATGCGGATGATCCAAATGATTTCAAAAGGGTGAAATCAACCCTCACGCGCCAGGACATACGAGCGAAGAAGAGTAATCTCATACGTCGCGTTAAACTGATGGAGAAGAACCTACTCATGAGCAAAGAAGAGCAGCAGGAAGATGGGACCAAGAATATACATCGTAAAATGACAAACGACATTCTCGAAGGGGGGGGCATTTCCTTCAATCTCCACCCCCCGCTTCTCGTAACCGAAAATTCCTTCGACATATGGTACGTCCTCCTGTATGCCATTATGCCAATAAGGTTGATTATGTTTTTGGGGTCTGAGCATGATACAATGAACACACCCTGTTTTTGCTCCTACCCCTACCACTACCTTTGTGCACGCTTTTTTGGTGGCATCCCTGTGAAAAAAAGAATGGCAAAAACAACCTTTTCCTTTTCCCTCACGGCAGTCCAATATCACCTATCGAGGACATCATAGAAGTTATCCATTCGATTTGGAATGACAACAAAGAGGAGACAATTTCGAAGCTGAAAAAGTGTAAGGAGAACAACGAGAAGGTAAGGATGGATATATAAACATCGCAGGAGATACAAACAATTCTCTTTTCTTCGCATCTCCATGGGGACTTTGCAATCGGCGGGGCATCTCCACACATGAGAACAAACCGATAGTTACACATATACCTCATCGCCGCTTTTCCGCTTCCCCCCTTTACCCAGTCTTCCAGCGTGCTAAAGAAAACCTTGGATAAGCTAAACGGGCCAGAAGATTCCGTGGTCACTAATTTGACCAAGAACATGTAAGGCATATTGGGGAAAAGCTAACCGCTTATTGGGCAAGTAGCCAGTAGAAAACCCCCCAATTCGTGTGCAATATCTGGAAAAGAGTCGCTTGCACCAAACGGTTCCTCCCCCCCCTATTGCACGCCATTCCAAACAAATGGCAAACATTTTCCCCTACTGTGTAGGTCCTTACAACAGGATTATTTGGTCGAAGTGGATGAAGTTGTGAGGTCTGTTAGTGAAGATTAGGGGCTGGCGCGAACACGGCATAATAGGCACGTCAAATTAGAGCGCACGTGAGAAAAGGCGTACTCTCCCCCTACAGGGTAAAGCACGGTTTGATCCACAAATGAGACAAAACGGGGTTAACAAAAAAAAAAGAAAAAAAAAAAGAAGAAGAAGCCAAACTGAGCTGAGCGAGCAAAGTGAGCCGAGAAAGACGAACTAAGCTACGCTACGCCACGGCAAAAGTGCGCTAAAATTTCAGTTAGCACAAATTAGAGATGCGCCTGCCCGACGGCCAAACGTGTAGAGGGTGCCCAGTGAAGCAGTTTGATATAAATACGAAGGGTTAAAACAAAATAGTGTGCGACACTTGCGTGGGCATCTAACAGGGCTTTCTTACTCGGCCTCTAACCCGGCCTCTTTCTCCCACAAGTCTTCCATTCTCCTAATAATTTTTAACGTACTCCTGCTGCAACTTGTAGTCAGCCAGGGGTAGATCCAGGCAACCGGGGGCCGCGGCGTCCACGTCCACCATGGCCTTCTCCAAAATGCCTGAACACGGCAAGGTGGAGGCATAATTCCTGATGTATGTATCCAGTTTGTTTCTAAAAATTCGATGGCCAGGCATACCCTTAAGGATGCCCAAAATTGGCTTTAACAATTCAAACGCACTTGATAAGCTGCACAAGGTGGAGTTTTCCTCCAAATAAGATTTGTATGCGTCTAACACGGTTCTTCTGCTGAATGCTGTGGGGGGGGGCCTCTCATTATACACCAGCTGGTCCGTTTGGGACAGAACGGTGGTGTTCTCCATGCAAGCTCGTCCAAGCATAACCCCATTGAGGGGATTCACATGATAGTTTTCCACTTTCACATAACTTTTTTCGCCATCAAATTTGTCTTTGCTCGGTAGGTAGCCATTTAGCAAAGCCACAGCTTCCTCCATCGTTTTGACCCCCCCATTTAGGGTAAATTTTAAATGGGGATATAACTGACACAGGGTGTACACTTTGTGGTACTCCAATGGGGGTATGGACCTATTCTGCTTCGGATCCAATCCTTTTAACCAGGCTTTTCTTGCGTGTACAATAAAATTAGTGCATCCTACTGAGGAGACACATTCGACAAAGGATCTTAGAAAGGGGAAAGAATCACAATCATCAACCCCTGTTCTAATTTTTACAGATACAGGAATGTGGACTTTTCTCTTAATCTCGTATACTATACTTCGTACATGCTCCGGTTTTTTCATCAAGTATGCTCCAAAGGCTCCCTTATTAGCTACCTTGGTACTTGGACACCCTACATTCAAATTTATTTCATCGTAACCCGCCTGTTCCACTAGCACAGCTGCTTCCGCGAGGGAAGTGGCATCAGATCCACCCAACTGGCAAACGACTGGGTGCTCATTGGAGTTAAAACCTAGGTGCTCTTCTAAATTGTTCAGATTGTACAGCAAAGTATTGTCAACAATCATCTCAGTCCACAATTGGGCCCTTCTTGTGATGGTCCTTACTAACGCCCGGAAGTGTCTATTGGTGACATTTATCATGGGGGCAACTTGTATAAATGGAATATTTTCACATTTTTTTTTTTCAAAAATTTCGCTAAGACAGGTGGATATATCTTCTAATTTGAACTTTTCCTCACCGCACAGGTGTATGCCCTCCTCCACGTTCCTTTCTGTTACTACTGACATGCTGGTCATAGTTCTCCGGCTTCGTTTTAATACCTTCTGGTGACGACGAATGGACTTCTTGCTAAAGCAGTAAACGTAAAGGCTCCTCTTAGCTTTTCCACCATGCCATGATTTTTCCTTCCCATGTTTATATAAATTCGCCTCGTTGTGGTCATCATCTACGTAGTATGCCTCAACGAGAGGATGCCTTCTTTGCGTGTTCAGCTTTGGCTTCTCATGGTTTGGGGTCCGCGTGAGGTATAGGCAAGCGGTGAGACCTTTGAGGAGCGCAACTCGCATTTACCGTTCAGCGGGGGGCTGCCGCGGCGGTAGCAGCAACGTGATCGTCAAAAGAACGGAAAAGAATGGGCAGCCGAATAGGTGGCCGAATAAGTGACCACATAGGCGACAGGATAATCGATCAGACTGGAAACAAAATTGGAAACAAAATTGGCAGCAACAGTGGCAACCATTTTAGCAATCAAATGGCCGGCCAAGCGTAGAACCAAGTCGGCAAAAGCAAGCGGGCAAAAAGTGCCATTTCGCGCAATTCACCTGCTCTTCATTTTTGCTTCAATCATTTTGTCAATTTTTTTCTTTTTCTTTTTTTTACTTCTATTTTGGCTAGTTCAGAATATTTACGAAAAAAATATGAACAGGAAAAAAAAAAAAAAAAAAAATTAGCTATTTTAAGCGACATACTAAACTGTTCCTCCCGGGGAAATAAAAAGAAGACTGTTTTAAAAGGAAGGGCCATTGTGTTTTTTTCTTTCACATTTAATGGAATAGTTTCTACTGAAAGGCGAGATATACATCTTTTTCTTTTGTATGAACTTAAGATACGCAAAAGGTTGCCTCTTTTTTTATTGAATGTGACAAACATATCGGTTGGGCCATTGTGTGGGTGCCGCTTTTCCTCGTTTCTATGTTATCTCAAATGGCATTAGAACCATCGTTGTGGAAGATACATCTTGAGGTGAACGTCCCGATTAGGAATTTTAGTACCCGTCCGCCTACACCTTATAATTCATGTCATAAACCCGCAAAGTCCATACATGTATGCATATACATATGTGTTAATCTTCGCCGTTGTGGGTGTTCCCTTTTGCTTACCCCCCTTCCACGAGCCTTAATAAGGACATGTTTGCACACTCCCGCGGAAATGTGCTGCATTCAGCACAAACTCCTTGAGCGCGCGTATGTCACCGTTCAACGTTGGCACGTGCCTTCTGCAAAGAGGAGAATTCGTTCTAGGAAGTAATGCATGTCAGTATGTTCGGGTGGTAGAGCCCACTTGTTGAGCGCTTCAATGGGAGGACCTCTTCTGCGAGTATTCATACCTTCTCAACCGCGTAGCTAAGCTCTGCGCATTAATGTGACCCCGTTAGGGGGGGGAAGGGTCCAATTGGACAAAAAACAAAATACATAACGTGGTGTGAAGCGACCGATGAGGCAACTTCCAACGATGAGCCAAAAGGGAACAACAAATTGGATTATAATAAATGACTATACATTAAAGAACGAAGCACGCACGGGGCCTCCCCAAAGTTTTACAATACATAGAAATTATTTACACAATACACGTTCTCTTGACGTATAAAACTTCTGTACCTTTTTTGTAAACCAACCTGGTAAGCACATCACAGTGCGGTTACGTCGCTACTACAATCACTCATGGATTTGGCATGGGCCATAATTGTTCTTGGGGTAGCATTTAAACATACCGCGTGAGCCCAAAAAATGTGAAACCAACGTTTTTAAATTTTCACACCGTTCGGTCATCATTTGTCCATATGGCAGTTTTTAAAAGGCAAGGTATTAAGTGTTTTTTCTTTTTATTCACTGAATCTACCTACATGTAGTGTCCTTATACATCAACTCAAATAAGTGCAATGAGCGGCAAATGGGAGTGTTTTGACAACGCGAAACATTGTTTTTTTATACCTTAATTTTAATATGGAACTCCTTTAACGTTAAAGAGGTATGCTTCACATGAAGTAAATTGAATAAGCATCACATGTGGCTCATTTTTTAAGCTCTTCTTCACCAATATCTTTCTTTTGCCACTTCCAAAAGGAGAAAAAAAAGGGAAAAAAAAAAACTACACTGCATTTTGTTCGATTCTTTGATATGTTTTTTTTTTTTTTTTAAACTGTTTGTGGTAGGTAAAAAGTGCATCTGAAGCTTCGCCAGGACGGCGTTCAAACGAATGGCCATCTTTCCTTTTCATGCTTTCTCCTATGCGCTAATTCTGTCAGTTGAATATTTTTCTGCTTCGTCCGGCCAAGTATACAGAATGATGAGGAGACTTGGGGGCACATATGCAAGCCTCTTTATGCAAAGGTATACCTATATGTATATATGTAGAATAACATATATACCTGGTTCGTATTAAAATATTGGGTCAGAACAGCTTCGTAAAAATAAAAAGGAGTGCTAGGATGGTCAATATTCTGCATTTTAAGCGTTCAAGAATTATTTGACAAGAAATGGCTTTTTCGACTGAGTAGTTTTTTTGATGAAAGAAAAATGTAACATTAACCTATCCTTTATCCTTATCTTTATTATTATCTTTTTTGTTTTTTTTTTTTTTAACCTTTAAATAACAGACGATCAACTATGCCTTTTTTCTTTAATTTATCGCGTTCATCTTTTTTTCGTTCAGCTGTAACGCGCATTTAAGTACGTAAATGTATATAACCATATATATACATACATACTTGGGAAGGATTTTTTTTGCGTGTTTTTTTATTTTTTTTATGTTTTCAAACATACGATTTTATGCCTTCATTGATAGAAAAGATAGTCGAGAAACGTCAGTCGCTTCTAAACACATAGAGGGTCTACAAGCCATGCTGCGGTTTTGACGCGCATTTAAATGTCGTAGCATGAATCAACGAAGTAACCTTTTTTTTTTTTTTTTCTGTTCTAAAACGCCTATAAGAAAAGTTTGGTGTTTCTTTCTCAACTTAAGAAGAAAGAAGAAAACGCGCGGAACCAATTTTCTTGGGTTCCAACGTTTATAAAAAGCGCCAGTCAGTTCTTTTCATTCTTTTTGCATATTCAGTTTGGATATTCTTCTTGCATATACCCTCTAGTGTTGGTTTTTTTAAACGCGGAGGCCTCCAAGGATTGCAGCATACCTGTGTACCTCTCCCGCAGTTTCGACATAGGGGAAAAATGCGCATCGTTTTGTTTACCAGTCCAGCGAGCTACTTTTTCTCGCCCGCTTAATCCCAAGGGAAGAAAAACAAACACAAACGTGAACGCGAAGTTAATAAGGGCCAAACCGCGAATAAAAAAAAAGAGTCTACGTGTACATGCATGCATACGACAGAGGGACCACGTGTACATATGGACATACACATGCACGCGTGTACGTGGCTACCTGCGTGAGATTTACACGCTGTTATACACTGTTCCGCGAGGACAAACGCGCAGACCCCTGATAATAGTCCTAGTTGTTTTACGATCCCCCGCAAAAAAAATAATTTTTCCGCATGGTATCTGTGTATTAACAAATCGACGTCAACAAAAAATGCTGTGTAGTCGCAGTAAGGAAGCAATGAGCTGTTTGGCTATATAGCTTTTTTTTTTTTTTTTTTTTTTTTTTTTTTTTTTTGAAGAAGTTATTTCTGGCGGCGTTTATTTCGAATTTTCTTGTGAGTTCGTTCCATCGCTGCTGAAAAGAATCTCCACAAAGGCGCGATGGGCTGCGGAATAGCTTAAAAAAAGGACCACGATCAAATCGATAAAAAGAGCTGCCAACAGAGCACTCGCCCCATGGCTACCAAAAAAAAAGGAATAAAAAGTAGGACCATTTTGAGAGGTGCACGCGCCCTGATAACAAAGGAAAAAAAAATATATATACCATAAAATAAAACATAAAAATAGAGAAGAACAAAAATAGAGAACACAAAGATTGAGGAGCACAACGATAGAGAAGCACAAAAGTATAGGAATACGCAAACTGAACCCGCCCCAGTGGCAAGGTGGAAAAAACCCACACCAAAGCGGGAAAGCAAATTTTGTGGACCTATCACTCCATGCACAAAAAGAAAGTAAAACCCGATCGACGAAGTTGTGGTATACGTAAAAACTGACTCCTTATCGAAACGGAACTTTTTAAAAAAAACAAGGAAACAAAATGGGATTCCTCAAAATTGGAACTCCATTAAGTTGGGAGGAAGTGCAAAAAGTAAAATCTCTAATAAGGTTATATGGCATACTACAGTTTGTTCATACGTACAAATGCAACAAAGACCGAGTGGACGAGAACATCATGTTTGGGGACGAAATAGAATACATCGTTATTCGCAATGATGAAAATTTAAAAGAATCTTCTGCTCTCTTATGTGCAACAGATTTGATTGATGAAATGATGAACTTAGAAAGTGTCACCTATTGTCAGTATGGATCTCATTGGACTCCAGAATATTCCTCCTTCACCATTGAGGGCACACCTTCCGTTCCCTTCAAATTTGATATAAATTCGTCACCCTTTGTTGAAGATTGCATGCGCATAAGGAGAATAAAACTTAACAATGTCCTCAGTGCCATTACGGGAGTGCGCGCGATCACTTTACCATGCTTCCCAAACGCTCTCCTAGAGAATAGCCTACTTATGGCGAGAAGGATCACCCAAGAAACGGGCAAGAGGAAGGGTGACAGGGGGAAAGGGGTCGGTTCAGCTGGAGACACGTTGGAGACGCCACGAAGGGAACATGTGAATGTAAAAGAAGCGGAAAGGGGGGACGAGATGGTCAAACAGGGCGAGGTGGTCAGGCAAACCATCACGCAGGGAGAATACAAAATCACCCTCAACGATAGCACGCAGACGTATGCGGACGAGGGTAAGTCTACCCAGTTTGTCAACTCCGATGTGATTGCCCAAAAGAATGACGACTCGTCAATGCAGGAAATGTGCGGGGAGGAAGTGGCGGACGCGGACCAGGAGGAGCAGCCTGACCAAGGGAACCAATCCAATGAATCAAAACAAACCAAGCAGGCGACCCCGGCGAATCAACCCATCTTCATCAACGAGGCGAAGGAAAACCTCCTCTTCGAATGCGACCTATTCAAACCGGAACAGACAAAGAACTACAGCAACAGCTGCCTTATCACCGACATGGTGATTAGTCCACACGCCAGGTACGTCACTCTAACTAAGAACATAAGGAAAAGAAGGGGGACGAAAATCATTTCATTTAATGAGATATACAAAGATGAGAACACAGAGAAGATGCCCAGATGGGAACACTCGCTGGACAAAACAGACAGGAGACTTTTCAAGAAAATAAAGAAAAGGTACGTCCTGGATGAGCACCTGATTTGGAACAAGTCTATGACGAGGAAGAAGAGAGTAGAACCCGTCCGCTCGGATTTTCATCCAAGTGGAGCAGAAGCCACTTGGCCAGCAGCGATAGAAGCGGAAGAGGATCCTTGCTCGGAGGACGCTCTCATCACGCGGACCAACATAATCGACGAAGTGATAAAAAATAGTCTGTTCAGCAATCTGGACGACGAGAAGGACCACATCTATGTGTATGATCGGAAGTTTATCCAGGAGTACTCGGAGAAGTGCAAGAATCCAATTAAGAATTATGTCTACCTAGATGCAATGTTCTTCGGAATGAGCATGTGTTGTCAGCAAGTGACCATGTCCTTTCCAACAATAGATGACGCGAAGTATTTATATGACCAGCTAGCTGTGATCGCCCCGTTGTTTTTAGCCCTAACGGCATCAACCCCTTATTTAGGAGGATTTCTCACAGAGACGGATACCCGGTGGAGAGTCATATCAAATAGTGTTGACTGCAGAACGGAGGAGGAATTAGCCTACATTTCGAAGCCAAGATATTCAGGCATATCTTTGTACATTTCTAATGAGTTGCCACTCAGGAAGAACTACCATTTTTATAACGACATAGATGTCGTGTTGGATAAGAATGTGTATGATAAACTGGTAAAAGAAAATGTGGATGATTTTTTAGCCAGACATGTTGCCTCTCTCTTCGTTAGGGACCCCATCGTGGTTTTTGAAGGATCGTACAGTGAAAAGGATATACAGTCCATTGAGGGGGGAATCGGCGAGTCGGCTTCAAAAATGGCAGTAGAGGGGGGCATGGGCGAGTTGGCTTCAGAAATGGGACTGGAGGAGTCTTCTTCCCCGAGCAGGGATTCCTTCCCCAGAAGAGATTCCGCCCCCGATTGCGGCAGTAGGCAAGAACAGAAACCCATGAAGAACCCCAACCCCATGAACCGCGTCTACCTGAGGGACGACTTCACCTTTTTGGAGGACTACGAAGAGACTGTGTTATCCTCCCATCAACACTTCGAAAATTTCCAAAGCACCAACTGGAACAGCGTGCGGTTTAAGCCCCCACCCATTCTGAGCAGCCACTGCAATGGGCCAAGTTCCATAGGATGGAGAGTAGAATTTCGCACTCCAGATATTCAGATCACTGACTTTGAAAACGCATCAGTCGTTACGCTCATCATGGTATTGTCCAAATTTATCCTAAAGGAGAAGCTAAATCTGTACATTCCGATGTCTATGCTGGAGGAAAATCTTTTCCGTTCCGCAAAGAGAGATTCCATATTTAAGGAGAAATTCTACTTCAGGAGGGATCTAACTTATGACACGGAGGATAATCAAGTGGAGGAAAAGACCCTATACGATATTTTTTTTAACCACCACAATGGTATTTTCTTTCTCTGCTCCAAGTACATTGAGGAGCAGTTCAGAGAGGGGCTACTCTCCCATGCAGCCAAGAACAAAATAGACGAATACATCGAATTTGTGAAGCAGAGATGTGCTGGAAAAATCTGCACCGGTGCTGCATACCTGAGAAACTTCATTTTGAATCACCCAGCGTACGAAAAGGATTCCTATATCAATAGCAGGATTAATTACGACATTTGCAAGCTCATAGCAGATATAGGGAAGGGGCTGATCATCCCGCAGGAACTTCTGGGCGTGTTTGTGGACCCTTACAAAGAAAGAATCAAAAGTGATTTGCGTCAAATTAACGAAAGCCAGTATGTGAAGAGCTTGGCTTATAAGTTCATCTCCGGGGAGGACTACACACAGTACCTGCTGCTCAGCGAGGCCATTAAGGACGACCAGGATTACTACACCGGTACGCGGCGCACCAACTACGAGGAGTCCATGGATAACAACACCCTGGAGTTTGGGAAGAAGCTCTACCAACTGAGCGCTTAGGGGTGGGAATGGGCATATAAGTATAGCGGCGTGGTCGCGTTTATTTTTACCCCCCCCCCGATGCACCACTTCTTTTCCCCACTGGGCTGATTCTCCTCAAAATCAACGTTTTTTTTTTTTTTGTTAATTTTTGTTTCCATAAAAAACGAAGTGACATGGGTGTGAATTTCGTAAATGGTAGAAATTCGATAAAAAAAGGTGGTAAAAAATTGCAGATGCGAAAAAAAGGGGCCTACGTAAGAGGCACCCGTCAGGAATGGAAGAGGGAAAAAAGAGTGCGCCTTCATGACTTGGATAGGTACTGCGCGCATTCGGATGGTCGTACGAGACACGACCTAGGGGGGTACAGCCAACAGGAGCAGCAGCGGCAAGAGCAGCGGCGGCTGGAATCGCAACGGCAGCGGCAGAAGAAGCGGCAGGCGCAGCAGAAACAAGAACAACCCCTTAGTCATCATTCTCGTCGTCCTTCCCGTCGTCATCTCCATCCATATCGTCATCATCCTTCTCATCATCGTCGTCCTTATCGTCCTCCTCATCTTCATCCTCCTCATCTTCATCATCTTCATCATCCTCATCATCATCGTCATCATCATCGTCATCATCAAACTCTTCATCAAAGTCTTCCTCGAAATCGTCAAAATCATCTAGCCCAAGATAATAAGCCAAAGGATTATGCCAGATTTCTCTTCGTATCAATTCACCTACATCAGGCTTATCTTGTAACTCCTCTGTGGTGAACCATTCGAAGAATGACCACTTTGGCATTTCGTTATCTAAGTCACATCTATTATTACACACATATTCTATGGGATTCTTTCCATCTTTCCATTTGATTCGGGTGCACTCAACGACTTTCTCCTGATTGTTATCAAAGGTGACATGTTTTACCAAAATTAGAGGCTCCATATATTCCTTTGCCTTTTCATTAAAGGTGAAGGTAATTTTATATGAGCCGTTATTGTCCATGTTATCTTTTAAATCTAATTTGACTAGGCAGTTCAGAATTTCAATATCTTCGGGCACTATGTCGCTTAGTGCAGGGTGCTTCCTCAATGTGTTGGCCCAGAAGCGGGGGACTTTCTCGATTATTTCTTCTCGCTTTTCGAACAAAGGCTTCTTCTTCACGTCATATTGCTTCTGGATGTTCATCTGTTCGTGCGCACATTTGATGTCGAGTTGTTCGATGCCTTTCTGGACTGCATTTGGGGAGGGGGGAAGTCAAGCGATGTACTACTGTGGAAACGACTCACTCAGGGAATGCGCTTACGCAGCGCCACCGCGAAAAATACGCCCCTCATGGGGGAGAGAAAAAAAAAGTCCTTACTTTCTTCGAAATCTTTCATGAACGGCATCAAGGGTTCATCGTTGTCCATTTTTCTGCACAGAGGAGGGGTGGGGGAGGGGATAAAATGGGTCACATCAACTTTTGCAACAGTGGGGGTGATCACTCTATGGTCACTCAAGCGCAATGTAATGGGTGGACGAGCACGTGCGGAGCGATGCGTCACTCCTCCATGACATTTCATCCTCGGTGCGTCTCATCCTCTGCGCTTCTCCACCCACACGTGCTTCCCGCACATCTGTCTGGCGCTAACGGCGAGCGCGATGATCTGCGTTTTTCCGTAAACTATCCCCTTCGCAACGGCCACCTTCACCCAAATTGGTATAGTCCCCCCCAAAAGAAAATGCATCCCAGTGGGGCCTCACTCCACATATGGGCCGTATAGGAGCATAGAAACGCTTGGTAACGCGACGCACCAATTGTGCCTCTCATAGGGGGAGGGTGCCCCAAACACGGGACATATGACCCGCGCAAAGCAGGAGTATATGGGCCAAACTTACGTGTGCTTAGAGTCAGTTGTAATTTCAGCTGTTGTTTCGGAGCGGTCTCTCTTCATTTTTCCCTTATCTATGTAACGTGTGCTTCTAGGGGTGAAAAAATCTACCTATAACTGCGTGTAAATATTGTTGCATATGAATGTACGTATAAGTACCTATAATCTTACACGGGGGTTGATGCAGAGAAATATTCATACGCATCAAATGGAATGGAATATCGCGATGATCGCTTAAATGTGAAACACAGCGTCACTAGGGAGAGGGGAACGCGCCTTTCGCTTTGCCGTAACGATTATTAGATAGAGAGAAAAAAAAAGAAAAAAACAGAGTAAAGAAGCAAATGGGGAGAAGTATCAAGCTACAACACGGTGCGAAAATTAACGTTCATATTTTGCAGCTTATGAAGTGACAAAACAAAATAAATGGTTTTTCATATATTTTTACCTGCGGGGGTAGGCAAAAAAAAAAAAAAAAAAAAAAAAAAAAAAAAAAAAAAAAAAAAAAAAAAAAAAAAAAAAAAAAAAAAAAAAAAAAAAAAAAAAAAAACAGAAACAAAAAAAAGATTCCACTGGGCATGCGTATAACGACGTGCTTTACAAGGATGCGCATATATAAAAATATATATGTATTGGTATGCATAGATGTATATAAAAATATATACGCATAGATACATTTATATACAAATGTATATGCATACATACATGTATTGTATATATCCCTACAAGTATACATATAATATATGCGTAGATATACATTTGCATATATAATATGTACGCATGAAGGATACCACATTGGTATAGCAGGGCTTAAAATGAAACCCCGCTCATGTCGCTTCGGCGCTGCAGGCACTGTCGGATCGGGTTCGGGGGACGGGAAGGTCGCTCAACAGGAAAGAATTCGTTGTGCCCGCTAAGGCAAACCGCGGCATATGTAGGAGAAAATGGGACTAAATGTATGGAAGCATAAACGGGATTTAATCTTATGCATACGCAAGATGAACTTGTTTTTCCCTCCGTGGGCCAACAACTACGTCGCGACCGCCCTGGTGAAACGTTCTCATCGATTTATTCTCACCAAATTGGGTATATATATTTATGTACGCATGAAACCGGCGTGTTTATTGGTGGGGTACAAGTCATCGCACTATGCCTGCCTTCCATTCACCCCACCCGATGAGGAGAAACTCACTTTAACATTTGGCGAGAAGCATATCTCACTATGTATATACATAAATATTGAAGGTACTCCCCACTAACTCTCTCTTTTTTTGTTTTTCTTTTTTTTTTCCTTTATGTGACATGAATAGAATACATAATGGCGAACGGGGGTTGCCTTCCGCGTGCGCACTGAGTAAATAACCACTACGTAGCAGTCCTAAATGATCTTTTCTCATTTTGCGCAAACTTTTTTGCAAAGCGAAAGACATTCATATGATGGCTACGGCGTTGGGGTTACTGCCACGAAGTACACTTCAAGGATAACTTCATCGCACCTTACGAGGGAAGAGACCCAAAAGGTGGTTTCCTTTAGCTCGTTCGTGATGTGCTATTCTCTCAAGAGGGGTCATAATGGGGCAAAAGTCACAACACGGAAGCATTTTTGTAGTGCACAAAATGGGGGACAACATGTCTGGGCAGCGAGGACGGCATACACTCGTGGGGGTATGCGAGTCAAGATGCCGCTTCAACATTGACCCTACCAGTTCGATAGAGTTTGCTCAAGCTGGTCACTTCAAGGGTTGAAAAAAAATGGGAATGTATATTGGGACAACACGGAAAAGGGGTTCAGACGAAACGTCATCGTGTCTGAGCGTCGCTTGCTCATTACCTGGTTGTTGCGTACGGATCGGAATACTTCTCCTTCGGTTTTTTCCTTCCTTACGTGTTGCTTCTATACTGATGGAGTGTAAACAGAAGGGGGTGAGTGGTACCTTTTCCACCTTCCGGTGTTTTTCCTTCTTTTTTCTTTCTTTCAATGTATGTAAAAACAAGATTGCGAAGGCGCACTTGGTGTGTCAATTCCGTGGGTGCGAGATGGACAAAAAAGAAAAGAAAAAAAAAAAAAGCTACACATGTATGCATATGTACATCTGCGTATTCTTATGTATATTCACTCACATAAGGATACACGTGTTGCGCGTGGAGAAGGTGCTTGACATGACTTTTTTTTTCCAGCGTTTTAGACGTATGTGGACATACATGCGGATTTGTGCATGAATACACAAAGTACGTGTCTGCTTTCTTAAAATGCTAAAATGCTTTCCTCTTTGGAATGATATTTTCTTTTAACCCAAAAGGGGGAACAAATTATGTTTGCAGAATGGGTGGGAAAAAAAAAACAAGAAAACGAATGAGAAGAATGTAGAAGCTACATATGTATGGGAAAATGCGAAAGAGTAGTGTGTAAATGTCTAAATATATAAATGTTTTTATTTTCTTTTTATTATTTTTTTTTTTATAATTGCATCCTCGTTACTTCTTCTCCATGGAATGTGCCCCACGTGTACAAACGGAGATAGCTAACCTTTTTGAGGAAAAAAAATGGAAAGAAAAATTGATGAGATAACTTCGGTCCTGTGGCGTCTCGCCATCAGGAAAAGCGACGTGGGAAGATGGTGAGTCCGAAGAAATCACTTTGCTTCGCAGTTTGTGTAAATGGGATTAACTTTTATGTGCATTTCTTACGGCGCTACGATGGGTTTTGTGTATGTCTGTGTGGGTTCCCCTTTTTGGAACAGCTCGCTTGGGAAGTGCATGCTGGACAGGGGGGAATATATTTTCCCCTTTCCCGATATTGCAGTTTTGCTGTTTTGCTCCTTTTCACCTTTGCGATTTTTTATTTTTTGAGGGAACGCATTTCTACCCGTGGGGGATACATCCAAAGAGAGGCCTTTTTTTCTTTCCTTTGCCCATAAAGCCACACACATTTTTGTATATTTAGCGAGCAATCCCCTTTTAATGCGCACACGACTTCGGCTCGGCGCTTTCCACGCCGGCAAAACAAAATGGACTTCTCCCCTGCGTATATCCAAAGCAGTTTAGGAAAAAAACAAAAATTGGCCTTTTTTTTTTTTTCTTTCAAACTCTTCACTAATTTGTGTGACGTGATTTATCTCAGAACGGAATGTCCACATAATTCGTGGTTGCTTGGTTGTTGCCACGGGGGGATAAATCATTGTAGGGTCCATTTTGTGGCGAGGCTCCCCAGCAGAGTCCCCCCCGCTAGGGAAGGAATTCGCCATTCCATTAATTCGGGCGTCGCCTTACGGTCATTCTCCCTCGTGGGTACACAAACGACGGAAGCCCCCCCTTCCACTTCGATTTCAAAAGAGGGTATCTTTTCTTTTTTTTTCTTTTCACACAAGGGGTTCATTATTTCAACATTGGAGAAGTCAAAATTTGTGACATAAAGAAGGGGAAAGGGGGGGAATAAATACTTTGTGTACTAAGTGGACAAAAACAGTTCGGTGAGAAAACAAATCAGGGGTGTAGCTGAAGGGTGTGCTAGGGAAGGAGGCCTCGGCGGAAACGATGAACACGTTTTTAAAAGCAGCCCGTTCGTCACTGTGTTTACGCGTGGCTGCTACCGCGAGGACTTGGAAATGCCTGGCTACGCGAGTACCCCCCCTAGGCATGCGTGTGTTCACATATATATATGTATATCTTTATTTTTTCTCTTTTTTTTACACCTCTTTTTTATTCATGCGAACGGTCGGAATATGGCTCTTATCCAGTTTTAAACTTCCACGCGGGGTTCCCATTTGGCCGTCATCTCTTTCACGCCTTACGCATGTGACATACCTAAGCGTATGCATACACGTATGTATATGTTATTACAATACTCACTTCGCATGGCTCCCGTGGGTGATGTGTTTGCTTTTCCCTTGGCACATCGGCAAATTTTGTAAACATCGCAGAGTTTTTCCCCAAATGGGTTTTATTCACCAACTGTTAACTCCCTAATGCTGGTAAAAAAAAAAAAAAGTCACTCGCGTATGCTTCCCATATTGTTGCATTATCCATATGCCACCAGGGCGAACCCCACTTCTTTTCCCTCCGGTTTTATTTTTTTTTTTTTAAAAAAAAGAAGAAAAAAGTTCCTCTTGTGCCCCATATCGTTACACCGAAAGTCAAATGACGCATTTGACAAAGGAAGAGCAAAATGCACATTCTCGCCACCCAGGGAATAAACCACCAACCGGAAAACAGTGAAATGAGCCAAACGGGAAATAGCCAGCGAACCAGGAAACAGCCAGCCGACAAGGAAAAAACGCGCCAACCAACGTAAAAAATCGGAAAACCCTGCACAAACAACCTGCACGCACCAATTCACGGCAACGATTGATGAATACGGCTATATAAATGAACAAGCAATTGCGCGATTATGTCATAAGCCACACGCTTCTTTATCACACGACTTTTTGCGATACGCCAGTTGGCGATATATGCCTTTTTTCCTCTCTCTTTGTATGTGCGTACGTTCGTATGAACACTCTGCGGAGCTGCAGCTGTCCGTGCCCCCCTTGACTTTTCCTGCTCAACGATGCGGAGTTTTTCCTTCCCCCCTCCTTGTAAATTCGAATAATGACCACCAGATTCTTCCAACACTAAGTCCTCATTTATTCAATTCGAGAACGAGCAAAGATCACCTCCTTCTCCACTGAAGAAAGGTGCCCGACGCGGAAAGGGGAAAAACGGAAGAAGCGGAAAAGAGAATAAGGATCAGCAGGGACCAAACCCCAAGTAGCTACTGCCGAATAAGATAAAACTTGGAACCCCCACCAAATCGAGTGAAAGAAAACAGAAAATTCATTTTAGAAATGCTAAACGATATTATATTTCAAGTTATTATTGCTTCTTTTGGAGTCACAATAGTTAACAGCGATAAAATAAAAATTCTTCAAAAGTTCAGTAAGCACGAGGAGACATCATGCGTCGCTACTCTAGAGGGTTGCGCAATTGTCCAGAGTCCCTATCTCTGCTGGGCGTTGGAAAAAAGGAGGGAGAGGGAGATTCAGTTCTCCCCTTCCCGCATTCTCTTTTTTCTTCTTTTCCGTTACAATACGTGTGCAAATAATCGGGCACCGTGTTGGAGGTGTGTTTATTTTATCCCTTCTCGTCCGAAATGTGGGCGGTGTAGGACGATACATTTGCATATGTACACGTGTGTATTTTTTTTTTTTTTTTTCAGGATATGCCATCTACGTCTTAATTTTGTCCTTTTTGCTATACAAGGGAATACCCTGGAAGAGGGATAATTACTACACCTACTTGAACATCAGGCCCAATGCAACGAAGCAGGAAATACAGACCGCCTACAGGCAGGCGGCGAAAATATATCACCCCGTAAGGATGGCTGCTACGTCCAAAGGACGAGCGAATGGGGAGAGGGAGTGGGCCAAGGGCGTCATTAAGACGAGGTGCCCACGTGCTCATCTGCGTTCACTCGAGTATTTTTCTTTCCCATGTCACTGACTTTCACACCGCTTTATTCCCACTTCAACTCCTCTGCGCCCCCCGTTTGCAGGACAAAAACCCGGACGAGTCGGCCGACTCCTCATTTATAAAGTTAAAACAGGCATACGACATCCTGACTGACGACACTAGGAGAAGCAACTACAACCGCTTCGGGGACTACAAGAATGGTAACGTCGGCAGGGCGATGTGTTTAGCCATCAGTCGTGTGTGTAACAGATCAGACATGCATTTACCGTTCGGCTAGCTTTTTTTTTTTTTTTTTTTTTTCTCTCTTTGCCGTGTGTGCATAACTTTTCCTCTTTTACTTCTTCCCTTCAGGTGAAGTTGACGACAATACGGCCACACTGCTGATATGCCTTTCGTTGGTCCAACACACAATGTTTTTCATCATAGGATATTTTTTATCGTACCCACGCAAACTGATGTTTGCAAGACAAGTGAGTTTGCTGTCATTCTGTGGGAAACACACATGGGTTGTAATTCTCCACCAAACGATTGCATGTATCGAGTGGGGACATTTCCGTGCTTGCTTCTACATAGGTGGGCGTATAATTTCTTCTTTTTCTTCTTTTTTTGAAGATATTTCTGGTGTACAACATAGCTAGCTTCTGCTTCGAGCTGCAGTTCCGATTTATCGAAGACGACACGACTTTCGACTGGCTACCCTCGATAGGATATCTCCTTCCATATGAGAAGATAAAATTACTTAGGATGTTATTCCCCATCGTTTTTTTTATTAGCATATGTTCCTCAGCGTACACATACACAGACAGAAATGCTACGTTGATTTATTTAATGCGATCCATTTTGGCTACCAACAGAATCGTTTTCGAAAGATCAAATGACGTCATCGAGTCGACTAACTATTTAAAGAAAAATGGAGAACAACTGGTTTCCAAGTTACAGGAAATGAGGAAAGCTGTAGAAGATGAGAAATATGCGCAGGCAAAGATAAAAGACGAGGGACAAAAGGACGAAAGGGAATGCTTGGAAGATGGTAAAAAAGACCCCAAGGACCAAAATAATAAAGACGATCAGCTGCGCCAAAATGTGAAGGAATTTGCCTTAACCCTCGATTCGCATCAAATGGGCCTACTTGAAAAGTGCTTTGAACTGATGAAGAATAAGAACACCAAGGACAAGAAGAACCAGAAGAAGTCCTGGTTCGAATTCTTCTCCCTCCAGATGATCTTCGGCATTATATTCGTGTACATCTGGTTCACCTCGAAGTGAGCGCAGGTCACTGTGCTACCAGTAGTAGGAGCAGAAGTGGTAGAAGTGGGGATCCGAAAGCAAAACCGTTAATAAATCGTTAATAAGTCGTTAGCAAACCGTTAGTGAATCATTCCCGTATTGTTAGCGTGCCGCTGGCCAACCGTCGGTGGTGTCCACTTCGCAACTTTGCCGCGCCACCCTGGAAGTCAGCCAAAAATTTAACGAGGTGAGGACGCATATCCATCGGAGTCTACAAAACGAACAAGTGGAACCCCCTTAGAGGAATTCCAAAGAAGCCACATTTGTGCGGTGTCTTTTTTCATGTAGGATAAATTAAGCAGGCGTGAAAATTTGAAGCAGAAGGAGGAGGAAAAAACAGAAAAGACAACCAAAAAAAAAAAACAATCAAGTGACCACCTAACAAATAACCCCCTATTTGTACCCCTTGTGAATGCTACGCGCACATAAATGGAGCACTTTGGCCTTTTAGTGATAATCCAAAGTGGTCCCTTGCATACGTATATAAACTATATGTGTATATTTTATTTATTTATTTTTTTTAAATAGCTCATGTGTTCGCACCCACGTATGTGCACACCGCGTACCCCCTACAGCGTTATATCAACTGTGTGACGTCCACGTTGACTCACCCACCTACCAGCACACGTTACGTGTGTGTGCATCTCCATAGGTAGGCCTGTTTTTGTATGCGTGAATATCGACTTAGTTGGGTACATATGTCTATATGTGTTCATGCCAGGTGATGCGCTATTTTTAAAGATCCCCTATTTTTAAGTCAGCCTTGTAAAGCGAAGGAGGGAGGGTAACTTCTGCGACTTCAAAGGAGGAGAAGTATGTTCTTCCAAGCGCTATGTGGATCGTGTGGAAGCGAAAACTGTCTTACGTGATGTGCACTGTTTATGTGTTAAAATGTTGAATTAAAAAAAAAAAAAAAAAAAAAAAAAGGAAGATTTTGTCTTACACGGCGCATGTTTTAATTTGGCCTCAGGGAGGAAAAGGAGCCAAGGTGAAAGTGGCCAAGATAAAGGCGCGCCAGCGGTTATCCCCATTGGGGGGGTGTCCCTACGGAGGAGTGTGTCATACCTTCGGAAAATTCGCACGATTCTTGTAATTATATAGCTTCCACCATCATGCCATTGAAAAGCTGTCATTCGTGCTAATCGAATAAATAGTTCTGAATTGGCCCTTTGGGAGAAACCCCTTCTGCGCCTCATCAGGAAGGCTGTCCATGGGGCCGCTAAAGCTATTCTGGCCGTTAAAGCTACTCTGACCGTAGAAGGCGTTTTGGCCCATGCAGGTATCATTCGGGTAGGAGGCGTACCGCATGATGTATACGGGGGACGGGCTGCAAAACCGGTTGAAATAATCGTCGCTTGGTTTGTTGAAATGGAGGGGAGGCAAGCCGCTCGTCAGGGAGGGGGGCAAGTTGTTGCAGAAGCTGCTGGGCAGGGGGCTTGTCAAATTCCCAGTCAAGCCGGAAGGTAAGCCAGTCGGTAAGCCGCTCTGCGATTTGCTCGCCACCCCGACGGGCACGTTTCTATTCCGCCGTATTATCGACTTCGAAAGCTTCAGCGCGTAGACGTACATCTCCTTATCATTGCAGGAAAGCTCCATAGAGTCAATATACCCACACATGGTCAGGTTCTTAAAATTTCCGAACAACTTTCCCAATCGAGAATAAATCATAAATGTATGAAACAATCTTTTTCCACTGAGCAACTCAAACAAATCATCGCAGAAGTGGTTGCAATTTTTGCACACGAAGTTATACGTATTGGGTCTGTATATCTTTCCGAGGGCATTTAAAATTTCGCTAAACTGGGCATACGTTATTTCCACAGAGGTCAGTTCGTAGCTCTTGCAGTATTGCCCGATGGTGGACTTTTTGGGCTTGCAGGTGGTGATTCCATCCATGGAGAAGGTGTACTCGCTCCCGAAAAGTTCGATTCCTGGGGGGGTGATCGGTGCAAATTGGGTAAAGAAGGTAAATCGAGGTGTATGCAATATTGGCTACAGCGGTACACACATTGCGACTTGCCATGACGCCCCAGACTTGGCGACTCACCCGTGTGACGCACATTTTTCAGAAAAAAGGGAACGTCTAGGGTGTAGGTGTGCAGCCAGATATTCATTTATATTCGCAGTGTGCAGTGGACTGTTAGGACTAAGTCGAAGCGGGCATGTGGACGAATGCGCTTTGCTGCTATATTGCGAACTAATTGGGCGCTAAACAGTTAAGAGGGGGGAAGAGCAGAAGAAGAAACATAGCAGAGAATAGTAACGGTCAGCCAAAGTAATTGTCCTGATTTGTGCCTTTTTCTTTTCTCCACTGAAGTGATTACAATTGGGGTGGTGGAACAATTCTGCTAAAACGGTTTAAGAAAAAGGAAAAAAAAAAAAAATATACACACAGGGAATTTTCTATTTTTTTTTTCCCACCTTTTCCGTGGTAACTTTGCTGATGATTCAGATTTTTTCATAGTTCAAAGGTTAACATTTTTTTGTTAAAAGGAAAGAAAAGAAAAAAAAAAAAAACAATTACGATGGACAATGGAGCAGCGTGTGGAGGAAAAATTTTACTTCGTACAAATTGCTACCAGCGTGGATGTCGTTAACTTCGCCTCCTTCGCAAACACAGTTTGAAGAAATGTGAAATGGTGATGTGACAAGTTGTACACTCGGAGTTTCACTTCTGCTGTTCCTTCATGGTGGAAGAAAAAATATTTTTCTGCTTCTTTGCCATCCTGATATAACACCATTTTTATATGCTGCTTTTTGCCTTTTGTGTTTTTTTTTTATCCCACGGAGCGGTGCGCACGCACTAAGGAAAACTATACACACGTGCACAGCTGTAGGTGTATACACCTAAGGAGATATGTTTTCCGTTTTCGTAGCTGGGTCACCCACTTATGTCTTATTTTTTTGGCCCCCCGTGGAATGTTACCCTGGTTAGAGGTGTGCCCTAATTGCCCTGGCGCGAAGCCACTTCTTATGTTCATGCCTGTGTAAATTAGGGAAATGCCCCTGGCCCATTTTGCAACCTCCCCAAAATTAGCAGCGCGATGTCTTAGCCACAGGAGGGTGCTCATATGTCCTCATGCGTGGTAAAGTTTTTTTCTTTTTTCTTCCTTTCGCCAAACGGTGTAGCAAAAAAATCACCCAAAAGGAGTGAATGCTAAATTCGAAGGTTCGTGCCAAACACAAGAAAGAATTATTTCCTTCGCAAATGTGTTTATATTTTGAAACCTCATTTTTTTCTTTTGTGGAACTGCGAAAAGGTTGCTCTCTGTACCTGGTGATAGGAGGTATACGTGGGTCGCTGCCAACTTCGTGGGGGGGAGGCAATGCGCAGCAGGACCCCCTTTAAAAGAGCGTAATTATTCCCATAAAAAGGGCGCGTGGAAGGAATAAAGGAAAAAATGCTTCTCAAGGATCTCTTTGGGTAAAGTTGCACACTTCAAGGGGAAACAACCATTCTTCTCACTTAACCCTTAGTAAGCATCCCCACATCTGGCAATTCACGAATGGTCTTTAGGGAAAGTGCCTTTCCCCACGTGTCACCACCTCGTGCTAGTTACTTGCTACACACTTGGCTTACCCATCTGGCTTCCTCCGCACAAGCGTTATCGTTATTTTCGCGCCAAAAATGGGAGGCCCCATTTTTAAAGCGGCCCAAAAGGACGCAACCGTGAACCGTCCTAATGCCTGCGCGGCGAAACCGCACGTTTGCAGTTAGGTGCATGTAAAAAGGAAAAAAAAAGGGAAAAATTTAGTACACACCAAATGGTACACACGTATGTGCGCATTCAGGTAGCCTTCTTTTATTTGTCTGGTCATGCAAACGACTACTAGAAGAATGCACGAACTGCTTCTCTTTTAATCGCTAGCTATTTAGCGCGCGCCAAACGACCGCAATCGCCTGGACATGTCAACTCTCCTGCGGCATTGCTTAAAAAGTGCATGCAGATATGCACCAATTATGGGAATAAGGGAGAGCTATTTTACATGCACTGTTCATATTTTTTTTTTTCACATTTGCAAAAATGCCTGCCCTTACGTGTTTTAGCTTGCAATTTCTGTAAATCCATGAATACATCAAAATGGCTAGTTGAAAAAAAAAAAAAAGACGGAAATGGGTTGTCTTTTCTGGAGAGGTGTAGACAACTGTTAAATTCTGCAACGGTTTTAGGAGGCTACTTTGTAGGAAAAGACTACAGGAGGTTAGAACAAGCCGCTTATGCATGAAGGCGCCAGGGAGGGAAAAAAAAAAAAAACTTAAAAAAGGATCAGGAAAAGCTAGTCGAAAATTTGCAAAAAGTTTGCACATACTTTCTAAGCATTTTTCAAAAATGAATTTAAAACTAATTTAAAAATAATTAAAAAATAAATTAAAAAATAAATTAAAAAATAAATTAAAAAATAAATTAAAAAATAAATTTAAAAGTAATTTAAAAACTATTTTAAGATTATTTTAAAACTACTTTAACAAAACTTTTAAAAAACTTCCAAATTTTTTTTAAGTACAACCAAACCTACACCAAACTTGTAGCAGCATACTTCAAACTTACGCCAAACTTACTTCAACATCACCCAAGTTTACACCAACTTTACGTCAACTCTACCCCAACTTTACGCCAACCTTCCATGAAGCTTACACCATTATACTGCAAAACGTACATATAGCTAACGCCAAAGAACGCACCAAGTTTACACCAAATCTGCGCCAAACCTCCGCCAAACTAAAGCAGAAACTACATCAACATATCGGAACACTTTACCCAAAGGAGAACCTGCTCAACTTGAAGACTCTCCCTGAGGACTGGACCCATCCCTGAGGACACTCTACTGTTCATACCAGAAACTTCCCAATTTTATCAAATTTTTTATCCAGAAGGAAGAAAGAAAAGGTTTCTTATTTTCTTTTTCTGCGTATGCGATAATATACATACCCTGGGAGAAGCCTTCCCCCCAATAATTCAAGCCACTTATCTCAAGATTAACTTATTGGATTCATCCTTTCTGCAGTTAGAGGAGGCGTCTTTTCATTTTCCGATCTGCTTAACATTTGTTGATTTTTCCTGTCTTCAAAATGGCCTGCACAAACTTCAACTCCCCGTACCAGGCGGAGAAAAGGCGGACCACGGAGGATGTTGAAAACACAAAGTTGGAGAACGTGAGCGCGGCCATCGACTACCGCGAAATGGGTAAGTGAGAAAGAGTTCGTCCTCTCGCCTGTGCGTTCATACAGATATACGCTGGTGCGTAATTACTCTCATGTGTGTGCCAAGCCTCAGTATGGCGTGTCCACCCCCCGAAATATACAGGATGTTGCCATTTTTATCTCCCCCCCCAACTTGCAGATCTGATACTTTTTCCTGAAGGGTCATTAAAAAATATCAACAACACTGTGGTGAGTGAGAAGCACTTGGTTGGGAAGTCGGTCGCTTTGTACTTTTCGAATGGGAGTGACCCCAAGTGTAGGGCATTCCTTCCTTTCCTGCAGCAGGTAAACTTTCTCTTCACACGTGGGCATGTACGGAGCGCGTGGTGCAAAGAAGAATGGTGACACCTTGTCTGCTTTATCATTCGTTTCCCTTTTTGACCCCCCTCTCCCCCCATTTTAGTACTACAAAACCATAAACGAGGCAGGAGCCAGCCAGAAAATTGAAGTAATCTTTGTGAGTACGGACCCGGACAGAACCTCCTTCGAAGACCACAAGAAGCACATGCCGTGGCTGTACATCGACATAGCTGACCCCTTAACGGACATTCTGAAGAAGCACTTCCGAGTGATGAACCCATACGAAGTCCCCTTCTATGGGTCTGGGCCGAGAAGTGATGTTCCCTGTTTAATCGTTATTGGTAGTGATGGGCGGGAGGCACAGCTCCTTCATATTTGCAGTGGAAGGGACGAAGGAGAAAAGGGAATTCTGCGATGGGACTACAGGAATAATGTCTACTCGTTGAATAAAAAGGAGTCTTCCTTCTGATTGGGGTACGCTCGCGCGAGGGTTTTTTTTTTGTTTTTTTGTCTTTTTTCGTGGTGGTTTTTGGGAAGTGGCAAGTATGGTCGCAAACAGAGCGATATTAATCATGGAGTGAGGGCGATTCCTTTTTTGTGTGCAGCTTTTACTACAGCGTAGTAGGTTGCTTCACTTCGCACATGCAGACAGATACAGTTGGGATGGGTGAGCAAGGCCCCCCCGTAGGGTATATATACTGCCATTCGCGCCTGATATAAATGGCCAGTACTTAAGACGATTCGCCTTACACCCGAGGGATGTGTAAAACGCGTGTTCGAAGTGAGCAAATATACCCCTGTCTCTCTGTTGCGCATGTGAGTGTTCCTGTCTACATGTAAGCGTGTGAGCCTGTGTTGCGTTTATTTTATTTTTTTCACCTTTGCAAGTTTTTACCGTTCATTTGAGTGCTGTTCCTTTTGTGCCACTATTTTTTTTTTTTCTTTCTTTGATTTGTGTAAAGTGCTAAATTGAATTGTAAAACGGGAGAAAACCCTTCCTTTGAAGGACTCAAACATTTAAAAAAAAAAAAAAAATAATAATAAAATAAATAAATAAAAAAAAAGAAACATCACTGGGGAGAGGAGGCTACCTTTGGGGGGATTTTACATCCAAAGAAATCGCTTCAGAAGAGCTATGCCCCTTTTCTACGGCTGCTAGCGCGCAAGTGCAACCAAGCGAGGTGCGTGGAGCGATGCAGTTAACCGGCACTACAAGGTATGCACATGCACACTTGCCCGAGGGCTTACGCAAAAAAATGAGAGTACCTCGGCTCGGTGAGGGTGTCCCTTTGGTGATCCTGGCGGAGGTGTCTTTTGTCCCCATGCAGTAGGGCGGCGCGGCGGTGAAGCGTATAGGTGGAGAAGAGCGTATAACCTTTTGCGCATGCCTAAGCTGCATGCCCTTGTGCGCATCTTTTTCTGCCACACTGGCTGCGGGATTGTTTTTTCTTCCGGTAGGATCTCCCCCTCGTGTGAGTTTCACTAGGGGTGACCGAACGATGGACATTTGGATAGGTACATCAGTCCCATTTGGATAGCCACATGAATTCCATTCGGAGTTCCATTAGCAGTTCCATTTGGAGTTCCATTTGGCGTGGCGTTATGTTTCCATTTGTGCTTGCTTCCCCCTTCCACATCACCGCGTGATGCTAAATGAAGCTACTTAAGCTGAGTAAGATTACCTTGGCTCACACGGGGGATTTTCTTTTTTTTTTTTTTTTCCTTTTCTTTTCCCACACCTTTATACCTTTATGATGACCCCTTTACATTCTTCCCCCTTTTTTGGCTGTTCCCTGTCCCGCTAGTCCTTACCTTCTTTTTTTTTTTTTTAAGCCGCGTGGTGGGGCTGACTTATGCTGATTGCAGCAATTGCTGCTTTGATTTCTCTTTTTTATATTTTTGTGCCCGTGAGTGTACTTCCCCCTTCGAGCGCGCCTCTCTCTTTGTGGGTTTTCGTGCAGAGCTTTCGAAGGGGAGTAGCGGAAGCGCGTAATAAGGCAGCATAGCACAGACCCGGAAGGAAACTCTCAATCCAATACATGCACATAGAAATATAACAACGCGTGTATAAGGGCTAGGAGAGAAGAATACACAAAACATATACAGACACCTCTGTACACACGCTTACTCATGTGCGCCCGCACGAGGGAGGCAGACAAACCGCTAAAGTAGCTATAAGGACAGTTCGCTTGGGCAACATGGCGGAGAAGGCCACGCGGAGTGTGTTGTACTTCCCGCTGTGCTGGGCCTTGCCCATGTTGCTGTTCCTTTATTGGGGCTACAACTCCCTTGTTAACGGCGCGATTTGGGAAGGCGTCACCGATGGAGAGGCCAAAAATGTGAAACACCTAACCCACGAGGTGGAGTTACAAATATATAGTCAGCACACACTTAACTGCATAGCTCTCTTTTGCAACAATAAGGAAGTGGCATGCAAAGATGTCTACAAAGAATTCGTGAAGGCAGCAGATGAGATAGCCAGTGACGATATAGTATTCGTTTATGTTGACTCAATTACCCTCAAAAAAACGGCAGACAATTTCGACATCAAAAAAGTTCCAAAAATTTTGACTTTTAAAGATTTCGATCCAGAAAAAGGATACACCTTTGGGAAAAAATATACAAAGGAAAATATCGTGGAGTGGTTTAAACTTCTTCCTACCCCATCTATAGAAGTGATGGAGAAAGATCATGTTGAGAAATATGTCGAGATGCAAAAGAAGAAAGGGTATGCTAGTATTATTGCTTTTTGTGTAAAAAATTCTGACCATGTTCATAAGTTTTTCCATTTTGGGGAAACACACTCACTGCCTAACTTAGCCGTGGGGATGGTCTACACCGATCTGCAGTCTGACGTAAGAATTGAAATATCCAACGGGCCAGGGGCTACCATTCCGGAAGCGAACACAAAATATAGTGATCTGTACAAACCGAAAAATAACGTATGGGTCTCTAGTGACATCCTTACATTCGCCAGTGAGTACATGGCGCAGTTTCCCGTGATTATCAATTATAAGAGGAGCTTATACAAAGCGCAGAAGGGCGAAATTTATGTCTACCTATACCCCCACTTTGGGCACTACTCGGACGCGCTGTACGTGGAGTTGGCCCCCGTCATACGGGCGCACCACCCGCAGGTAGGGATTGGCGGCTTGCATCAACACTTCGCCGATTCAACATCTCTCCCATTTGACACCTCCTCCATTTGATATCTCCACCATTCCACACCCCTCCGCAGCTCCGATTCGTCTTCCCCAAGAGCGACGAAGTGGCCGATTTGCTGGGCACCGAGAAGGGCGGCAATTTCATCCTCGTGGTGGACTACAGAGACGCCACGGTGGACGTCCTGTTCGGCCTATTAAGGCCCAAGAAATACATCAAGCATCTGGAGAGCGACAAAATAGACGCGGAACAACTTACCCAAGCTATCACCCAATTTTATCAAAACGAACTTCCTCAAATTAAGAAGTCACAAAAGGAAGTAAAAAGAAGAGAGCAACAGAACTATCAAATTGTTTGTGCCAATAATTTCGATTCCCTCGTCTTAGACCCAGAAAAGATTGTTTTACTTTTTTATCATGTCGAGGGATGCAAAGAATGCAAGCCCCTTTTCTCTTTCTGGTCCCATGTCTCCAATTTCTTCCACCTGGAAAATAAATATAAAAAGGTCTTAGTGGCCACCATGGATGCTAAGTTAAACGACATGACTGATGAGTCCGTTGACTTTTACCCCAGCGTGGCGATTTACCCCACGGGTAAGACAGGCGAGGCAGCGGCGAAAGGGGCGGCATGCGCGACAGAAGCAACTTTGCGTTGGTCACTCTGGGAGAGCGACTTGATGGTTCCCCTACAATTCCGTTTCGTCATTCAGACGAGCGCAGTGCGAATGGGGAACTTAGTGAAGTGTACAGTGTGACGTGTGAAGAGTGACCTGTGAAGGCCGAACCGAATCACCGTTGTGCTTCCTTCCCCCACTTTACTCATTTTTACCACAATTCTCCCTCTTTTCTTCTTCCCCCCGTACGCAGGCTCAAACAAACTGAAAAGGAAAAGATTTCTGCTCTTCCCCCTCAAGTTGGACACGCTGATCGACATGGTGGACGATCTGTTGGAAGTGGAGGAGGACCTGTGAAGCAGCCACTAGAGGGGGGGTCCGCCCCTGATGTTTCCCGACACGTCAGCTGCTACATCAGCTGGAACTTCTGTTGTCACGTCTTTTCCACGTTGTTTCCATTTGTAGGGCCATCTCTTTTGCATTTCCCCCCCTTCTTGCCTTTCTTTTTCACTTTTTTTTTCACTTTTTTTTTTCACTTTTTTTTTTCACTTTTTTTCTCTTTTTTTTTTTTTTTTCCCCCCAAAATTAACCCCACGCGATGTGCCCCCCTGGAGAAAAAAAAAGAAAAAATTCACTCAACGCATGCATCGTCTGTAACTGGGATGTCTAATTTTTTTGATCCCTTTCCACCCGCCTCTGCTCCTTTCTCCAGATGTAACTCAAGCCGCGGGTTCTCTCTCGCCCTTTGTGTAAGATCCATTCTGTTGTTGTAACATTTCGCCCGGCGGTGTCCGCATATGTGTAGCTGCGCGTACAAGGACACGCGGAGGCACGTTTATATTTTCTTTTTTTTTTCGCAACCTTTTGTGAATTGTTACACCCACTTACACATTTTTTCCTGCACGCTCACTGGACTTGGCCTTTTTCAACATAGTACAATATTTGTCCCCAAATATACAGTCCTCACCGAGTCACTTTTCCTCTGTTTTTTTCTTTTTTTTTTTTTTTCGTGTCCAAAAGGGGTTCACGAGAAGGGGAGGGGAAACTTCGCAAAGGGAGAGTCAACCATCGAGTTAGCCACCAAGTTAGCCACCGAGTTAGCCGCCCAGTTAACAATCGGGTTGAGGAGCTAGTTAACGGGCCAGTTCGCCAGCCGATCGATCGCATAAACGGGAGAGCATCCACGATCGGCGGCACAGGGAGGTAGCCCGACGAAGCGGAGCTCGCAAAGGAGACTCAACGTTGTCAAGCTGAGAAGTTGAGAAGCTCAGAAGTCGAGAATCTGAGTAGTCCAGAAGCTGAGTAATTTCGAAGCCGCCAAATAGCGAAGCAAACCCCCCTCTGCATTTCCAAAATGTTGTACCTGACGAAGGTGATCACCAACGCCTGCCTGGCGGTGGTGAACTGCGGGCTGTGTTTATCGGCGACGAACCTGGCGAGAATGATGCTGGTGAGAGATTTCAAGATATGCCCAGAGGGGTACATCATGTGCGAGAAGGAGAAGTGGTACTTCGCAAGCTTCTACTTCACTCTCTTCATGAGCGCTTTCCTCGGGTGTCTCATTACGCTATACTTTAAGAGTTCCAACCGAAGAAAGGCACTCATGGGAGTGCACTATCTCTATATCATTGGAAGCTTATTAACAGTATATAGTTCCCCTCACATAGTTATATTTTTATCCTCTCAAGCGCTTTTTGGACTAGCCATTGGAGCATCTGTGGTGATTGTATCTTGTTACATTTTAGAGTACACCCCGAAGGATCACAAGAAATACTATGGGTTCTACATGCAGATATTTTTCGCACTAGGGTTACTGATTAGTCACCTTTTCGGAGCCATGTATGCGAATATGCGCTTCTCCAACCCGAAGACGACATATTGGGTGTTGACTGTGCTGTATAAAGTGCACTTGGCGTTACCCTTACTCTTCAGTTTGGTGTCTCTGCTTCTCTTCTCTTTCGTATTTACTCTGGACACACCACAACATCTGTACGAATCAAAGAAATTTGAAACGTATGAAAAGTCCAAGACCAAATTGAACATAAAAAATTTTGACGAGACGGAAGAATATCACAGAAATGAAACGACAAAGGAAGTGAGCTTACTAGGAAAGGATATGCCAATAGTGAATTTTTTTCAAAACGAAGCGTTACGGAAGACTTCCTTTGTAGCGATGCTGCTCTGTTTTCTTTACTCTCTTAATGGATCATTCCTATTTTTCAATTCTATGTTTTTCTTTTTCAAGGCTTTCTCTAGCACCAAGGCTAATACATTTATCTCAGTTGCCTTTATGTCTCTTTACCTTATTAGCTCCATCGTCTCTACAAGATTGATTCAGACATATGAGAGGAGGGATCTCTTAATTACTGGCCTGGTTGTACAAGGCATTTCAGCAGCATGTTTATTTGGCTCCTACTTCCTTGATTTTACAAGCCTTCTACACAAAGTTATGCTGATTGGTGCGATCGCTGCCTATTTTATCGGCTTGTCCTTAGGGTTTGGACATATGATTTGGAGTCACGTGTTTGATTCATTTCCTAAAGAGTGTAAAGTCGTCGCTGCCTTCTTCTCCTACTACGCTCTTTTCCTTGGTGCCTTCTTCATTTCTGTAGTGTTTGAGTTCATAAGCATGAAGCACTACTACTACCTCTTCCTCCTTGGCCTGATTTCTCTTTCCATCTCCATCGTTTGCTTCAACAAGTGCTACACGTACGAAAGGGTGGCCATCGTTAGGCACGACTCTGTGGAGGAATAATCAAGGGGGTACGGCGGCGAGGTGTCAAAGTGCTGAAGTTTCGAAGTGGTAAAGTGCCGAACTCTCGATGTAGCGCCCTCCAGGAGAAGACACACATGGGTAACTCCCCCCCGAACTCGACCGGATAGACCACCAAAAGCGGGTATTCCACGCGACTGAACAAATTTGCAGCATCAGTTGAGTGAAGGCATTACAAGGAGCATATTTAGTATAAGACCGAACGGAGCACTCATCGAAGAAAACTCTCACCAAGAGGGACGTTTATAATGTTATTACGGTGCACACGGTAGGTATAGTTCCCCCTTTATTTCTTCTTTTTTTTTTCTTATTTCCCCTTTAGGGGGGATCCTCATAAGAGTCGTCACGCGGAAACGCCATCATTGCTTCCCTCCCCTTTGTGTTGTCTCCATTTCTTTTTTTTTACTCTTAATTTTACATGCCTCCTTTACAAAACTTTTCCATGTGCGTCCTTCCAATTACGGTTGGTGTTTCTCGCTCCATGTGTGCACCTACAGTGAACAAGAACAAGAAAAAAAACCTTTATTTTGCATTCCTTTCTTTTTAATGACAATTCGTGATGTAAGTAGCTGTCGCTTGAGGAGTTGGCCCAGCCAAATGTTAACTCCGACAATGGCTACCATGTCGGGAGAGAGGCGTTTCCGAAGGGTACTTTCCTGCCCCCACCATCACTAAAAAAAAAAACGCTTCTGAGAGGTCGATATTTTTCGGGACGTCCCCTCTGTGAGCGAGGAGATTCTTCATTGTGGATCTGCCAATGAAACGGATACGGCTTGCTCCTGCCCACTTATGAGGGGAAAAAAAAAGGGGGAAAATTTTAAAAGTGACCAGTTTGGTGAGTCCCGCACAACAGAATGGTCCAACTGTCACCACGGGTAGGAGGGGAGTGATTTTTTCTCTATGTTTCGCCAAAATTTTCCTACAATCGCACGGTCTCTTCCCTCACATATGCATATCTAAACATGTCGCCAATAAACTGCAGCTACACCTACGCTTCACCATCCGGTTCATCTTCCAGATCATTCTGCGGGAGCCATGGAGAAGGAGTGGTCAACAAAGAAGAAGCTGATCCTCCCCATCCTCATCCTTTTTCTCCTCATTACCGTACAGACATTCTGGTGTGAAAGTATCAAACTGGAAAGGGTTCCCTTCGATAGGCAATCCGTCAGGGGATCTTTACAAAACAGAGTAAAGAAATTCCAGGGGAGTAAACTCGTACTGGTGAGTAACCTACCGAATGTGTCAGTGACTCATGGAGAGTTTTTGCACATGCTGGACGGGGAAGAGGGCCACCATGTAGGCAAGTTCGTTCGGCTCAGGAGTGGTGGTGACAGTGATGCGCTGTTGGCCGAGGATGCCGACATTTACGACGGACTAGTGATCATCCTGGATGCCTTGGACGACCAAGTGGTCGAATCGCTAAGCGCCAGCTATGTAAACATCTTCAGAGAAAAGAAGAAAAACGTTTTTTTAAGTCTTAACAATGTAAGCGGGAGAAGCGGGATGCAATTCTTAACACAGTTGCATATTCAGGTGTATGGAAGTGGGTCCTATGTGAAAGATCCATTTGGAACTGCATCACGAGAGGGGGTAGAGATCCCTGGGGGGAGAATCAACCAGGGGTATGCCTTATACACAGGAGAAATAATACGAGATACGTCAATCGTTGTTAACCCTTCCGGGGAGAACAAAAGGAAAGTTTTACTCTTCCAAGGGACAGCACATGTCATGATGGGAAAGACGAAGCACATTCTCTCAGTCGTAACCTGCACACAGACATGTCTTCTGTACGACAAAAATGGCAACGTGATGAAAAAGGCAAAACAGGGAACGAACTTATCTTTAGTGTCTTCCAGCCAGTGGGACAATAACTCACGATTGGTTTTCTCATCGTCAAGTGACATTTTCTCGGACCTCTTTTTTCACACAAATGGGGAGAATAAAAAATTGGCCCAAGAGATACTTGCGTGGAATTTTAAAAAGAGCGGCATCGTTCGGTACGATAAGTTTAAACTGTACAGAGGAGGAGGAAAAATGAGTCACGCAGCGGAAGACTTATCAGGAGGTCACCTCTCAGGGGGTGACCTCTTAGGGGGTGACCTCTCAGGGGGACACCGCATAGCGGCCACTCCCTTTTTCGCAAACGATTTGATCCACCTGTCCATCGACCTTTACGAGTTGAAGAGCAACTTCTGGGTCCCCCTCAAACGGAGGGACATTCAGTACGAACTCGTCAAAATGGAAGTTCACAGAAGAGATTTCCTAAATCTGTACAGAAATGCCGACAGTGCAACTTACTACAAAAGTTTTCATTTGCCAAACGAACACGGTGTGTATAAAATAAGGATATATTTCCGCAGAAAAGGCTACAACGTATTAAATTTGCATTTTTTCCTGCCCGTTCGATCTCCCCTGCATTATGATAAAAACAAAAAAGTGCACTTTGCTTTTTATCCATTTTATACGTACATTTATCTGTCTCTTTTTTGTTTTTTCCTTTTTATTTTGGTCATTTTGTTTGACGATTCGGGGGGGACCGCGGAGGATGGAGGTCAATGCAGCAGCGGAAAGAAAGACAAAATGGACTAGCGTGGTGCCCCCTCCTCCGCGCCGCGGCGAGTCAGTAGGAGCCGCATAGGCACACGCGAATTTGGGCGTTTGCGTTTTATCCTTTTCTTCTGCAGTATGCATAGTCCGTTGGGGCCCTCCCCATGATCGCGCGCTTCTGTTTACGTGTACGAATACGCATACAATTATGTTCATATGTTCATGCGTTCATATGCTTATGTTTGTGTTTTTTTTTTCCACGCCGCAACTGCAACGCGCGCGTGACAAATTCGTTGTCGTGTTGACCAACCGATGATGGAGCGTGAAACGGCAATTTATTTCTGTTCCCTCCGAGAGAACAAACTCGCAGTCCCGCCAAGAAGGCATCAGTAGGAGAGGCGCCTTTCAGGGAAAAAAAAAAACAAAAAAGTGCTACCGAATATTTCCCTTCTACCATCCACGGTAGGAGTAACTTCCCTGGCAGAAGTTACCAATCGAAAGGGGAGGCTTACAAGATGATGCAAGTTCCACGAACAATATGTTTTATGCGTACCCATTTTCCTACTGGATAGAGGAGTAGGCAAAATAGGAGAGTAGCAATTCGAGAGTCCTTCACACAGAGGCCACTCCATAACGAGCGTATAGGGCGCCACTCCCCGGCGCAAGGATTACAACAAAGAAAGTGTAGCACATAAGAAGCAATCCCAAATCTTTCAATGCGATCACCCCTCCTCCACGTGAACAAACGGAGAACACGATGAAGTACATTACCAATCTAAAAGAGATTGAAAATAAAATAAAGTACATCTGTGACAACTGCGGTGTTGCCCCGCCGAAGATACTAATTGTTAGCAAATATGTAGGCAGTGAAGAAATAAATAACATTCACACGTATGACAAGAAGTACCACTTTGGGGAGAATTCTCTGGAAGCCTTGGAGGAGAAGGCGAAGCAGCTACCAGACACCATCAAGTGGCATTTCATAGGAAACCTCCAATCAAAGAAATGCAAAGTCTTGGCAAATTTAAAAAACCTCCATATGGTGGAATCGCTAGATAAGGAAAAAAAAGCCACCCTGTTAAATAATTATTTAAAAAGTATAAACGAGAATGAACAGAAAACCACTGACCAGGTAAAAAAAATCCGTGTGCTTATGCAAATCAAAACAACGGATGACCCGAACAAAACAGGCATTCTGCATAACCACTATGATGATATTGAAAGCACCATTCTGTACATTATCAACAATTGTGAATTTCTCATTTTTAAGGGACTCATGACCATTTCCTCGTTAGAAATTGCCAATAGGGAAAACTCCTTCGTAATTTTGAATGATATAAAAACTAGACTGCTCAGCAATACAGTTATTCGTGATTACTTTTCTGACAGAAAATTTCATATGAGTATGGGCATGTCCGGCGACCTCGAACTAGCCATTAAGCACCGAACGACGCAGCTTAGAATTGGGAGCGCTATTTTTGGCTAGCTCGCTCATCATCATCGCCATGATCTTCATTTTTTATTTTTTTCTCTTTTTTCATGTGACAAGTTCAAAGTTTTTTCTTTTTTTTTTTTTGGAGCATAATGGCTAGCTACACATTGTGTGTATAATAAAAAAAGGAAAAGAAGGCGCGCACGTGTGCAGGGGCTAGATGGAAATTACAACGCCGCCTATTCGTTTGTTCCCGCTCATCCCATTTTCCCCTTTGGAATACACATAAAATTAATAATCTTGTCTCCATTTCATTTCTGTCCAACGAAATTGGCTTACAATTAAAAAAAAGGTACCAGATGGTTGGTATGTTAAGATACACGCTTGCGCGGTAAATTTCGTGAAGTAAGATTCTTCGAACAAAAAAAAAAGAAAAAAGATGTTCCCCCACTTGTTCCACATGGTTGTAAAAAAAAGGAATTGCAAATGTCACATAAAATGCGACTAGTAAAATGGGGAATCCGGGGGGGGTGGGAGCAAAAGAAGAAAAAAAAAAAAAAAAAAAAAAAAAGAAAAGATATGCACGTGCAGGTGAGTGAATATAACAAACGCACATATCCACTACATATAAACTGTATAGGCGTGCACATATCCACGTATGTGTACACTTAAAAACGACATGCGCACAACAATCACTTCACGTGCGCAGGCAAAACAAAAAAGAAGCTGCATTTGGGCGTAGTATTGTCGTTAGGTTCGAGAACATGTCTGTCCCTTCGGCGTCAACACGTTCGCTTTGTAGGTTAAGCGGCAAACCACTAAATGGGGGAGAGACAGCACAATTGGGGATGTCCCACCCACCGATACGTCGCGCGGGAATGTATGCTCGCTGATCTGCAGCAGAACAAAATATCACAACAGCGGGGCTTACCTCCTCCCCCATCCCTACGAATCGTCAAACACCCAGAGCTGCAAAAACTGAATTTCGAATTCCTCGTCGTGGGTAAGCAAGTCGTTATCGTATGTGCTGCTCCTGTTGGTCTGCCCCTTGCACAAGTCGTCATTAATGAGCAGCGAGCAGTTATCCCCACCGCCTATCGTTATCGATTTTTCATCCGAGTAGACAAAATAATTGTTTCGAGTAGTCCAGGTGAACACCTGAATGGCCGCATTATCATTGCCAATTTGTTTTGTTTTCATATTTTCGCTTGTTTCCCCAGTTTTGGTATCTCCGGGGTTGTCACCCCTCGAGGGCTGCTTCTCCCCCGGGAGGGGGGTTAAATGGTGGTACTTCTCTTCGTTGAGCTTCTTCGTTTTGCACTGCATGGGGTCCAACGATGCGCGCTGGTTTTCATCGTTGTCATGGTAACAGTCCTCAGAAGTCATATTACCTTTATTGTGGGACTCCTCCGTATTTTTACCACCGCAGGGGCCACCAGGAGTGTTACCCCCCTCTTCATCCTCACCACAATCCAAATCGTGTATATCCGTTTTGAGCCTATTCATGTAATTGGAGGGAGTGCGCGAGGGACCCTCCTGATTGGCATCCCCTCTAATGGAATTCTTCATGTTGTCTTGTAAATCAGTGGTGAGCTTTTCCTGCGAATTGAACCTCGAATTATTTCCCAGCTTCCCCTCGTTCATGTGTAAAGCGGTGTTCTTCCGCTTAACGTTCTCAGCGATCTCTTTCAATGGGTAAAAACTGTCGATGTTCTTGTCATAGGCACAACTGCTTCCATTATTATCCACTTTCTCGTCTTCATCTTTTATTTTTTTGTCCCTGCCTCCCTGCAAGGCTTTGTCCCCATTTTTAAAGGTAAACAAAAAGTTTTCCCCAGACCCGTAGTAACAATTATCGCAGTGTAGCTTGTCCAGGAAGCAGCCGAACAATATATTCTCCATATCGCAGATTAGCATAATTACGCTACCTTTGTTGGATACACTCCTATACAACGTTTTGAAGGACACCCCATGTATACTTGAGCAGAAGACTAGCTTCCATATTTTGATGCTGAGGGTCGGGGGGAGGTAGTAGTTTATCTGCTTGGTCATTTCTTTGCTTAACAATTTTACTGCACCGTTAATGTACTCCAGTTTCGGGATTAATGGTAAATAATTAGAGTCCTTCACATCATTGGTTGAATTGGTTGCCTGTGTTTTTTTTTTGGATTCCTTGGCCAGTAAGGACTGCTCAATGATGCACCTTAACAATTCGTTTGATGTGAATGGCACCGAGGTGATTGTCTTCTTTATTTTGTTCTGTGATTTTCTCACTTCATCAATTTCTTTGATTATCTTTGTTGTCGTTTCGTATGCCTTATTGTTGTTAAAGAATCTGAACAATATGAAGCTTTTCTCCTCATATTTCTTCTGCGCCTTTTTCTGCCCTTCGAGGTTCTGCCTAGGTTCTTCTTCTGGTCCTCTGTTTCCCCACTGGATCTGATTCCCATCGGTGCAAAGAATATCTCCGCACGTATTGCTGTAGTTCCCCCCGGTGAATGAGCTTCCCGATGTTTGATGATGCAACTCGAAGGAAATATTTTTCAGCGTCTTTGAGCATGAACTTTGTGCCTCGCTCGGGAAGGTGGCACTGTCTTCTCTCTTCATGGAATCTCTCTCTTTTATTCCACTCGCCTTGGTGAAGTTACCGTGTGCAGTTTCCACGTTAGGGAACCCTGATTGGGGCTTTCCCACGGTCGAGAGCTCCCCTTTGGATGATGCCTCCTTCGAAGAAGCCTCCTTGGCTACACTGAAGGAGTCTCTTTTTTGCTTTCCCGACAAAGTGGAATTGTTCGCCTCACTTTCCTTAAAAGAATACCCGGAGTTGGCTAAATTGAGATTATTTTTATAAGTTATATTCGGGTGAGCAGGAATTGCGCTGCTATAATCCGCCTCGTTAATTTTTTGGTAAATCTTTAAATCACTGTCTTGTAGATGTTCCACGATGTTATTCTTTGGAGAGGAAATATCAAAATTTAAAAAGCTATTTTTTTTTTTTTTTAAATCATCATTTTCGTCTTCCCTTCTCTGATGATCAACATTTATGACATTCTTCGAAATGTTCGAAGGGTAAGTGGTTGCTCCCAACAGGTGGTCATTTTTTTCGTCTTTAAAAGACGACGTGTTTTGAACGAGCGGTTGGGCTAAATTGAATACATAGGACAAGCTCCTGCTGATGTATTTATAGTAGGAAATGCTTTTCTGTTTGTTCAAGTCATCCGTGCTGGAGTTGCTATTCACACCACTGTAACAACTAGCTGTGCTGTTTTTCTTTTGCGAGGCATCGTTGCATATTCGATGGTAAATACTTTTTAACAACACTTGGATAAAACCACACGTGTCTTCATTGTTACACAGGTAGGTGTCCTTCGTCGGCACCACAATATGGGCGCACTCGTAAATATCGTACAAATCGATAAAAATTTGATACATGCCAAATCCGTTCGTTATCACATTTTTGTCTCTGAGGTCTGGTTCAAACAGCAAGGATTCTTTCGTTAAAATTAGGTGGCCGCTTATCGAAAAGTTCGTTAGGCAGTACTCGCATTGTTCTCGAAATATGATGCAATTTTTCTTCTCCCTGTCCCTTTCCTCCAGTTTGGTACACTTGTTCGAATTTGTGGACACGATTGCGTTGCGGATTATTCCCTTCTCGAACTAGCCAAACGGGAAAAAGAATAAAAAAAAAATACATGTGCAATGGTGTAAAAATGGCGAAAAATATTGCAAGACGCCTGAACAGCAATAACTTTTTCGATGCACACTGGGCGCGAAACGGCGTTGTAGCTGCGGATGGCCAAGACGCACACACACAGTTCTGCTCCATTTACGGGCAAAAATCTGCGCATATTGTGTAACACTTGGAAATAATATGAACGGGCCATAGACGGACTGGCGTGTTGGTGCAAACTTTTCTCATTGCGCATTTCCCTACTTCGAGCTTGTTTGGGTAGTGTATTTTTTTCTTCTTTCCAGCTATTTCTTCATTCTGAAAGACGTTCACAACTTTTATCTTGTCGTTCGTTTGCTTTTCGTCCATCGTTTGAAACTTGGTTTCGTTTGCATTTTCCGGCACTGTTCTTCAGGGGGGTTGTGGCGCGAGCGAACATTAAAAAGAAGTTCCAGAAAAATGCACTGCACTGAAGAGGCAATAAAGACGCATCAAAAGCGAAATAAAAGAAACTAGCAGAAAAGTACCAGAGATGTGAAGAAAATTGCGAAAAAAGGGCAAAAAAAATATAGGTAAAAACACTAAGCCGAGTAGCGTGATCGGTCGTTTTCACAAGAAAACCATTGTACAACCGAGGCGGAAACTCAACCACTGAAACTTTCAGAAGAGGGGAAGTGCTGCGGGGGGGGGATGCTGCTATTTAACGGAGTGGCCGCTAACTCACGAGGTGGGACAACGCATTACGATGACCAAGTGTAACGACGCGCCGTGCAGGAATGTAAGACCTGTAGCAAATCATATGCGAGGAAAAAAAAAAAAAAGAAAAAGCCCTGAAAATGGTATGCATATATACACCTTCTCATATGTGTCTTATTCGGTCTGCATTGAACATGTCATATTTCCTAGCATATAATGGGTTTTAAAAAAAAAATTGTACACTAATGCTTTCCCCCGTTGAAAGAATGGCTTCATTTGAATTGAATAAAAAAAAAAAAGAAAAAGAAAAAAAAACCAAAGGAAAGCCAAGCCAAGGGGCGTAAAAACAAACGAACAGAAATCACTGGGATGTGTTAAGATTACATTTTCGCATAATTTCAGTATTTTTAATTTTAAATTTGTAAACAATTTTAACACGATTAAGGGGAGTGTAAAATTGATGTCAAATGAAAAAAAAAAATCGTAAATAACAGTAAAAGGGGGGAAAGCTTGTACAATTTTACAAACGTTTTCTTTTGTTTCATTTCCCGTTAAGCCAGTTATGGCCTTTCAATCGTGTCACTTCATGTCACGCCATGCGCAGCCACTTATGAAATCCCCAAGCAAAGAAAACAGAAGGTTAGGAAATGGGTAAGTGGGGCTGTAGCATACAGAAAACAAATGCGTGTTTTTATAAGCAAAATTGTTAAGGGAAAAAAAAAAAAAACTCGGCGATGAGTGGGGAAATAAATATTTAGAAATTAAAAAAATAACAGGCGCTATCTTAAGTGCTGTCGAAGGGTTTCTCGAAATATTGCTCCTTGTAACGAAAAAGAGGAAAAAATGCCCGAAAAAAAATTATTGTGCAGTGTGGAAGGGAACTTATACATACGTATGTATGCATTTATACTAGATACGTGTAGCAATTATTTATCCTTTGAAGGCGCATCGATATTTGCCAGAAACAAAGAAAAAACGCTGAGAAAGATTAAAAAAAAAGAGAAGTGTTAGCTTCTTTGCTTTTTAAGAATTAGGCAGACCAAATAAGTTAACTTTTACTTATGTGAAACAAATGATTGGCATTTAATCCTTTTAATAAAAAAAAAAAAAAAAAAAAAAGTACCATAGTGAAATATGCTATGAAAGGCTTTCCTTTGAAATGCTGTGGTATCATTTGCGCAGGTTTGGCATGTACGTATTTTACATACCCGTGCGATTGTTCTCACATAGACTGCCATGCATGCACGTAGGAGTATGACGCGCCAAACAATTGCATCTCAGCACATGCGTATGCCAGGGCGCGGCCAGAACTATCTTCGCGCGCTTGTATGTGTGCTCGTTACGCGCCTTGGGCTAATGTCTCCTTGTGTGTGGCGGAACAAACGCGCCTTTTCTTAGTCGTCCCTGCACAACGCACGTTTTGGGAACTACGAGATCGTTATTTTGTCAATTCGCCGAATAGCAGCATCGAAGGGGACTCACATCAGTCTGTTTTTTTCGTCTTCGCAGTCTGTTTTTCTTTGGTTTGAATTTTTCGTTCCCATTCGTCTTCCACGCTATTGTTCCATGCGGGGCATCGTGATACGCATCATGACAAGCGAAATAGGCAAAAATGAACGGGGTACTCCTTTTTACGCGGTAAAGGGTGCGAACTTGTTATTGGATTATGCGTGTGTACCTGATGCGTGGCCTATCTACCGGCGCTAACTGGCAAACACGTGGTGGCACAAAAATGACGCGATTCTGGCCTCTCCATGTGTGTCCTCTCCAGGTGTGATACCACCCCTATGGGCGATGCCCAGATCCACATGCAATGCGTCTTGCCCGCGCTAATACTTCCCACAAACGATTCCCTCTAATGATTCCCTATAATTATGCCCTCTAATCCTGCGCGCTGAATATATTTTTGAGGTTGCTCTCAATTAAGCTCTGAATGTCCACCATGTTTGCGCTGATGGACGAGTGATCCGAGGATGTATCGAAAATGCAATCCAACATGGCATTCAGTTCCTTCTTCTTCCCCTTCGAATTATCACCTGGCCCGTTCTTCTTGTGTGTGCCATCGGTGAGTGCGGGCTCTGCAATTTTACCATCCCCAGCATGCGTAACCTTCCTCCTTTCCGTCAAAGCATCGTTCGCTGTTGGGACTTCGTCAGATGTATTGTTTTTATTTATGTTGTTCGTATCATGGAGCAAAGAAAAATCGTTCTTTTGGATTTCTTTTAATTGTGTGTTTTTTTTTGAAAGGGCCCTTGTGATCACCTCGTTCGATTGCAAACTGGACCCGTTTACACCCATCCCCTTCGTGAGGCTCTTCTCGTTGAGGCCTCGAATCTTCGTCTTTAGGATCCGCTCATCGAGGGGGTGCTCGTTTGTCTTGTGTGTTTCTTCATCGTTATAATTATCTTTACCACTGTGAAGTTTTTTTTTCTTTTTCTTTTTTCTTTCCAGGAGCGCTTTTACTATATGTTGATCGCCCATTTGGCTTCCTTCCCCATCGTTGTCACCCCAGTGGAGGATACCACTCGCCGCGTTCGCTCCGTTCGTTCCGTTCAGGTTATTCACCTTTTCTGTTGTTTCATTCGCCACGTCGGGGTGAATACCATTATCCGTTGTGTGTTTTAATTCGGTTAGGTTTTCAGAGGGGGTGTAATTTACCTTATGATTGACCCATTTTCGTACCCCCCCCTTTGTAGAATTCTCCCTCGTTGTGTCGAAGTTCCCCTCTCGCGTGATCGTTTGGAGAGAGAAGCTCTCCTCGAAGTCCACATGGGTTTCACTCGACAACGTTTCATAGGTATCCGTTTTCGACTCTGTAGTTTCGTTGCTCAGCAAATGGTGTTCCTGCAATTGCTGCGTCGTAGCCTCCCCCTCATTGTTCTGTGCGCAATTTTGCTTTATTCTTTCAGGGAACCTCATTGTTTCCTCCATCTGTTCCATGACGAGCATCTTGAGATTTCCGTCTTCTGGAGTTCCTCCTCGGCGGGTGCCCGTGTTGTTGGTGTTGGCGGTTTTATCCGAACGAGCCGTGTTGACGAAGTTAGCCGCCCCGTTGGGATCTTCATCATTCGAATGTACACTACTTAGATGTGAGCCGCTTCCCCTCGACTTGCCGCTACCCCTTCTTTCGTTTTGTTCCCCCAGAAGGTTAACAGCCATCTGAATTATCCCCTCGAGGAAGGGATCCATCAGAGAATCGTCCTTCTTTGAGGGGTTCCATTTTTGTTTTAACCTATCCTTTAGGAATGCTAATTGGGTTGATAAAGCTTCCCCGTTGGAGGTGTTGCCCTCTTCTAAATGCAACTCTTGTTTCGCTTCCGTTTCGCTTGATTTCGTCTCTTCTCCAGCTTCAACACTAAGCGGATGTCGGCCATGCGTCCGTTTGGCGCTACTCCTGGTGCTGCTGCCAGTGGGGAGATCGCCTAATGTACTATTATTATTAGTAGTAGCGGTAGAAGTTGTGTCCCTTTTCGAGGGGGTCCCTTTCGCACCTAAGGCGCCAACTTGTTGTGCGCTCTTCCCGCCCATTAGGTGTTTCCTGGACTGCAGTTCTCGCCGCAATGCGCGTGCTTCCTCGCGTAGAAGCTCGTTCTTCTGCACCAGGTCGTCATTCCGCTCCGCCAATTCGTCGCTACGCTTGAGCAGCTCCCCGTTCTGTGCCTTCACCGAGTTGTATTTGTGTTTCAGTTCGTTGTAGTCGGTTTCCCAGTTTCTCAAAGAATGCTCAATCTTTCGCAAAATGTATTTTTTTTTTTTTTTTTCTTTCTCCAAATTCTTCTTATAACTATCAAAAGCCTTGCTCATTTCGACTTCTCTCTTCTTGTATTTTTCACATTCGATTGTCAGAATGCTGTTCCTTTTGGTGAACTCCTCATTCTGTCTGGCTATCAAATCTTTAACCTGTTCCAAGTGCGTAATTTTGTTCACTAGTTGCTGCAGGTCGTAGTGATGTTGGTGAGATTCTTCATCTAACTCATTTTTTAAAAATAAATTTTCTTTCCTCATTTTGTCGATATAAACTTGAAATGAGCTTTTATTAAGTCTGATTACTTGGTTCGTTTTCATAACAGTGTTCTCCAGAACCTTTTTTAAGTAGTTTTTTTTTTTTTCATTTTCTTCCTTTTCTTTTTTAATACATTTGTACTCTTCATAAATGTATTTCACATCTTTGAGCAGTTTCTTCATGCGTTTTTTTTCATTCCCGAGGTGGGGTTTCTCTCCGTCGACAGGATCATCACGTAGTTTTCTCCTCACCTTCTGGTACAACCGCTCGCATTTCTTGTTTCTTTGTGGGGATTCTTCCTCATCGATAAGCTCAATTTCTGCTGTGGATCCTCCATCATCCTTCTGCTCTCTGCATTTTACCCTGTCAACTTTGCCTGAGTAATCTCTGTCCAGCGCAATGTCATTTTTCATGCGTCTGATTTGTTTACCCAATTTCTTCAGAATATCCCTTCCGCTGCCATCATTACATTCGCTGCTTATCCGTTTAGTGCTACTTGCTATTTTTTTCTGTTTCTTTTTCCCCTCTTCGCCAACGAGCACAATTTCACTTTGTTTTGCCGTCTGGTTCATTTTCCCACCTTCCCCGCTGTCCTTCGAACCACTCCGAGCGCGAATTCGGCCCTTGCACTTGCTCAAAGACTGTTTACTCAAAATGGGATACGTCTCGACGCTTTCGTTTTGATTCCCTTTCTTGGGGACTGCCACCTTTGTGTCATTGGAGCCACTTCGGCTATAAAGACATAGTGTCCCTTCGTTGTTCTTCCTTTTCAATTTCTTCTTGGGGGACGAGCGTGCAGCTCCTACTGCCTCGACACGTGGGTGCGCTGCTTCATCGTGGCGGACCATTTGTGAATTTGTCTGGGGCGGATTCTTTTCACCGTCGTAGCTGCAGAGGTGTTGGTCGATCGTGCACTCGAGTCGCGCCAGCTGGCTTTCCCCCGATGGCTGTGTTGTTTTCTCCCCTGGGAGTTTGTCGCTCTTTTGTTTGTTCCTCTTTTGCTTGTCTCTCTTCTGGTTGTCTCTCTCTTGCTTGTTGCTCCTTTTCTTCACCACCTCACTGCACGTACGAGTAACCTTTTCCCCCTCGCTGTAGCATCTGCTTGTGTCCTTTCCAATGCCTTGGATCTTCCTACACAGCTTACTATCCACGCTCCCGTCGAACGATGGGCTGGCATCCCCCTCACTTACGCTTCTGTTTGGAGGGAAGTGTTGACCCCAACAGGTGTCTCTCTTCAAACTATGATCACTTCTATGCAAGGATTTCTTACCTGCACAATTATCCATTGTACCTCTGCTGAGGAAATCATTTTCCAAATGGACAACAGGGTGATTTAGTCCCAATTGGAAAGGATATTCCGTGTTCTTTGCTCCCTCCCCAGTCTCTTTCATACACTCCAAATTGACGTTCAATTTTTTCTCGCTTATTTCACCTATACTATTATCATAATGGCTGGTGTAGGATTCAATTTTAGACAATATTCGGATAGGACGTAAATGTGATGTGTTGCTTGAGTATGCGTCATCGAAGGAGGTGGTTCTTTTCTCCGTGTCAGAAAAGTAGTTATTCCTTTTCAATTTGGAGCATTTCTGTTCGCTCTCCTCACTTGCACCTTCGCACACATCATTATAAATGTTCGACGCGGATGAGTTTCTCCTCATTGTCGCTGCTCCGATCTTTCTGCCGTTTCGACATTTCAGTGCAGAGCATCCAACTATGATGCCATTTGTATTTGAACCATTTTGGTCATTTTCACCAAAAGTGATTGTCCCAAGCGCTCCACTTTGTACTCCTCGTTTTGAAGCAGAACCCATCTTGCTGCACACAGGTTTATCTTTGTTCTTTGACAAGACTTGCTTCTTCCCTGTTTTGTGCGTCTTCAAATTTTTTGCGTTATCATTGTTAAGGGTCTTTTTTGTGTTTTTCTCCTTCACACAGGCGTTGTTGTCACGATTTGAAGCTTCTTTATCCACCAAGATGGAGGTGTTCTTTGTGCATCCGTCTTCCAGTGAGATCCTCTGTGAGTCTCCCCTCTTATGCGTACTGTCTTCCTTCTTAACCACTTGGAGGTTGACAGTATGGGTGGTGGAGAGACCACCACAGCATTGGCAAATATCTGAGGGGACAGTCACATTCGTCGTAATTACAGGGTTGCCTTCTACCAAAGGTAGGTCTACCTGATCATTCCCCTCTTTTGCTTCCTTCAACTGGATAGGTGTCCTTTTCAGTTTGGTCATTTTTTGGCGTTCCACCTGGGGTGGATGCAGCAGGGTTAGTTCTGTGCCGACGGAGGGCATCTCATTCGGGACGTCCACCTTCTCTTCTCTAATCCGACATTTTCTTTTTTTATATATATGGTATTTTATTTTTAATTTATTCGTCTTTTGGAGGTCTTTCCATTTTGCACACGACTGATTTGTTTTTCTTCCTTGTTGATTTGTTTTCCTCCTTTGGTGATTTTTTCTCTTTAATGAAATGTTGCCCGTCGGGGTAGGGGGTCCTCCATCTGTCTTCCCCTTTTTGCTGTCACTTAGTAGGAACAGTTTGGTGGTGCCTATGCGACTGCATTGACTT